>NW_009952965.1:120798-148418 GCF_000747805.2 Chaetura pelagica | reverse complement strand
TCTAGACAGCTTCACTTCCCACCCCACTGCAGAGGATTTCAGACTCCATCCCCCAAGGCTTCACTAGTCACAATCAGTACTTCCCAGAGAGGTTTTGGAGACTTTCAAGACATGTTTGGGTGCCCTTTTGAGTGACCTGCCCTAGTTTTGTTGGTCCTGCTCTGGCAGGGGGGTTGGACTCGATGATCTTCAGAGGTCCCTTCCAACCCCTGACATGCTGTGTTTCTGTAAAGGAAGCAACTTGCATGAAAATGGAGAAACCCAGATTAGGCTTCATGAAAACACTTGTTTTCAGGTGAGTTTGCTCAGAACACCCAGTAAAATCTGGATTAAAGCAGCAACTCCCCCTCCCTCAGCCAGGGCAGGGAGATGGCAGCTGTGCTGCAGGGGAAGGGCCCTTCAGGAGAGCCACATCTGGGAGGAAAAAAGTGGTTGTTTTCCTTTCATCCTCTCCAAAACAAGGCCCAGCCAGATCTATTGTTTATATCCAGCCTCCCCAGAGGCAGCTTTTAGCACGTCTCTTACACAACCATGCTAATTTTGTACTTCTGACCTACATAAAACATTGCACTGGGGGGGGAAGGGGGATCCAGCCTTCTGAAGGAGATTTCAAACACCTTTTCTGAGCAGAGAGACACCAATAAATCAAAGGCCCTGATTTGATTACTCAGTGGGAAAGATTCTCAAATTAATCAGGCTGCTGAGTGTGTTTTCAATAGGCAGCCAAGTGAGGGATAAATAAAGCCTTTTAATTCGTGTATTGTAGCAGGAACAAAGCAGGGAGAGGGGCCCGGATGATCACAGGTACCATCTGAGATGAACAGGGTTTGTAGCCAATGAGGATGAAAGAAAAAGAGAGAGAAAAAAAACCTATAAATCACAGTGTTGTAATAAAGCACAAGTGTGAATAATTTCACTGTCACTACGTATTAGAGCAGCCTGGGAAGAGCATCACATGGGCTGGAACTGGGCATCGATTGGTCACCAATGACATCACGGTGTGTCAAGGCACCAGCTCAGCTGCTTTTATGGCTGGAATAAAAGGGATGTGTCGCATTGGACATCCTGGAGCTCCCTCTGCTGGGGACGGGCAGCCCCGAGCAGCCTGATCTCCAGCCGGGAGCTGCTGCTGCTCTTGGGCATCTCATTCCACAGCCCTTGGCTTGGCTCTGGCTCCAGCAAACACGAGCACCCCGGGCTGGAGGGAGCTGGGAGGGGTGGTCAGTGCCTGGAGTTTATCCTGGGAGGAAAGGCTGGGAGAGCTGGGGCTGTTGAGCCTGGAGAGGAGGAGGCTGAGGGGGGATCTGCTCAGTGCTGATCAATATCTGCAGGGGGTGGCAGGAGGATGGGGCCAGATTCTTCCCAGTGGTGCCCAGGGACAGGACATGGGGCAATGGGCACCAACTGGAGCCCAGGAGGGTCAAGTCAAACAAGGAAAAGCTTCTTTGCTGTGAGGGTGGCAGAGCCCTGGGACAGGCTGCCCAGAGAAGTCGTGAGTCTCCATCCCTGGAGACATTCCCACTCCACCTGAACATGTTCCTCTGGGATCTGCTCTAGGTGACCCTGCTCTGTCTAGAGGTCCCTTCCAAGCCCTGACACTCTGTGACTCTGTGATTCCAACCACAGCTACCCTTCAAAGCTTTTTCCTTATTTTATTAGGCCTAAAAGAAATAGAATCAAAGAATCCCAGACTGGTTTGGGTTGGAAAGGACCTTAAAGATCATCCAGTTCCAGCCCCCTGCATGGGCAGGGACACCTCCCACCAGCCCAGGCTGCTCCAAGCCCCATCCAACCTGCCCTTCAACACTGCCAGGGATGGGGCAGCCACAGCTTCCCTGGGCAACCTGGGCCAGGCTCTCACCACCCTCACACCAAAGAATTTCTTCCTCATGCCATCTAAACAGCAAAGGCATCACATAGGAAAAGAAGCAAGTTTTGAGGATGCAGAGGAACACGTTACCTTTCTGCTAGAGAAATGAGCATGCTTCCCCAGCTTGTTATTAAGAGCCTCAAGGAACATCTCATCTGTAACTTTTCCAACATTCATGCAGGCATCATCCAGAATGGCAATGATCCCTTTGTGCTGCTGCTCTACCAGGTCAACAATGACCTGATTGTTAAAGTAATCAATCTGTAGAACACAAAGAACAGGTATATTTGTGGCTTTGGGTGAGGAAAGAGAGGAGTACCAGTGCTGCCCACTGCTGAACATACCATGAATGTGACAACCATAGAACCATGGAATGGTTTGGATTGGAAGAGACTCATCCAGTCCCACCCCTACATGGGCAGGGACACCTCCCACCAGCCCAGGTTGCTCCAAGCCCCATCCAACCTGCCCTTCAACACTGCCAGGGATGGGGCAGCCACAGCTTCCCTGGGCAACCTGGGCCAGGCTCTCACCACCCTCACACCAAAGAATTTCCTCCTCATGTCCAACCTCAATCTCCCTCTTCCAGCTTAAAACCATTACTTATCACTAATGGGGCCCACAGGAGATGAAATCAGCTTCCAGTATTGCTCACCCACTCCAGATGAATCAGGCTACTCTCCTGCCACAGAACAGCAGGTTCTGATCCTTCACACACCTCACATTCATCTCCAGACCTCTGCTACAAATCAGCTGCTGCAGGGTGCATTTTAAATGGTCTTTTAAAATTCAACAGCACACCATCAGCACAGTGAAAACTGCTCACCTTGTCCTCAGCATCATGAAAGGAATTTGAACAGGAGAACTCAAGATTTTTTACACTGGAATATCTACAAGTAGACAAAAACCAGACCAACACCCATAACAGAATCACCCAGCAAAGTGTGCGGCGTCACGGAGATGCCACAAGATGTTTTAGCTCAGACCTGGGGTCACTTCTTTTCCCACCTCATGACAAATAAGGAAATGTTGTGAAAGAACTGGTTAGCTTTTTCACAGTCTGGTTTCCACCCAGCAGGTGGTACAGCTGAGATGGCCACAGATGTCCTGTCAACTCTGACAGGAGCCTGCATGTGGAGCAAGTTTAGATCTGGGCCTTCTGCTGGTCCACTGACCTCAAACCAACCTCTCCCTCCCCTGCCAAATCACTCACATGTTTCCAGGGAATTCCTTCTCGCTGGTATTCCTCCTGCTCCTGCTTTAGGACCAGCTGAATAAAGAGCTGCTGTAGCTTTTCATTGCAGTAATTAATGCAAAATTGTTCAAAACTGCAAAAACATCAGAAAAAAAAAAGGGGGGGGAGGGATAAGTGCTTTATGGAAGGAGAAGGCCACAGCACTGTGCTTTGACAAGGTGGCTCACCTGTTATTGTCAAATATTTCAAAACCATAGATATCCAGGACTCCAATGACAGTGTTTTTCCCATGGATTGTGGTGTCATAGTTCTTCACTTCAATCACATCATTGATGTGTGTCACAATCCAACAGAAGAGCCGCTCGTAGATCGCCTGCCAGGAAACAAACACCAAGGAATTTTGCCTGCATCTGGCTCAGTTCCTTTTGCAACACATGGTGCTACAAAAGCTCCATTCAAGATGCTACACAGAAACTACACAAATACTACACAAAACTACACAAAAACTACACAAAACCTACAGATAACAGGCTGCTAAAAGTGAATGGCGACTGCCATGAGGAAAATATTCCAGGACAATATTTTTTCTTGCCTTTCAAAACTCATTTACACAAAATCTAAACCCCAGAGAGGTCACTGGGCACAGCAGTTCCCCACTTTTGATTGCAATCTGCTTTTCAGCTGCCTAAGAACTTAAATTCCTGGGAATTGTTCACAATATTGAAAAACCAGTGAGAGGTCAGTTATAGAAATTGAACAACCCAGCACAGCAGCAGTGAAATATTCTTGTTCACCATTCAAAAGAAAATGGTCTGTAGGCCTAGATATCTTGGAAGTCAAGGTGTTCAAGATGTCCCATGAAATTGTGCAAGCATAGAATCTTAAGGAACAAAGTCAATAATCAAGGAATTCCATAAATTCATAGAATCACAGAATAGTTTGGGTTAAAAGGGACCTTAAAGATCATCTAGATCCAACCCCCTGCATGGGCAGGGACACCTCCCAGCAGCCCAGGCTGCTCCAAGCCCCATCCAACCTGCCCTTCAACACTGCCAGGGATGGGGCAGCCACAGCTTCCCTGGGCAACCTGGGCCAGGCTCTCACCACCCGCACACTCAAGAGGTTCCTCCTCATGTCTCACCTCAATCTCCCTCTTCCATCACCCCTTGTCTTTTCACTCCCAGCCCTTGTCTCAGGTCTCTCTCCAGCTTTCCTGGAGCCCCTTCAGGCACTGGAAGCTGCTCTAAGGTCTCCCTGGAGCCTTCTCTTCTCCAGGCTCAACACCCCAACTCTCCCAGCCTGGCTCCAGAGCAGAGCTGCTCCAGCCCTTGGGTCATCCGTTCTTCCCTTATCACTTGATTTCTTAGCAAAGGAAGAACAATGATCACTCCTTTGATCAACATCCACCTTTCCAGCAAAAGAAAAAGACAGTTCTTTGGGTTTCTGCCAGCCTAAGTTCTGGCTGGTACTGTTCCAGGCTCTACCCTTTGAATTTAACTGCTAAAGAAATAAAATTCCCTAAGATATTCAGCCCTGCACAAGGTGCTCCTTCTGCAGATGCCAGGCTGGCAGTTCCCTCTCCTCTTGTGTTTGCCTCTGCCTGGGGGGGCATGTTGTGCCCAGGAAGGGCAGGGATGCTGCTGCTCTGCAGGGCCCCCCTACAGCACTCATAACTTCATACATTCAGAAATAAATCTGCATAAAACAGAGACTTCCCATGTCTCAGCCAGCACTGCAGTTATTGATCCCATCAGGGATCCCACTGGGATCTCCAGCACTGAAAAACGTGCAGCTGTGAAGGCAACTCAACACTGAAGGTCTCTCCAGGCACCACCATTCTTTGCTGCAGCAGGTACAACTCAACCAAAAGGCAAAAGCAAGGTGTCTGAGCCACTGTCACACCCAGGGTAGGATGCAGGGAGAGGGAATTCAGACTCACTTTTGCAAAGGCATCTCTGCCATAGGTGGCTTCTTGCTCAGTGTGTTGTTTGTCAATGACATCCCTGCCTGTAGCCACAGTTCGGAACAGAAGAGCCTTCTCCACCAGGTCAGCTTTGGTGGACAGCAGCTCTGCAATGATGGACACAACCTTCCCATTCTCTATGACAGGAGTATCACCATCCACTGAAAACTTCAAATTCCCCTGCAATAAGGAGCAAGACAGTAGCTGTGTCAACCTTTTTTATTTCTCTCTTTTTTTTTTTTTTAATATCACAGAATCACACGATCATGGAATCGTTTGGGCTGGAAGGGATCATCTTCAAGATCATCCAGTCCCAAATTGTTCTCATCCCATCAAATTATTCCCAAGGTCCAACCCTTCCCCCAGCCCTGCCAAGGCCACCCCTGCCCCGTGTCCCTCAGCACCATCTCCAGGGCCTGGAAAACCCTCCAGGGATGTGGACTCCCCCCCTGCCCTGGGCAGCCTGGGCCAGGCCCTGACAACCCTTGCCAGGGAGAAACTGTTCCCAAGGTCCAACCTCAGCCTCCCCTGGCACAACCTGAGGCCGGTTCCTCTGCTCCTGCCCCTTGTTCCTGGGGAGCAGAGCCCGACCCCCCCTGGCTCCAACCTCCTCTCAGGCAGCTGCAGAGCCAGCAGGTCTCCCCTCAGCTCCTTGGCTCCAGGCTGGACACCCCCAGCTCCCTCAGCTGCTCCTGCTCACACTTGTGCTCCAGCCCCTTCCCCAGCTCCCTTGCCCTTCCCTGGACATGCTCCATGTCCTTCTTGTCCCCAGGGGCCCAGAACTGACCCCAGGATTCAAGTATCCATTACCACAGTGTCCCAATTCCATCAAGGAATTTCACCTACCACTGGAAGTTTTAACCTGTATACAGTTTTCCAGCCAACAGACCTTCTAAGTGCCTCTGCAGCAAGAAAATTGGAGCTGCTGAAAGTACAAGCGTAGGGCTTGATCCCTCCTGAAGAGGAGCCTCCTCACAGCCCAGGCAGGGAGCTTACCAGGTGAAGAATGGCTGCCACAATTTTGTAGACAGTCTGAATCTCCTCTTGCTTGAAGCCTATCACTTTCATGGCATCAGCTACTGCTTTGAACTCTGCACCATCGTTGATGGAACACTGAGGGGAAAGAGGTGTTTGAGACATGAAGGGCTTAATAGAAGTCAGCTGTGAGAAAGATGAGATTTTTGCAAGCCCATGGAAAACAGAAATGTAGTTTGCAGTTTTCTCAGAAGTCCTGACGTTCCTGACTCTGAGGACACACCAGGTTGGACACACACCTACAAGACCAGCAACAAGGTGCAGAAATCCATCCCAGCACAGTTCAGTGCTTCAGTGCTTTCCCAGTGGCATTTATTGTGAAAGATTCACTTGAAAAATCAGAGCAGTTTTGAGCAGTGCAGGCACAGACCCTCTGAGCTGCAGGACACCAACAGGAAACTTCTCATCACCATCTTTCTCAAGATGAACTGCCTCCCTCCCCTCCCAATCATCTGGCTCTGTTTTCACTGCAGATTCCTAGAGAAACTGCTCAAGGCATCTGAGAAGGTCTGTGGGTTTGTTTGTCAAAGAGCAGCTTAAGAAATAACTAGGAAATCAGGGAGCCTTTTGTCTGGACCCTGCTTCTGAGGGACATCACTGGGGACAACTCCAGATGTATTTAAAGTGTTCAGGATCTTGTTGTCCTAAACACTTCATGGGCTTGTTCCTTTCTGTCCTGTTCAGAGGCTCTCCTAAGGATACATCAGATACACAGAATGAATTATTCAGTAACTTAAATGGTCCTACTGCAAAAAAAAAAAAAAAGGAGTCCTCATGGTTCTTTGGTTCAGAAAGCAGCTTAAGTTGCCCATCATGAAGTATGAAATGTCTGTCACTGGTCATAGGTCAAATATCTCTGCCTGCATTTATTAACAAAGGTGATTTCCCTCCTACTATATTATATTGCTTTTTACAAGCAGACACAAATGTAGCATGCACAGGGACACGTGTGTTTGTCTTCTAGGGCCAGAAACTCCATCAAAAATAGCCCACTGGTGTCACCCTTCACATAGTCATCCCATAAATATTGGTCTCAGCTTCTACTAGCTCAGCTCAGTATTTCAAGAAGCATTTACAATTTGAAGACAAGGTACCTCTGACTTGGACAGCCTCACCTTCAGCTGAGCTCCAGGGCAGATGTAGCTGTATGCAGATGCATCCTTCTGAAGATGTAGAGAACGTAGCATCTGGTCAGAACCCCCCTGGAGGAGCTGCACAAAGAGGATTTTAAGAAAAGGTGAATGAATGAAATCCTTCCTTTTTCTGTTTTCTCATTCATCTGCTTGACAAGCAGAAACATAAGGCATTCAATATCTGCTAGCGAAGAACCAGCTACAGCATCTGGAGTCACAAGCAAAACACACAGTCTGCACCTTTGTTGGGCTCTGAGCAGCAGGAAGAGGCTCCTCAGTGACTGTCCTGGGGGGTGACACCACTGTTTAGAAACAAACCTGAACCTCTTCACAGCCCAGACATGGTTTGTGTCTGTGACATGCCCCAGATGTGTCCTAGCAAACAGGCTCCCCTTCTCTGCTGACACCCAGAGTCCCCAGGAGGCAAATGCCACATGGATGGGAAGGTGCTAAAGTGCTACTGTGAAGAGCTGAGTAAGTGAGGAAAAAAAGAAACAAACCTACATTTCCCTCGCTGCAAAACTGAGAAATAAGGGTTATACTAATAGGCCAACCATTTCCCCAAAGGACACACAAGGAAGCACCAGACAATATGGAAGACATTAAAAAGAACACCCCCCCCCAAAAAAAGTCAGTTTGGTGTCATAAAATTACTTCCATATGGACTAAAGGCCTCAAGAGAAAATAGAGGGACTAGACATATTACAAATAAAACAGTGAGTCAAAGTTTAATACTCCACCATATTTGTTTAGTTAGGCTCCTTTTTAAGTTTACAAATGTGTTAATATGAGACTGGGGGACAGAAAAAATAAATCTTCCCATGCTCCTTCCCCAGACCAAGTCTCTTCAAAGCGCTAAAGAGCCTCAGATCACCCAAGATGCAGCAACACCAGAACCTTTTGCAAAACACACAAGAGGGTGAAAACTGTAAATATTTTGCCTGTCATGTCTGGGAAACTCAAAGAAAGTAATTTTTGTTTCAGGAAAGAAATACAAACCTGGTAAAAGGAATGGAAGCTTCGCTCTCCTGGCTGCTGCACAATCACACGAGACTGTGGGGAACAAAAGCCAAGATGGGTTTTTTCAGCCTGGAGAAGAGAAGGGTCCTGGGAGACCTGAAGGGGCTCCAGGAAAGCAGGACTTTGTACAAGAGCTTGTAGTGAGAGGACAAGGGGAATGGATTAAAACTGGAAGAGGGGAGATTGAGGTGAGACATGAGGAGGAAATTCTTGAGTATGAGGGTGGGGAGACCCTGGCCCAGGTTGCCCAGAGAAGCTGTGGCTGCCCCATCCCTGGCAGTGTTGAAGGGCAGGTTGGATGGGGCTTGGAGCAGCCTGGGCTGCTGGGAGGTGTCCCTGCCCATGCAGGGGTTGGATCTAGATGATCTTTAAGGTCCCTTCCAACTCAAACCATTCCATAATTCTATGATAATTTGGTGGGGAGGGCCTGCTCCTCCTCAGCCCCCCATGCACAGGCTCAGCACTGCTGGGACACCTCCAAACTACTGTCATCTTACACTAAGTCTGCTGGGAACATCATTAGCTGGGCATGACCATGGAGTTTGAAGTCTATAATCAAAAAGACCAGCTTGTGTAACAGCTGCAATGTCCTATTTCCAACCAGGAATCCCACATGGCAGATCCAGAACTGCTCTCATGGAAGAGTCAAATAAAATGTTGGTTTAGTTTATGAGTTATTGAATTACTGGAAATGAAAAGCAGGACCCTGCTCCATGGACCTTAGTTAGGGCTTATGGGAACCACCTCTACAAGGCCAGGACAGGCTGAGGACAGTACCCAGGACTCCCAGCTCTGACAGGAGGACATTGTTGTAGGGAGCAACAGTGACATCATCAGAGCACTCACCCCAGATCAGTGTAAAACAGCACACAGGACAAATTATGTTAAATGCATCAAAAAAATCAGCCAACAAGCAACAGATCCTTATTTTAAGCTACAGGTTTAAACTATGGAGGGGGATGAGGCATGTACTGCTGCTGCAGAGCAAAGTCACTGCCTGTGTTCAGGCCAGAACCTCAGCTGCTTTCAACATGGCAATGAATTTAACTTGGTAGAAGTCAAAAATCTGACAGAAATTATCAAGGATTTAAGGCACTGCAGCTGCAGCCCTGCCCCCTTGGTGCATGAAGTAGCACATGTTAAATGTTTGGTTTTGTTGTGTTTTGTTGTATTGTTGTTTCTTTTTTAAAATGAAGTGTTGATTCTGAAAATAGACTTCGGGGAAAGAATGGGGAAAGGAAACAAACAAACAAACCACAAACAAAAAAAGCATGTTAGCAGATGTGGTGAAACATAAATTAAAGCCAGACACGTGTTTCACACATAACAGGAACTGTTAATAGCTCAAGCCCACTTTCTCTACAGAGTTTTACATATTCCAATGTTTTCAGCCACCACTAAAAGACATGGGAAAGAAGAAAAAAAAAAATTATCCTTAGGATCACTTGGAATATATAAAAACAAAGTAACTACAGGATCACACAAGGCTGTGGCATTAATCCAGAGTAACACTTCTCAGACATACTGTGGCTACTTACAGACCTAGATTTCTTCTCCTTTTATTCCCCAGTGAGATCTCAATGCAGGAACTTATAAAGAAGGAGTTTTACAGAGTTAAATTAATTGCAGATTTTATTCTGGATACAAACTAACACACCTATATGCTCATAAGCTTCTGTGTAACATGAGTCCCTCAGGGGGTGAAAGCAGTGGTGTTAAAGTGACAGGGCAGTGCCAGAGCTTCACCAGCATTTCAGTGATTGAGAGTCATTTTTGGAGCAAAATAACAGATTTAAATGAGATTCAAATGTCATTACATCCCAGATGAGGGCACAGGGAGGATAATTTCCTAGTGGCAAAGCACCTATTTCAAAATAACTCCACAAAAGCTTCTAAGCCAACAAGTGAGGGTGACTTACCTTTTCTAGTAAGTAATTATTGATGTGCCCACCTATTGGGTCTCCTTTAAAATCAAAGTTGATATCCATGTATTTTCCAAACCTGCTGGAATTGTCATTGCGGTTTGTTTTGGCATTGCCCAGCAGGATGTTCTTCACTCTGCAACCCAGAAATATGGAAAGGAGAACAGGGTAAGGCCAGACTTTATAAAATCACAGAATCCCAGACTGATTTGAGACCTGAAAGATCATCTAGATCTAGCCCCCTGCATGGGCAGGGACACCTCCCACCAGCCCAGGCTGCTCCAAGCCCCATCCAACCTGCCCTTCAACACTGCCAGGGATGGGGCAGCCACAGCTTCCCTGGGCAACCTGGGCCAGGCTCTCACCACCCTCACACCAAAGAATTTCCTCCTCATGTCTCACCTCAATCTCCCTCTTCCAGTTTTCATCCATCCCCCTCACCCCATCCCCCCTGTCCAGGGGGTTGGATCTAGATGATCTCTAAAGTCCCTTCCAACCCAAACCAATCTGAGATTCTATCACAAAATTCCCAGTGTAAAAGCAGTACCTGAAGAAATCAGGTAAATGCTGTTAAATCAGCAATTAGTGCAAGAGACCATCTAACCACATGGTGCTACACAAGAAGAGACCCAGCTGTTCCTCTGCTGTTTCTGCCAAGCCTTTTCTTACCTTTCCACCTCTGCTCTCTGCCCAGGGTTGGTGATGGCTGCAATGTACTGCATGATGTATTTACTGGCCTCAGTCTTCCCAGCCCCACTTTCACCTAAGGGCAGAATGACAAAGATGACACAACACAGCCAAAAAAGAAAGCAAAGCAAATCTCTGACCAGAATATCTTCATTCTACCCTGGGAGTTTTTGTGGCTTTTCTTTTTGTTTTCTTTTCAAGCAATCTGGTCCATGTGCACTCTGAATGTTTTCCAGCCACAGCCACAACCCTGCTGCTGCTGGGCTGGGAGGGCTGACAGGTCAGTGAAGGGCCTGGCACCCAGAGGATCAAAAGGAATATTGTTGGAGGAGAAAGACTAGCACACAGAGGCTTGGCCAGCAGCAGAGCTGGGAGCTGCAGCACAAGAGGCTACTGTTCAGCACAGCAGCTCAGCCTGCTGGCTTTTCAGAGCTGCTGGAGCACGGGAATATCAAGGAAAAGAAGTGCCAGGATCCAGATCGCCACGTTCATGGTACAAGCTCTGCTGCCCCTGCCAGAGGCACAACAAGTCACCAGCCCAGCCACCCAAACAGGGAACAAAACAGGGGCCTGTCAGCTCAGGGACAAAAATCAGCAGCTCTCCACAGAGAGAGAGGAGCCATCCTCTCAGTTATGGTCCCTGCTCTACAAAAAATACAAGGACAGGCTGGAGAGGGTCCAGAGAAGGGTCACGAGGATGATCAGAGGACTGGAGAACCTGCCATATCAGGAGAGGTTGAGAAAACTGGGTTTGTTCAACCTGGAGAAGAGAAGGCTCAGGGGAGACCTTTGCACCATGTTCCAGTTCATAAAGGGTGGCCACCTAGAAGGTGGAGACTCCCTATTGATGAGGAGTCCCATGGAGAAGATAAGGGGTGATGGGCACAAGTTGCTCCTGGGGAGATTCCCATTGGACTCCAGAGGAAAATTTTATCCATGAGGACAGTCAGACATTGGAATAATCTCCCAAGGGAAGTGGTGGGTTCCCCCATGTTGGACAGTTTGAAGAGGAGGTTGGACCAGGTGATCCTTGAGGTCCCTTCCAACCTGGCATTCTGTGATTCCATGATTCCCCCTCATCTCCACTCACTCAGGCAGACCTAGTAGGGACCCATGTTCCAATTATCACTTTGCATACCCAGATTAAGCTAATGACTGACACCAGCTTTTGAATTAGATAAGGAACAACTGTGGAGTCTCCACACATGGATTCAAATGCAAATGAGCAGTTTGAATATTAATGAAGTTTTCTTTTATAAAACACTGTCATTAGCCAAATCATTCTTTCTCTGCCTATAATTTTACCAAGATCAAGTGTTGATCACAATGAAAAGCATTTCAGCTTACCTGATATGACAATACAGGTGTCTTTTGATCTCCTCTTCATGGCTTTGTAAGCAGCATCAGCAATTGCAAAGAGGTGAGGAGGCCTCTCGTACAGCTCCCTCCCCTTGTACTGCTCGATGGTGTCACGCCCATAGATGTTCAAGTTTTTGTAGGGATTCATGGAAACAACCACCTCCCCAATGAAGGTATAAATCCGGCCTTTCTCAAACCTACCCAGGAGGGAACAAAAGAGACAAAGGGAACAAGTCAAACACAGAGATTCACAGTGTTTCTGCCGAGCAAGTTGTCCATCAGGTGAACTCTTTCATCCATCCCAGTACTGAAATGAGTAAGAAATATTTTAAATAATTAATAAGAAAGAATAAAACATTGACTCCAGACATTATCTAACCCATGTGGCTCAGCTGGCATGTCAAATACAGCCCTGATGTGACAAAGACTAAGCTTTGAACCTTACCACCTACAAAAGAAACCTTTCCTGCTATTCTACTTCCAGCTGCATGACCCTCAGGCCCCTGAGGTACCAACACTGACCTTGTTTCTGAGTACAGCAACTGTTGTTTTGCCTCTGTCACCAAATCAGCTTTCTGGAAATCCAGGTATTCCTGTTGCCATGAACATAGTGCCAGAAACAAATGGTTTTTTAAAAGAAACTCTTTAGCAAGATTTACAGATAATCACTTCAGCTATAAAAGACCTTCAAGATCATCACATCCAACCATTAACCTCACTCTCCCAAGTCCAGCACTGAGCCATGATCCCAAGCACCACATCTAGATGACTTTTAAACACATCCAGGGATGGTGACTCAGCCACCTCTGGGCAGTACATTCCAACGTCTGACCCCTTCAGTGAAAAAGTTCTTCCTAATGTCTGGTCTAAACCTCCCCTGGGGCACCTTGAGGCCATTTCCTCTTGTTCTATCACCAGTTACTTGTGAGAAGAGACTAGCACCCACCTCTTTACAACCTCTTTAGTTGTAGAGGGTGATAAGGTCTCCCTTCAGCCTCCTTTTCTTCAGGACTAAATAGCCCCAGTTCCCTCAGCTGCTCCTCATAAGACTTGTGCTCAAGGCTCTTTACCAGCTTGGTTGCCCTTCTCTGGACACACTCCAGCACCTCAATGTCTTTTATATATATATATATATATATATATATATATATATATATATATATATATATATATATATATACACACACACACATATACCTATATATATACACTCACACACGCATATCTATACACATACACACTATATATATATATACACACACACTATACAGTGCAACTCCTACAGAGCTTTACACTGGATCACAGTGTGTGAGGAGGCCCAGCATGGCCTTGTTTAACAGACAGGTACATGGAACTGAGAGGTGCAGTAATTTGCCCAAAGAGAACCAAGAGGACAGTCCAGGTCTCACAAGGACTTGGACATGCTGCTTTATCCACCAGGTAACACTGGCTGAAATAGGATGATGATTGATAAGCTAGAAGTTACAAACACAGCCTTGCAAGACTTTGTCCATCTCTGCATGCCCATCTTCCTGGCCATCCTGCAGCCTCCTCACTGTTCCTACAACTGTCAATGAGATGGGTTTCTGACGAGTTCATTTAATCTGGTTCATAAAATGGATTTAAAGGCAAATTCTTTTTTCCCATTCAACACTTGCTCACAGCCCAGCTCAGGCCAGAGAAGCAAGATTCACTCCCTTGGAAGTCTAATCACATTTGCAAGAGAGTAAACAAAGGTACAAGCCAAGAAGCAAATCACAGCCTTGCAGCTCTGGCCATCAGCTTCCACCCCATCCTCCTTGCTAGAAGGTACTTTGATCTCATGACTGCTGTGAAAACACAAGCGAAAGCCTTTTAAGAGTGTGTGAAAACAACCCTGAACTAAACCCTTCCTAAGCCCTACCCAGTCCTTAGTATTCTTGCTGCAAACAAGACAGAAAATTAATTGAAGCTTGTTAGAAAAAAAAGTGTTTCAGTTAAAAGATGTTTCCAAAGAAATCCAAGTTTATCAAGTTGTCTGGCAGGAGAGCACAGCAGGGATTCCAGATGAGCAGCTGAAGGATTCAAGCAGCATTTGCTTCTCAAGAGGAAGAAGGACGAGAGCAGATTTAGAGATCAACCTGTAACTAAGGTGTTTCTGGCCTGAAATACCGGTGTCTGCACCCTGTGCTTAAATCTTACGACATTAGATGGCACCAAAACACCTCTGGAGAGCACCAGGCCCTCCAAGCCGTGACAGACCCCGGTACAAATTCCAGCATGACTTTATGGAATTTATGACCACTCCCAGGTGGTGACAAGCTTGACATTTTCTATTGTTTATTTGAGAATTTTCTGCAGCATCTTGGCACTGGCAGTTTTCAGCAGGTGTAATCAAACTCCAGCAATGCAAACCAGCAACCAGCATCCCACTTCCTGCAAGAGCTTTTTGCCTCCAACTCCAGTTTTCTCCATAAATACTTCACTAAAAAGACCCAGCTGCAAAATGTCCCTTTGTTCCTGCATGCAGGTTAAGCTGAAGACAACCCTGATAAGCATTTCCAAAACATCAGGAAGATTCAAATGCAAAGATATTTTCTATTTTAGAGATTAAAGCTGTTTGAAAACCACCAAAAACATTTTAGACAAGGCCATTACAATAAGAAACACCAAGAAGAGCTCAGGAACCAACCATTGCAACAGAAATGATGGCTCCCACACAGGCAACACCAGTAAGCAACTGGTACACAAGATATGAACTGGTATGAAGTGGAACTGGTATGAACTACAGAATCACAGCCCAATTCTTAAGGAAAAGCCCCAGTTTATTCCCTTGGGATGGCCTGAGGCACACAGGAACCCCCACACACTCAGTCCTTGTCGTTTGCTGCTCCTAATTTTAATTCTTCAAAGCACAAAGCAGTTAGGAATGATGGTGTTGGAAGGATTCCAGCAGGTGACACAAGTGAGTGCCAAGAGATGGGATCCCAGACTGCCGAGGAGCACCCAAGGGACTCTACATATACATGGGAGAGCTTCAAAAACCCCAACACACACAAGTCTGTTAAGGAGATCAAATCACACTAGGGCAGACATGTAATGGAAACCATTACAATGATTCCAAATCAGCAGAATCCTTCCCATCTTTTTGGAGCTGGGCCACCCAAAAAAGGCAAGTTGACACACGAAGTCATTGCCCAGCAGGCACAGAACCACTGCTCAAGGCACTATTGATGATAAAAATAAAACTAGAGTAGTTTCTGGAGGAGGTTTCAAGCCCTACTGTCCCACCAGACACATGGTCAGAAGGTTCCTGGTAAGCACAGAGGGGTTAATGGGGTTTGCTTGAGCTGCCAAGGAAGGGAGGGGAAAAAAAAAAAAAGGACATCCCTACTGAAGTGTCATACCAAGCCACCATCACAGTACCCAATACTCTGACCTCTTCCTTAAGCAATGAATTATGCAGACTTCCAGCAGCAGAGCAGTTTCAGTTTCCTCCCTTGACAGTTCAGAGTCCCCAACTGCCTCCTTAGCAGAACCCACAGATTTGCTGGTGCCAGCCTGCCTGGTGTCCCCTGCAGCAGAGGGACATGCTGCCTGCTTGTGACCCTAATAGCCCTGAGCTTGGACATCAGATCTCACACTGGGCCTCAAAGCCAAGTTTAAAGGGTTTTACTAAGTTCTGACAAGTTGTGTCCTCAAGGAGGGAGTGATCCATCTCTGGCCTTGACAAATGGGCATCTCTCAAGCTTGGGTTTGGGGTACATAGGACCTTCCAGTGCCTGAAGGGGCTCCAGGAAAGCTGGGGAGGGACTTGGGACAAGGGCAGGGAGGGATGGGATGAAGGGGATGGATGAAAACTGGAAGAGGGAGATTCAGGTGAGACATGAGGAGGAAATTCTTTGGCGTGAGGGTGGTGAGAGCCTGGCCCAGGTTGCCCAGGGAAGCTGTGGCTGCCCCATCCCTGGCAGTGTTGAAGGGCAGGTTGGATGGGGCTTGGAGCAGCCTGGGCTGGTGGGAGGTGTCCCTGCCCATGCAGGGGTGGGACTGGGTGATCTTCCCTTCCAACCCAAACTATATGGGGTTCTATGACTCTGATACAAATTTTACAAACAACTAACATCCCCGTTTACCTCTATGTTCATTTATTTATTATTTTGTTTCTTCTTAGCACTGGATCTAAAATTCCAGAGCTGTGCTTAGGTCTTCCTACAAGGAGCTGTGGCTACTGTCCCCTCCTTGCTGATAAAGCCTCTTTTCACCAGGCAGCACAGCTCAGCACAGCCGTGGCCAAGAACAGCACTGCCTGTTTTCCTTGCTGCAGCACTTGGGTGTGAGATCCTTGGTTTCCCTGCTCAAGAAGAACTCAGGAAAACTTAGGAAAACAACCAAGGACGTCAGCCCAAACTGGGAGGTACCAGCTGTGTTAAATTTGTTACTCTCCAGCAAAGACAAGGTCACAAAAGCAGACAGAGAAGCTTTCTGAACAGCCTGGGCAGTTGGGACATCAAGGGAAAGCTCATCAGCACAAAGGACAATGTGATCACTTCTGTACCCAGCACAGAACACCCAGGAGTGCATTTTTGTTACTAAAAGCCACCTCCAGCACAGCTGAGAAAAGGAACCCCTGTCCCTGCTCCTGGGGTCAACACCCCCATGGTCAAAGCTCAGTTTAGAATGAAAATCACATTCTTTTGTGCATGGAGGAGGAAAGATTTCCCTGTAATGATGCTGTTCAAACAGTTCCTGTGCCACTGTCTTCTGAATTTTCCACTTGTTTCCCTGGCATCTGAAATCCAGCTCAGCACCCAAAAAGAAAGTCACAGTATTTAATAATTTTGTGTTATTTTGATGAAGGGCATCAGCTCTTTCATGAAAAGTTTTTACATGCATTTTTGTTACGTTGGTAAAACATAAATAGTGAGAACCAGTAGGTCATAGAATACAAATAATTTAAAGGGATAGAAATTATTACCCAGGAAAGAAGACTGCCAGAGAGAGGAAAAGGCTCTTGCTCTGTTTTCACAGAATAATAGACTGATTTGGATTGGAAGGGACCTTAAAGATCATCTAGATCCAACTGCCTGCATGGGCAGGGACACCTCCCACCAGCCCAGGCTGCTCCAAGCCCCATCCAACCTGCCCTTCAACACTGCCAGGGATGGGGCAGCCACAGCTTCCCTGGGCAACCTGGGCCAGGCTCTCACCACCCTCACACTCCACAATTCCCTCCTCATGTCTCACCTCAATCTCCCTCTTCCAGTTTTAATCCATTCCCCCTTGTCCTCTCCCTCCCTGCCCTTGTCCCAAGTCCCTCCCCAGCTTTCCTGGAGCCCCTTCAGGCACTGGAAGCTGCTCTAAGGTCTCCTTCGAAGCTTTTATTTTTAGGGAGTTGAAGGCATTTGGAAAAAAGGTCCTGACATCCTACTTTCAGGTCCAACCACCACAGGAAAATACACTGCAGAAAGCAGAAAGCTGAAGCAGAAATCTTCACCACCAGAGAGCACTCACATTTAGGATTTCTCCCACCTGACAAACACTCCAGTCAAAAATAAAACTGTTCTTACCGAGGAAATGATGCAACTTCAAATGCACTCAGTAAAAATAAAGAAAAGAGTTAGTTGGCAAGACTTGGAACCCATCCTCCCAAACAACATCTGCAGAACACAGACCACTCAACAAAGGCACCTACCAGGCACTGGCCTCTCCAAAGGCTGCAATTCCAATAATACAGGGAATTTCTAATTAATCATTGACATGGTAACTCCTCTGCACTGGAAGATAAATAGAAATTTGCTGGGATTACAGGCAGCAGGCAGCTCCCTCTCCCAGTTTTCATCCATCCCCCTCATCCCATCCCTCCCTGCCCTTGTCCCAAGTCCCTCCCCAGCTTTCCTGGAGCCCCTTCAGGCACTGGAAGCTGCTCTAAGGTCTCCTTCGAAGCTTTTATTTTTAGGGAGTTGAAGGCATTTGGAAAAAAGGTCCTGACATCCTACTTTCAGGTCCAACCACCACAGGAAAATACACTGCAGAAAGCAGAAAGCTGAAGCAGAAATCTTCACCACCAGAGAGCACTCACATTTAGGATTTCTCCCACCTGACAAACACTCCAGTCAAAAATAAAACTGTTCTTACCGAGGAAATGATGCAACTTCAAATGCACTCAGTAAAAATAAAGAAAAGAGTTAGTTGGCAAGACTTGGAACCCATCCTCCCAAACAACATCTGCAGAACACAGACCACTCAACAAAGGCACCTACCAGGCACTGGCCTCTCCAAAGGCTGCAATTCCAATAATACAGGGAATTTCTAATTAATCATTGACATGGTAACTCCTCTGCACTGGAAGATAAATAGAAATTTGCTGGGATTACAGGCAGCAGGCAGCCCTGGGCAGGCTCACTGCTATTTCTAGAACTCTGCAGATTTCCTGAGATAACCTGTGCCAGCTCCCAGGGGTGGGTTCAGTCAGATCCCAGCCTGGGGTGTGAAACAGCTCCTCAGAAACACATTTTCCCAGTTTTCCCTCCATCTGTCTGCAGAGGAACTCTTGCAAAAGCCATGTCAAGTCACCAGACATCTCATTTTCTGTCACTTTCAGAGAGATGAAATGTGAAGAACTCCTGGTGTCATGGATCATTTTCTACTAGGAAAAGGAAAAAAAGACAACATTCTCCCATCTGGAGCTGCTCCTTTCTCACCCTGATCACAGATGATCATTTTGTTCTGCCTTGAGCAGGAGGCTGCCCTGAATAACTTCCTGAGGCTGAATGGTAAGAACATGATAAGGATGTGGATAAGATCTAGGATAATACAAGAATATGATAAGGAAAGAGTAGGACAGGCTTGGGATAGCAACAAACAAGAGAATGCCTCTACCCACAACTTCTAACTTCTTAATCTGTCAAATAAAATCACATAATCTATAAAAGGAGAGTAAAATTGAAAAAAAAAAAAGAAAGTTTACAAGTCAGGCAGGTTGTTCTCTCTCCTCCAATCACATGTGAAGTCAACAGGAGCATGTGTGCAGAAAAGCCCAGAGCTTGTCTTGGAAGAGAACTAATTTAAATGACAAAATTACAGGACTGGGGGAAATAGCAGGAAGCTGAATCAGGGGAGGTTTAGGTTGGATATCAGGGAAAGGTTTTTCACCCAGAGGGTGGCTGAGCACTGGAACAAGCTCCCCAGGGCAGTGGTCACAGCACCAAGGCTGCCTGAGTTCAAGAAGCCTTTGGATGATGCTTTCAGGCACATGGGGTGATTCTTGGAGTGCCCTGCACAGGGACAGGAGTTGGAGTCGATGATCCAACTCAGCATATTCTGTAATTCTACGAAGTGCTTAAGACTCATAAAACTACCAAGGAAGAAGTAGAAACAATCACTCCATAAATACCTCAGGAGATGCACAGCATCTTGCCAGGCAGCCCGATCAACCTGTACTTTGCAGGCACACAGACACACCAGAGCTTGCTCTCCCTGCTCCCTGATGCTACAGATGCTCCAGAAACAGAAAGTCTTCATGACTAGAAGTCACAGCACAGCCACCAACTGGAGACAGGCTTTCAGTTCAACTGTACAGCAGTGACTAAAAGCAAAGGACATGTTAACAGAAAAAGCAAAAGCAAAAGCAAATCAGTCAGGGCAAACACAGGAGTTGCTACAGACTCCTCAACCTGTGCCAGGCAGCCAACAGCCACCCCAGGCCCACTGACAGTTTCAAACTCTTCTCTTTCTAGCTCAATAATCCCAAAGCACAAACCAGCTGAAAGATCTGGTGTCAGCATATTGCCTTTGCTGCCTTCCTCCTTTGTGCAGAGGAAGAAGAACGCTGCAGCAGCTGCACACCTCTCTGGGATGCAGAGGAGGGACAGTTCCTTGTCCTGCTGCAAGCACCCTTGTCCTGCTGCAAGCACCCTGTGTGGTTTGGGCTGAACCCCCAAAGTAGCTCATAGGTCTTAGTTATTTTTTTTATCACCAAAATATATCCATTAAAAATCCATTACTGCAGCCTTTGGCTCCATTCCCATTGCAAACATGCACAAAGACACTTTAATTAAAACTTGAGTTTGTTAAGAGATGCACATGGAAAGTAAAGGATGGGCCTTCAGGATGTGTTCAATCAGGCAGGGAATTTAAGAAGACTCCTGGCAGAGAAACTGTCTTACCTGGTTTAAAATGCAAGAATGTATAAGAAGCTGCACTGCCAGAAAGGACCAGCTACCCTCCTGCTTTGGGGAGGAAGGTGACTTTGCTCAAGCAGCCTTCACCCTGTGTGTGTCAGACAATTGTGCCTTTTATAGGTGATACTGGCCCCTCTACTGAGAACTCAGTGCTACCTACAGTCCTAATTTCAGGTCAATCTTGAAATAAACTCAGTCCTCAAGCAGGCAAGAATGACCTTCAAGTCTTTCAGCAACTCGCTCATAAACTGTATTACAGCAAATCATCCTCATCACAGGAGAGCTCAGATAAACAGGGTTTGCATTGGCAGAACTAGAGCTAAAATATTCTTGCTGCAGTTGGAAAAACAGACCAAAAAACTGTCCAGTCAGTATTCCCTCCCTGTGCTAGGAAAACAATCCTAGTCTGTCACGATACTAAACGCAAAGTTTGGATCCATTCTGAGTTTACACAGTTTGGATCCATCCTGGGGGCCACAGAAACTGGAATTTCAGTTCATTTTATGTGCAGGTGAAATTTTTTCTTGCAGTTATCCTGCATGGATTCAGTTCTCAGATGCTGCCAGTTTAACAAAATAGGAAATGCCATTCAGTGTGCTCTGCACCACTCCTTTCCTGTGGGGAGAGAGCAGAAAGGGCAGGGTGAGGAATCCTTCATCCATCTGCCATTTTCACAGTCAGCTCTGGAAAGAAGGTTCAAAGGGTCCTTTGTAAAGATGTAGTTGTTTGTTTTTTTCAAAAGCAAATAGTAAACTCTGAATGACTGGTGCCACATCTTCCTCACCAAACCAACATTCAAGCCAACTGACTGTAACTTGACAAGGCTGATTCAGCTCCAGCACAGCTGACCCTTGAGTCATCTCTGCAGCTCTCAAACCCACAGAGGTTGAGGGAAAGGAAGATGGATGCTAAGCTGGCCCTAATGCACGCTGAATAAAGGCTACAACTGTGACATGCAGCTAGCTAGAAATGGGAATCATATTAAAATCCTTTAAACACGAAGTTAAAGCACTAACCTTGCACTGAAAAAAAGCCAAGCCACTAAACACAAGAGTCACTGAACTTTCATTCCTGTGTGTGTCAGACCAAGCTGCCTCTCCTGCAGCAGGGAAGCACTGCAGGCTCTTCTCACAGTTCTAGAAGCACAGCAGAAGGCACCAGCAGTCTTGAAATAGATCATGAGACAACACAAAGTTCCTTGAAAACTTCCAGGACCAACGTGATGCTTTGTGGGTTTATTCCAACCCATGCACAGGAGCTGAGCACAGGTGGAGGAATGAACCTCGCTGACGTCAGTGTGTGGAGCAGTACATCACACTTCCACTTTCCACATGGAAAGTGCCTGAAGACTGTAAAATCCTAGTACCATGATCATATTGCTCCGCCTTGAGCAGGAGGCTGCTCTGAGTGATCTCCTGAGGCTGAATTATCCAACAATACAGAAAGAGTAGAACTGGCTTGGGATAACAACAAAGAGATTGCTTCCACCCATAACCTCTTACTTTTTCATCTGTCAAATAAAAACATATAATCTATAAAAGGAGAGTAAAAAAAAAACAACACCCAAAACCTCACAAGTCAGGTAGGCTCTTCTATCTGTACCAGTCACACATGAAGTCAACAGAAGAACATGTGCAGAAGAGCCCAGAGCTTGTCTTATAAGATAACTTAAGACTCATAAAACTACTGAGGAGGGAAGGGTGGAAGCAATGACTCCATAAATACATCAGGAGATGAACAGCATCTTGCCAGGCAGCCAGAAGGACTAATCAAAGAAAAAACTACATAGGCCCATAGAAAAGAAAAACAGGAATGGACTTACCCTGGCCAACCCAGGCCTGAACCTGGAAGTTCCCTGCCCAGGGAGCAGCCCTGGAAGAGCATCTCAGTAGAGGCAGAAAGCCCCAGTGAGTCTTGCTGGGTGGAGACTGTGAATGTGTCTTATGGAGGTGTTTAGAAGGTCTGGCTTCCTGCACTCACCAGCAACTGACTTCATGATCCATTAAGTTCCTTCCACTCTCATTTTACAGCATTTAGGCACTTAAAATGCTCTACATCCACGTATCACCTCCTCTTCCCAAACCCCATGCCTATCTTAACCCTAATCTGCAACCCCATGACTATCTCAGCCTTCAATTTTGGGAATTCAGCTTTGCTCACCAGGTTACACAACCACCATGTTCCAGGACATGTTCCCTTCATATCAGTGGGCAAAACTACACCACAAAAGGCAAAAACCCAGACTAATGATTGGTGGTTGGACAGATTTGCATCATGAGGAAGAACTTGTCTGATTTCAACCGCCTGGTTCAGTGGAGCAGGAATTCTGCAGTGTTTGTCTGAACAGTGTCCAGGCAAGGACATGCTTATCCTGCTGCATAACAACCCTTCCTCCAAGGGATGCTGAAGGAACTATAGAAACCTGCAATTCAACAGAGAGACAAAGAAACATGCAGAAAAACAAAGACCATGACTGAGAGCTGGTTCATTCATCCTAGCTTCTCCAGCACCCTCAGCAAGTTTGCTGGTGACACCAAGCTGTGTGGAGAGGTGACACACTGGAGGGGAGGGATCAATCCAGAGGGACCTGGACATGCTGGAGAGGTGGGCTTGTGCAAACTGCATGAAGTTCAACAAGGCCAAGTGCAAGGTCCTACACCTGGGTCGGGGCAATCCAAAGCACAAATACAGGCTGGGGGGAGAATGGATCAAAAGTAGCCCTGAGGAGAAGGACTTGGGGGTGATGGTGGAGGAGAAGCTCAACATGACCCAGCACCATGTGCTGGAGCCCAGAAACCACCCGTGTCCTGGGCTGTGTCACCAGCAGCGTGACCAGCAGGGCCAGGGAGGGGATTGTCCCCTCTGCTCTGCTCTGCTGAGACCCCCTTGCAGGGCTGGGAACAGCTCTGGGGTCCCCAACACAAGAAGGACATGGAGCTGTTAGAGAGAGGCCAGAGGAGGCCACAGAGATGATTCAAGGACTCAAGCAGCTCTGCTCTGGGGACAGGCTGGGAGAGTTGGGGTGTTCAGCCTGGAGAAGAGGAGGCTCCAGGGAGACCTTAGAGCAGCTTCCAGTGCCTGAAGGGGCTCCAGGAAAGCTGGGGAGGGACCTGGGACAAGGGCAGGGAGGGATGGGATGAGGGGGATGGATGAAAACTGGGAGAGGGAGATGGAGGTGAGACATGAGGAGGGAATTCTTTGGTGTGAGGGTGGTGAGAGCCTGGCCCAGGTTGCCCAGGGAAGCTGTGGCTGCCCCATCCCCGGCAGTGTTGAAGGGCAGGGTGGATGGGGCTTGGAGCAGCCTGGGCTGCTGGGAGGTGTCCCTGCCCATGCAGGCAGTTGGGTCTAGATGATCTTAAGGCCCTCCAACCGAAAGCAGTCTGGGATTCTATGATTACCTGAAGCAACATCAGCAACTGCACTAATGATGACTTTCCACCTTATTTGCTAAGCCATCTCTTTCTTATCCTGTGTCACCTCCCCAGTTTTCTGTCTGCACTGCAAAATCAAGAGAACTTTGCACTCACGTTTAACTACACCCCCATTTCCTGAGCCTGGTGTCAAGGTACAATCCCAGCATTTCACAGGTTTTCTTTGGTAGATGCTTGGACACTCCTTTTGCAGTCAGCTGGCCATGAGATGCTGATGTTCAGCTGCTTCATTGTTCTGCTGTAAAGGAATACTCTGCATTTGTGAAGCTGGTTCTCAGTGCTGAGCTGTGAATGCTGCCCCAGGCTCCTCAATGCAGCATTGTTTGGATACAGGGCTGAAAAAACCCAAGAATCATCTTGCAGCACCAAGATACAGTTCAGCACCTGCAAACACTCCAAAAGGCTCCCTTAGTCCTTTGGTAACATTAGATCTAAAAAGAAAACTAGAGGCCTTATTTATACGAACAAAGGCCATGCAAATCATGCCAAAATAATAATGCAAAACATGCAAATATTGCACAAATATGACATGTTTCTGCATCACTAGGGTTTCTTTTAGAGTTGTTACAGTGCTCTGCACCTTCTCTCCAAAACACAAACATTGTGTAGTCCTTACACAGGCCTGTTTGTTTCCTGGTCACCAACCAGGCAAACTTCTTCAGGCATTTTTGTGTTCTCCAGCATATTGTGACTTAACAGCTCTTGTGGTTTTGGCTCAAGCTGTCCCGGCAGCACAGGGATTACCAGCTGAGGTCTTCAGCAGACAAACTGCTGAGCTTCAAATCAGCAGATGAAAATATTCCACCTCCAGCTGCCCATCCACCTCCTTTGCCAAAGGTTCCCTTCTGCCACGTCTGCTGAAGGTACAATGATAAACAGCCATGATCTCAGCCACCCCAAGTCCAGATTGTCCCTGACACCCTTTCGTGCAGGACAGATACCAAGAGCTCAGCCAGCTGACGTGAGGAAAGAGCCACAAGCAATGGAGGAGAAACCTGTTTACAAACCACAAAGCAAATACGTTTCGACACTAAATATTCAGGTTGAAAGAAAGGACTTTTCCTCGTGCTTCCTTGGAAGCATGTCAGGAAAAGCTTCCCACTTTTTGGTCATAGATATGGTTCAGGTTTGTTGAGGGACTTCTTGTATTTTCTGTTTTGCATTGAAAAACCTTCATGTTACCCAACAGCAACAGCAACCTGAACCAGAACTGCCCTGAAATCCCCTCTTCACCATCTGGAAGACAAGCCCTCAAACCTTATAGAAATGAGACTAAGTCTGTGTAGCTGTGCTGAAAAGGTCTAGTAAACAAAGCCTGTCCTGCCAATTAAAGAGTAACTAATAACTTACAGAAACTTTGCTTTAGAAATAAAGAGTGGGGTTTTTTTACAACAACTAAGTGCAGTGGTTTCAGTCAAAGGAGTGTGACTGACCTGGCAGATTCAGCATGAGGATCTTTTTCCCCTCTGACTGAAAGGATAACTTCAAAAAGGGAAGAGGAGAAGGAAGGATACAGGGAACTCTTCAAACATCCTTGTGGATATGGAAATGCAGGGTAGGAGAGGCAAAATAAGCCAATGAATTTGCACAACCATCTTCTGGACTTTATACTCTTTGAATGGAAAAACACCTGAGCAGCAGGAGGGCTGTTAATTAAGCATTCATCATTTACTGTAGAAGAAGTAAATTCCTAAATGTCACGAACAGTGATAACACAAGGGGAACATTAGCAACATGGAAAAGGACTTAAATGGTTTGATTATTAAAACAGATTAGTTAATTTACATACTACTTATGTTATAATTTTAAATTATCACTGGAAAGATTGTGTTCATTTACTTCCTTTAGATGCCAGGTATGTTTTCTGTCAAGATAGTTTCCACTCAAGCTGCAAGACTGTTCAAATGCTGTTGTGAGGCAGGACAAATACCTTTCAGAATTAGTACCCACATAACCTGTAAAATACCTACCACGCATCTTCCACCAGCTGAGATGACTCTGACCACACCATCGCATTTTTAATTCACAGTGGAACTCAGAGCCCCATTAAATGATTTAAAGCAGAATCTTTTCAGATCACCTCTCAGCCCAAGAATTCAGGCAGGCTCCTAGTTCTGTCAAGTATTGTTTGTTGGGTAATGAGCATCACTTAGTGACAAGCACCAGAAGACACAGTGCTGCCACCCTGTTCATCAGTAAGTTTAATAACAAAGTTTCCAGCCACCCATCCTTTACTGAAAGCATCATTTTAGCCTGGAGTGGTGGTGAAGTGATACCCTCAACTTTGCCAGAGCTATTTACCTACTCAAAACCTACAGCACAAAACAAAACTGCACCCTTGCTTCTTTCCAGGAGGATCACATTCGGTTTTGACACAAGTCACAAAGCAGTTGGCCCAGTTTGAGGCAGAGCATTCCAGGAAATCACCTCCACAGGTCCTTTCCAAACAACACTGCTCCCTGCCTACCACATCCACGCTGCAGCTTCAAGGAACAGCTGGAAATATTCTTTCCAAGAACAGCAGCACAGGTTTTCAAATTAATTTTCCTACCAGTGCTTTAGATTAATCTTTTCAGTTTAATTAAGAGCTCTGACACACCCTCCTCCACGTGCAGCTGTTTGCTTGTCTTTTCCTCCTGTGAGCCAACCAGCTGCTAAACCCCTGCAGAACAGCAACATCCTGCAATGAAACTTGAAGAAACACACTATGAATCCACAAGTCTGGCAGTTACAAGCTCTCAATCTCTTTAAACCTTTAAATATATATATATAATCATCTGTTAGATGGAAAAAATCTTTTCTATGCTATTTTTCCTATCATTTTTAAGTCCAGCCGTTTATATTACCCACAATCATTGGATCATCTCTTCTGCAGAGGTGATTTCTTGTCAATACTTGTACAGTTGGAATAACATAGATTGTACTAAAGTGTTAATAATTAGAAATGTTCCTGTATCAGGTGCCCATCACACTTCACAATCACCTCCCAGCAGCCATAGCAAGTGAGGGAAATGGATTCATTGCCAGTTTTCCAAGGACCTCTAAGAACAGGGGAATCCTTCAAGCTTCTGAAATTATTTTGCTTTCTTATTTGGAAAGCATCAGCAATCCAAACATTTTGGTGTCTACATCATGAACTACAACCATCAACCATTATACATCAGCACCCACACCTCATGACTTCAGAGCTGTAAAGCCCACACAGAATGCTCACTTACCCCATGAGAAGCAGCAGCAAACCTGTCATCCTCACTCTGAAGTGACTTTTGGTTATCTACAACTGTTGGGTCTTGCTCCAGCACAACACTGTTCTCCACAGCTATTCATGAAATAATTTAAACCCATAACACATACACGAGCTCCCAGTGAGTGCTGGAGCCCACAGGGCCACCCATGTCCTGGGCTGCATCACAAGAAGTGTGGCCAGCAGGGCCAGGGAGGGGATTGTCCCCTCTGCTCTGCTCTGGTGAGAGCCCCCTGGGGTGCTGTGTCCAGCTCTGGAGCCCTGAGCACAGGAGAGACATGGAGCTGTTGGAGAGGGTCCAGAGAAGGGCCATAAGGATGACCCTTGGGTTGGAGCAGCTCTGGGACAGGCAGGGAGAGTTGGGGCGTTCAGCCTGGAGAAGAGAAGGCTCCAGGGAGACCTTAGAGCACCTTCCAGTGCCTGAAGGGGCTCCAGGAAAGCTGGGGAGGGACCTGGGACAAGGGCAGGGAGGGATGGGATGAGGGGGATGGATGAAAAGTGGAAGAGGGAGATTGAGGTGAGACATGAGGAGGGAATTCCTTGGTGTGAGGGAGGTGAGAGCCTGGCCCAGGTTGCCCAGGGACGCTGTGGCTGCCCTATCC
>NW_009952965.1:94978-120778 GCF_000747805.2 Chaetura pelagica | reverse complement strand
CTTTCCAGGAGGATCACATTCGGTTTTGACACAAGTCACAAAGCAGTTGGCCCAGTTTGAGGCAGAGCATTCCAGGAAATCACCTCCACAGGTCCTTTCCAAACAACACTGCTCCCTGCCTACCACATCCACGCTGCAGCTTCAAGGAACAGCTGGAAATATTCTTTCCAAGAACAGCAGCACAGGTTTTCAAATTAATTTTCCTACCAGTGCTTTAGATTAATCTTTTCAGTTTAATTAAGAGCTCTGACACACCCTCCTCCACGTGCAGCTGTTTGCTTGTCTTTTCCTCCTGTGAGCCAACCAGCTGCTAAACCCCTGCAGAACAGCAACATCCTGCAATGAAACTTGAAGAAACACACTATGAATCCACAAGTCTGGCAGTTACAAGCTCTCAATCTCTTTAAACCTTTAAATATATATATATAATCATCTGTTAGATGGAAAAAATCTTTTCTATGCTATTTTTCCTATCATTTTTAAGTCCAGCCGTTTATATTACCCACAATCATTGGATCATCTCTTCTGCAGAGGTGATTTCTTGTCAATACTTGTACAGTTGGAATAACATAGATTGTACTAAAGTGTTAATAATTAGAAATGTTCCTGTATCAGGTGCCCATCACACTTCACAATCACCTCCCAGCAGCCATAGCAAGTGAGGGAAATGGATTCATTGCCAGTTTTCCAAGGACCTCTAAGAACAGGGGAATCCTTCAAGCTTCTGAAATTATTTTGCTTTCTTATTTGGAAAGCATCAGCAATCCAAACATTTTGGTGTCTACATCATGAACTACAACCATCAACCATTATACATCAGCACCCACACCTCATGACTTCAGAGCTGTAAAGCCCACACAGAATGCTCACTTACCCCATGAGAAGCAGCAGCAAACCTGTCATCCTCACTCTGAAGTGACTTTTGGTTATCTACAACTGTTGGGTCTTGCTCCAGCACAACACTGTTCTCCACAGCTATTCATGAAATAATTTAAACCCATAACACATACACGAGCTCCCAGTGAGTGCTGGAGCCCACAGGGCCACCCATGTCCTGGGCTGCATCACAAGAAGTGTGGCCAGCAGGGCCCGGGAGGGGATTGTCCCCTCTGCTCTGCTCTGGTGAGAGCCCCCTGGGGTGCTATGTCTGCTCAGGAGCCCTGAGCACAGGAGAGACACGGAGCTGTTGGAGAGGGTCCAGAGAAGGGCCATAAGGATGACCCTTGGGTTGGAGCAGCTCTGGGACAGGCAGGGAGAGTTGGGGCGTTCAGCCTGGAGAAGAGAAGGCTCCAGGGAGACCTTAGAGCACCTTCCAGTGCCTGAAGGGGCTCCAGGAAAGCTGGGGAGGGACCTGGGACAAGGGCAGGGAGGGATGGGATGAGGGGGATGGATGAAAAGTGGAAGAGGGAGATTGAGGTGAGACATGAGGAGGGAATTCCTTGGTGTGAGGGTGGTGAGAGCCTGGCCCAGGTTGCCCAGGGAAGCTGTGGCTGCCCCATCCCTGGCAGTGTTGAAGGGCAGGTTGGATGGGGCTTGGACAGCCTGGGCTGGTGGGAGGTGTCCCTGCCCATGCAGGGGGGTTGGAACTGGGTGATCTTTAAGGTCCCTTCCAACCTTCACCATTCTATGATTCTAGAACACTCATTATTACATTACTCTTTGTGTTCACATCTAAATGCACAGTGTTTTCCTGGCCTTTTTGTTTTATATATATATATATATATGTAAACATATATATGTAAAACTAACTTTTAAGGTTTACTTTTACATAGGGCTCCTCCTAGCAAGTATTGCACATGCTCTTCTTGCCTGCTCTTCTAATTAAATCTGATAAATAAAGTGAAGATTTATACAGTCCAGTAAGAAAATGCATCCATAGCTTTGGAATACAACAAAAAGGTTTGAGGGACTTGCAGACAAGGGCAGGGTTCAAGTGTTTCATCCACAGCACTTTCATGCAGTGCCAACAAAATCACTACAAATCCTGGGTTTGTCAAAAGGAGAGTGGAATGTATTTATGAAATGACTCTTTTCCTCCTAAATATATTCAAGAGAGACTTACAGGAAAAGAAATAAAGCCCAGTTATTTCCTGTTCGCATCTTTGTCCTTTGAGAAGGAGAACAAAGGAGTTTGACACTTTTTTATCTACGCTCACCCTGAGCACCCATTCCTTGGCATTTTAGCTGGAGTTCAGACTCCCAGTAACAGCTGAGGAATTAATCCCACATCTAGAAAAATCAGAAGCTTTGACAAGTTGCTGCTAGGCTGCACAGGTTGTTAATGCTGATAAGCCAAAGCAAATAGGAACAGTTACTAACACTGCATCTTCACTTCTCTCAAAGTCCCAGGTCAGAGTAGATAAAAACCAGCTAATTATTTTTTCTACTTCTCTCCCATGCAAGAAAGCTTCATCTTTTGAAGCTGGTTGCTTGTGTAGTACAATTTGTGTCTCAGTCCTAAAAGAATGACAGTTCAGCAGTGAAAATGCCAACGGTTCTAGGAAACGGGCCACGCAAAAACCCTCGGAACTGCCCAGTAACCTGATACAAGAAAAATCCTTCCCTAGGTTAAAATCTGTTGATGTAACCTCAAGCAAGACAGAGAAGGGATCCAAAACAGTTTTAACACCACTTGAAGTGTCAGTTCACCCTGAAAAGATCTCCTCTGGGCTGCAGCTCATCTGATTCTGGAGAAGAGAACAACAGACACCACCAGCCAAAGCAGTGAGCCAGGACCCAGGGCTCTGCAAACACCAAGTGAAAGCCCTAAAACACAGGATCAAAATGTTGAAACAAACCAACAAACCCCTGCAACCAGCCAGCAGCCATCACTCACCATTTCCCCTCTGCCACCTAGTACTGCTTTACCAGTGCTATTCCTTAAAATCTTTTTCTATTTTTTTTTGTTTTGGTGGGGATAAAGGGAAGTGAGAATTGGGGAGAGAAGGAAGGCTGGAAGGAGAGGACAAAACAGAGAAAGTGTCATTCCATCAGCTTAGGTTTGGTGGTTTGTTTCCACTTTTAGCTTAAACAAGTCAAAATGCACTGTCCTTCCACAAACCACTAGTCACTCTTCATCACAATAACCACCTCTATTTCTTCTGATTTACCCTATTTTAAATGCAGAGTTACAAAGCTGTTTATAGCTATTAAAACCCTGCTAATATTTTATGAAGCCATGCCAACATTTCTGTCTTTACTGACTGCACCTCCTCTCACTGCATCCTTGAGCCTCATGATTTCTGGAGGCACACTGAACTAGTGGCTGGTAACCACACAGTACATGCAGTGTCCTCTAATCCTCCTCTGCCACCAAACCATGACCATGCAATTTAGAGCACATTACTCATCTTTAAATGAGTGACTCAGCATTTGGTATAACTGGTATAAGCATCCACGAGGTGATGCAGGGAGCTGCAGAAGGAGCAGTACCTCCCTTCTTCATGCCATCACTAATATTACGAAGACGACCTCAGCACCTGTATCACCTTTGTGATCTGCTGCAGGGAGGTTCTAGTTGATGCAAACAGCTCACAAACACAGGGGCCTTGCCAGCTCCTTGCCAAGCAGATGTTCCACCAGCCACACTGCCTCACAACTGGAGCAGTCCTTGGAGGGGGACCCTTCTCAACAGGTCTCTGCACATGCACACTCCCAGAGCTCTCCAACAGACCATGTTCTGCACCATGCACCACGGCTGCTCTCAGAGGGCACCTTAACATAGGCCAGGTGACACTTGCTTAACTTGAGTAGCCCTGCAGGACCAAGCCAGCTTGCCAAACCTCTGCAGAGAGCAGTACTTGCCTTTCCAGCCTGCCAGCCCTGCCTTTGGGTTCACCAGCATGCTTGGCACAATCCTTCCACTAGACACCTACACTCAGGCAGGTGGAATGTGGAGGCAGATTTCCCAGCTGCACTGACCAGGTTTCCACTAACTGTGTACAAGAGATCTCATCACTCGCTCCCATAGGGCACCCACGTTGCAGCAGTGGCGCTCACCTCCTGTTGGGAGATGTCTGCAGCTTCTTCCCTGGGGTCCCTGCTCTGAGAATATGGTGGCAGGACACAAAAGCCAGCTCTGTTTAGAGTCACCTCAGCTCTGCAGCTCTGTTAGCTGGAGCTCTAACAGGTGAGAAAACAGTGACAGCCTCCCCAGCCCGAAAGCAGCATGGGCACATTCCCCCAACACCTTCCCTGAGCAGCTGGAGCTGCTCCTGAATGGAGCCCACACACACCTTTATCAATGGTCTGGTTAATTTGCAACCAGATCATCCACTCCTGGGCAACTGAGGATTAAACATACAGGAAATATAACAGATATTACTAGAACAAAACATTAACTTAGTACTGTGTGACTATCTTGTTTTTAAGCTCCTGATCCCCTTCATTAAGTAAGATGGTGCCAACACCCAGGGGCTCCTGACAACATAAAGCACCATGTCAGTATCAAGCAATGTAACAGGGTACACACAGCATCAAACAATCCACAACCTAGGGAGATTTTCAGAAATTTGGGATTCTTTTTGATCATTTCTTGCTGGCCTCCTTCCTCACTGATCAGCCCCTCCCACATCAGGGCAGTAGTCACAGTCCTGTTTTAACTGGGTTGGTTCAGCTCACTTTGCTTCTGAAGTCCCTCCTGGATCATCTGCTTTAACTCTGTTTCCAGAGATCTCAAGGAGACAGATCCAACCTCCACTGGTTGGAGCAACAACAGGAAACTACACTGACTGTATCCAAAGGTCTGCAAACAGACTGTCCTTCCATCAGCAGCCACCTCTGAAGGGTAAACTAACACAAACCACAGGCTTCACAACACAACTGCTACTACACAAACTACCACACATCACCCTCCACACAGCACGTTCCAAAACTGCACTCAAGTGTGTGACTGGTTAGCTAAACACAGGCTCCTGCTCTGCTTCTCCTAGTGGCCTTCCAGCATCTGAAGGGGCTCCAGGAAAGCTGGGGAGGGGCTTGGGACAAGGGCTTACAGAGAGAGGGCAAGGGGGAATGGATTAAAACTGGAAGAGAGAGATTGAGGTGAGACATGAGGAGGGAATTCTTCCCTGTGAGGGTGGTGAGAGCCTGGCCCAGGTTGCCCAGGGAAGCTGTGGCTGCCCCATCCCTGGCAGTGTTGAAGGGCAGGTTGGATGGGGCTTGGAGCAACCTGGGCTGCCCATGCAGGGGGTGGAACTGGACAACCTTTAAGGTCCTTTCCAATCCAAACCATTCCATAATTCTATGATTCTCCACAGCATTGATTGCTTCATAAATGAGTAATTATGATGCAAAGGCTTAGAAGACAGCACGTGTGACGTTTTCATCACACACTAATCAGATGCAAGCTGTAGATAACAAATAAAGGTAGTACTTTAAAAGCTTCTATACTACACCACCAAACAGGCCAAGCAGAGACACCCATTTTCAAATTACACCTTGTTGGGTGACAATTACTTGTACTCTACCACAATTATTGAGGCTGTTATCTTTATAGTTCGGTGAGAAATAGCAGCGTGCTGTGCAGCTGGCTGTTATTTGACAGGTTTTGCAACTACCCAAGTGACACAGATAAAGAAACAAAAACTCACAAGGGACCAGTTCCTCACATTCAACCCAAAAGGACTGTCAAAACATCTAAACAGAATAAGAACCGTTACTAAACCAATGGTATCAACCCAGTAACCTACATTAGCAGATTGCAAGCCTTTACAAGCCGTTGCTCATTTATAATAGCACCTTTATTGCTGCTTCATGAACCCTGGAATTGGTTCATGGTCCCCTCATGTTCCTCTCTCCCACTTTGTACCCAACCTTAATAAAAGGGAGGGAAGGGGGAAGGAGAGGGAACATTGTTAGACACAACTGCCTTTGCAGTACAAGAGAGAAGTCCAGCCAGGCTATGAGTTTTGGCCATGGTCAGCTGGAAGTCAGGCAGGTGGTCTGCTCTGGTGTTCCCTTCCTTAGATCCCCCCAGGAAGTTCACAGGAGCATTGAAGGAACAAGATGACCCCCAAGAGCAGACAGGCTGGGTCAGAACGGTAGAGCAAGCTATTGTTTGTTCATATGACATTAATGGGTAACTACCCCAGCTCATAGCACCCATAGGTCTGAGCAGAAAGGGCAACTCAGAATCAAAAGGAGCTGCAAGACAGTTCATTAGCTGAGACCATGGAACCAGCCAGCCAAAGAAGAGGGATTTCTGGCAGCAGCACCACTTACTGAGGGATCAAGGTATTATTTCAGCTATTGACAGATGATTCAGTGAGGCATCCAAACAGAAGTCTGTTTGGAATAAAAACATCTGACATTATGGAAGGACACACGCTGCCAGGCACTCCCAGGCTGAACTGCAATTACAGGCATTGCCTCCTTCACAGCTGGCACTCACAGCCTGTAATCATCATAAAAAGCAGGACGTTAAAGGAACAAGCATCCTGTATAGATCTGAAGGAAATGAATACAATAAAAATAGCTATAAAGTAGTTCCAGTGACCAGTGGACCAACCACAATGCCATCCAGCAGAAAGCTCTATACCTCCCTCCATAAGACATGAAGTCTGTGCCAGACTGGGACCTTCAGTACAGGCATAACTTTGAAAATCATCCCCTCAGCCATTTTGTCCAAGGTTTGTGCCTCCTTCACAGATGCCCAGAGCTGTAGAGAGCAGCAGCTGAGCCCCAGCACTGCCCTCAGCTCCTCTTCACCAACATGGACATGAATGCTGGAGGAACCACAGGAAACCAATGTTTACGTTCAACACAGGAGTGAAACATCATCTGAACAGCTCCTACAAATCATCAAATGAGTTAAGGGGAGGAAAAGGAAGCAGGTTTCCAAAACAGGATTAGACACTAACATGAAAATCCAAGATGCACTGACAAGCTCCTGATCTGATCTAGTTCTCATACAGCTTTGCTTTCCCAGTGTTGGAACATGCAAGGAAGGGGTCAAGAATGACCCAAGGAGGAGCTGCTCTCCAGAACCTCCCCTGGTCCTGCACTAAGGCACAGTTTCTTCAAAACTTAAAAATGTGTCCAGGATCTTGAGAAATCCTGCATCCCAGAGTGCCTCAGGGAACACAGAACATTTTCAGTGCCAGACCTTTCTCTTCTCTCCTGCTGCAGCTGAGCAGGACACGAGCAGGACACTGGCACCTCTGCAGTCACCAGCCTCTGTGACCCACAGACCTTCTTACCCCACCAGCTGCTTCTGCTGCCCCCTGTCTGAAAGCACCCCAGAATATTTTCTGTATGAAGCTTTGGTGGACACACAAGAAGGCAATTTACTATCAGCAAACAAACACACAAAATTCTGATTCTATCTAAGCCTCCCCCAGCTCCCCAATAATATCAAGTAGTTTAAGGACTCCCTACATGGAAATGCAACCAACACAAGGCTTAAAAGCCATCTCAAAGGAAAACTGTACACAACAAAAAATGGCCTGTCAATTCCAAATACATTATTCCAGACTTCCTTGACTCCATTTAGGGCAAAGAAAAAAACCCAACAAAACAAGGAAAATAAAGTAGCTGGTTAAAGGGAATTTAAGGAGGCTCTCAACAATTATTTTCAATGTCAGGGAAAAGGGTACTAAAGCACCTCAGCTGTGGCTCCTGAGCCAGCAGTACTAGAGCCCTCAATCCTCTGGTTACATCTCTGATGGCAGGTTTGACCCACCTCACCCTGGGTAAAGCCACCAGGACACTCCTCTTGGACTGCACCACTGCCCAGTGGAGTCCACACTGCCTCTGTGCCCCCTCTTGGAGTTTTTCCACAGTAAGACATATGGGAATTGCAAGCTGCAACCTCCAGGCACTTCAAATGACTTGAAAACAGAAGTTTTTCCCTGACTGCTGCCACTCAGGGCAGCCACCCATCAGCAAGGTAACTGGAGGGAAATGAGACACAGCAACTGTGCTGCAGTGAATGAGGAAACTGCCTTTACAAACATACCTGACCCATCCCTTATTCTTCTGCGCACCAACACTTTGCATGTTGCTCCCACAACAGAGACCACATCAAGCTTTAAACTGTTCCCTTGTTAAAATCACAACTTTGATGCCAAATCATTATGTCTTACATAATATGGCCTCTACCCAAACTAACAAAAGCTTTCTGAAGAAATCAACATGCCTTAAATTAGAGTTGCTTTGAAATTTCAAGCAAACTTAATCACCTCTTTAAACCACACCAACCTCTCAGCTGTTTCAGATGTATGATGTGCTTTAATACCTTATTTTAAACAAACAAACACAACAGAAAGCAAACCTGAAAGCTCCTGCTCAGATGTATGATGTGCTTTAATACCTTATTTAAAAAAAAACCAAACAAACACAACAAAAAGCAAACCTGAAAGCTCCTGACAGCTGCTGCTTTGCACAAGGAACTGCAACAATATATGGCCATAAAATGTGACTGAAAATTATATACAGCTGGACCTCCACTTCTAGTATTTTTAAGTCCTCTGCATAGCCTGCTTACTACAGGTAAAAGGCAAATCTCAATCTTTTCACAAAGAACCTCCCCTTGAATTACTCCAAAAAGGACCTTAGAGTCAACACCAATTCAGCACAACACTAGTGGTGAGATTAAGCCAAAAGGAAACCAAACTACTAAGGAAAATGGAATTTCATCCTGCCAGACGAACAACCCGTCTGTTTGCAGAAAGATTGACTGCATGAAATAATTGCTATTGTTTTTTTACAAGGAAAACACTCACTCTAACACTCAGCTGGCTGTTCCGTGCCCACTGACTACGTTTTCTTTCAGTACAATGTTGGTAAAGAAGCAGCATCCGTGTCACCACATCTGCTGGTTAAAGGAAGAATTAAAGAACAGGGGACAAGGCCATAACCCAAAATAGTGCTGTCACTGTCCCTGCAGCCTGCATGCGTCTTGCATCTCAGGCCATAACATTATAGAAACATTCAGCAGTCATTTTTAGTCCTCCTACCCAGCAATAGGGGCAATGGATGCAAGCTAGAGTACAGGAAGTTCAACCTCAACCCGAGGAAGAACTTCTTTCCTGTGAGGGTGACAGAGCCCTGGGACAGGCTGCGTGGAGAGGTTGTGGAGTCTCCTTCTCTGAAGACTTTCAAGACCTGTCTGGATGCCTTTCTGAGTGACCTGCCCTAGTTTGGGTCCTGCTCTTGCAGACTTGATGATCTTTGGAGGTCCCTTCCAACCCCTGACATTCTGTCATTATAATCTGAGAGGTTGAAAGTTTTCTAGACCATATAAAGTTTAGCCTCAGGTAAGTGTTTTCTGCCTTGAACAGAACCCCAGTAAATTAAACAAACTTCCACAAAATGTATGGATGCACCAACAATAACTCTGGCTGTCCAACAAGAAGAGATTAAAAAGGAGAATTGCCAGCAGCTTGCTCCTGAAGTTGAAACTAAATTCCTGTTCAAAATAAAATACAAGAGTAGAGAGGCTGAGAATTTGGAGCTTTGGAATAAAAAAAAATTCACATCTCAAATGTTGCTCAAATTGTCCCAGTAATGAATTCTCCTTCATTACTCACTTCTCAAGAATCTTTTAAATGTGAGTTACTGTCTCACTAAATCTAAAAACCTCCAACCTTAATCCAGGACACTATTAAAGAAGTATCTCATATGAACCCAGTTACTTTTTCACCTACAGATTATTACAGGAATATTAGAAAAATGCAGGCTGGCAGGCTGATACTTCATCCTGTGCAGCCTCACAGATGATGTTCAGTGGTATTTGCAATGTCTTCATGTGCCTTGAGAAGACAGACTTAGGAGAAAGCTCTAGCTGTCACCATGTCAGTCCTGAGGGATGTTTCAATACTTACCCATCAGTATGTGCATTGCATTCTCTGGACCAAGAACCAGTGGTACTTCCAGTGTTTAGTGAGGGTCTCAAAAAACACCAGTGCACATTCCCACATGGCTGGCAAACATGTTAGAATACACCTATAAAAAGGAGATCTCAGTAGAGAAGCTCTTGCTCTGATACAAGTTGGAGGCAGCAGACAGCATGAACAAGTGTCATGGCAGATAAATTGTGATTCTAACCCTTCAGAGCAACACTCCACTACATGGCAGCAGTGACGTTCCCAGGCTCCACCTGCCAAAATAAATGTACTGCCATTTAAGGTTGTTAAAATTTTTCCCTCATTAATCACTGCTCAGTGCACTGCCAGCCCAGGCCAGGGCCTTTGCTGAGGCTGGTCAGCTTGCTGCAGCTCGTTGTGCAACCACAGGCTGTGCCCAAGCTTTGGCATAACCTTGGGCTGTGCCAACCACTGAGAGAAGAGCAAGAAAAGCAGTGGGAGCTGCCAGGGGTGGAGTGAATCTAATCATCACAGGGCTGAGAAACACCAGCCCTCCCTGGGACACAACCAACCCCAGCCCAGGGAAGCTGGACCTCCAGCGAGCAGACTAGATCCTGCTAAAAACATTTCCCTGAGCAAAGAGTTGTTCCTGTTTTGACAGAAGGAATTTAAATTGAGAAGAATGAACCATTTAGGTTTCCTGCAGGTCACCCTGTCGCTGGAGCCCCCAGGGAGCACTAAAGCAGTCATAACAATCTCCTTTTAGGAAGTAGTATCTGCAAATATTAGGAAGTAGCTCTGTAAATTATGGCACCCAAAAGAAGCAACCTAACAAGGCTGATTTCATCCTGCAAACACAGAGCTCACACCTTTATTTAGACCCTAGTGTTTAGGTTAATTAATTTAATTCATGAGTGGAGACAAGAGCCTCCCATTTAACCTTCTCATTAATTTCAAAGGCAATTATTCTTTAAACAGCTCTCTGATACACGCACAGCAAAGATGACTGACTGCTTTGGGCTCCAAACAAACCACAGAATCATGGAATGGTTTGAGCTGGAAGAGACCTTAAAGATCATCTAGATCCAACCTCCCTGCATGGGCAGGGACACCTCCCACCAGCCCAGGTTGCTCCAAGCCCCATCCAACCTGCCCTTCAACACTGCCAGGGATGGGGCAGCCACAGCTTCCCTGGGCAACCTGGCCCAGGCTCTCACCACCCTCACAGGGAAGAATTCCTTCCTCATGTCTCACCTCAATCTCCCCTCTTCCAGTTTATAGCCATTACCTCGTCTGCTCACTAGCACAATGCTGGGAGCTGGGGTACTATTTTCTGTACTTGATGAGACCAGCTCTCCCTCTCTGAGGAATCCACACAGCACAGTTTCCAGATTAAGTGTTTTCCTCCCAGTTCTCTCATGCCCCATCACATGATCTCTGAGAGCAGCAAGTCCACAAGAAATGCAACTACAAGGTGGTTCACCAATACAAACCAGGCCCTTGCTGCAGCTCTAGTTTTGCAGTGGTGAAACTACCACTGAAATGGAAATTACCCAGGGACCACCTGGGAAATTAGAAACTGGGGCCAGTGTGGCTAATTAACACTAATTAACCACCAATGCTCCCACAGGGTGCTGCAAGCAGGAGACTGAGGTCTACAGAAACCAGCCAAGAAGTAGAGTCCATGGCAGGAATAACACGATGTTGCTTTCTGAAAGATGACCTTGGGCAATTTCCACTCCCAGTTATAAAAACAAGGCAGATGGGAGAACAGGGAAAACAGGAGAAACCTTCATGGAGACACACTCCAGCTTCACCTGGGGTTTGTGTTTGTCTTTAGGTGGACAAATGGGGAAAGGAAAAGCAAGCTCACAGATAAAAGCTACCAGTTAAAGTTTAGTGACTACTGGATAAAATATTCAGTAGCCTAAATAATACACATTGTAGTGGCATGTCCTATTTTTGCTATACATGGATCTGGCAAATATGAGTCATCTTTGGAGGAAATTCTAAAGTGCTCTCCTAGCACAGTCATCTCTGTACAGTGAAATGAAGGAATTAACTCCATAACAAAGAAAAACCACCTTCATGTTAACACTGGTGTTGGCCAAATTTGTCAGGGAATTGCCAGCTGAACAATTTTAAAGCAAATGCTGATTAAGATCACAGGATGGTTATAACTGGAATAAGAGGAACAATCTCACATGCTGTCTTCACAAGTATGATCTAATAAATAAGTTTTCCTGAGATCCCAAAATACACTTGGTAAGAAAGCAAGACAAATGGAGACAAGTAGATGCTATCTACTGAGTAAGAAGGTGATTTATTATTACTATTTTAGCTTCTTCTCTATGATGTAATTCAAGGCAAATCTAGGAAGAAAAATCCAAGCCACATGAGGAATGGCTAATGACACCCTGCAAACGTGAAATCCAAAAGCAACAAACACTGCAATAGGATCCAGAAGCACTGGAACACACTTGAACACTGCACACAACTACAGAAAGTAACAGCAAAGCAAGAGTTTGCATCAGGGTAACAGGAGTGATGCTTCTGTGGCTTCCAGGAGGGTCAAGTGCTGATGAAACAAACAGCCAGGCCCTTAAGAGCATTTCTGAAAGCTGAGGTGGAAGAAACTGTGCCAGACAGAAAAACATAACAGAAATATGCTCAGAAATGAGAGTTTCTATTGACACTTCTACAAGCTCTCTGATGGGGCAGGCAGGAGAAGGAGGAGCAGTGAGGAGATGGTGGGAACCGAGTGCTGAGGAAGGGGTAAGGGAAGAAGGAGGTCTGTCATCCCAAGGCAGCTTGAATACCAGGACCCCAGCACCACCTTGTGTCATCCTTGGAAGGCTCTTGGGGATCCTGAGCAGAGAAGCTACAGATCCTTTTTACAGCCAAATCAATTCCCAGGCATTAGCACCAGCCCCTGGAAGCACCTGAGGGCAGGGACATCCCCACTGAAAACCCTCAGCTTCACACTGAAGTTCCCCTGAAAGTGAATTCTGACATTACCTGCTCCATAAAATCCTTCTGCTGCCAGTACATCCTGTGCTCACACAGACCCTCTGTGACACTGAAACTGTGACTCCACTCTTCCCCTCCCAGTGAAAGATCATGGAATTGCAGAATTGTCAGAGTTGGAAGGGACCTCTAGAGATCGCCTAGTCCAACTCATCTGCTAAAGCAGGATGGCCCAGAGCACATTGCTCAGGGCTGCACCCAGGGGGATGTCATATGGCCCAGGTTGCCCAGAGAAGCTGTGGCTGCCCTATCCCTGGCAGTGTTGAAGGGCAGGTTGGATGGGACTTGGAGCAACCTGGACTGGTGGGAGGTGACCCTGCCCATGCAGGGGGTTGGGACTGGATGATCTTTCAAGTCCCTTCCAACACAAACTAGTCCATGATTCTATGACAAGTTAATACCAGACAACCCAAGGGGCCAGTGGCAGTGCTAGTAGCACTGAGCAGGGAGGAGGACACTGGCAGGATCACAGACTGAGAAGCAACATTCACCACTGGCTCTTGTCATTTCTTTCATGGGTCTCATGACAATGATTGTTTTTTTTAAAAAGACACTCTCCCGGAGTCAAATGAATACAACCATCCTCACCCTTATTAAGGGAGGGGTTTAGCTTTCATCACTGTAAAGTCTGAAAGCAACCACAGCATCTCCCAAAGGCTTAGCTGTCAGAAAGCAGAAAACAAAACCAGTGAATGGTTGAACTTGGCCAGTGCTGCCCCCTCCCCACATACCCACAGCAAGTGTCTGCTGTGCATGACGTGGGATAGGAGGTTTCTTCATGTTATTTCCTCCCCACAATAACAAAAAAGGGAGTATTTGGCACTCAGAGCACAGAGTGCCACAAAGAAACTACAAAGAAACTGCTGCCTTCAGTGATAGAAACTCTTAGTTTGCAAAATATCCACTGCTCTCTATCACTCAGAGAATGAGAAAATGGGAATATCAAAGACTCCCACTACCCATGGACACCCAGAGATGACCAGATGGGTGGGCACAACTCTGCAGTGTTCCTGCACACCCTTAAACAGCAAATCCCTTGGGATCTGGCTATTAGTGCTATCAGGTTCTACATGAAGTGCCTCGTTAAGATAATCAGAGGCTGCTCATTCATCTTCAACTGTTTTGGGCTAATCAAGCCAAAACATTTACATATGAAAGGTTAGAGGGTTGGGGTTTGGCATGTTTTTTTCCCCTGGGAGCTTTCCAAGATAGATTTTGGGGCTTACCATGCTCATCAAGACAGCTGGGAATTTAGCACTTGAGGTGAAAAAATACTTTGGCACTGCACCAAGGATGTGGAAGTGCTGTGGGAATTCCTACTAGCACAAGATTTCTGACACACAACTAACAAAACAGGTATGGAGGAGCCTTCCAAAAAGGCAGCAAAAATGTTGTGATGGAAACAACTCACAATACTGGTCCTGGCTACTTCCATGTTTGAAGTCTTCTCACATCTTCAGCATCTTCTACGATTCAACTACAATGTTTGCTACATGACACATTTTTACTTCTCCCTAGCTAGTTTGTACAATAAAACAAGTGAAATCACTCAGATCTGCACAGGGTCTATGCACTAATTTTAGCAAACAGCCTCTCAGCAAAGCAGCTAAATTACCAGTTATGAATCAACTCTGGAAAAACACTCCCAGGAGGAGATCAAGATTCATTTAAGAGTTTTCTCCCCAAATTCAGCAGCAAAAAATCTGGGCTGGCCCCTAAAATTATCCATGGCCTATGGTGTGTCACCAGAGCCCCAAAATAATGTCATCACCTCTGAGAAGTCATGGAAAGAGTTATGATTTATCTGCTCTACGACAGCTCCTTCAATTGTTTTTCATAGAGCCACCAGCAAGTGCCACCTTGGCTGCTTCCTGAGAGCAACGAAGATCCAGAAACTGGAGACCCCAACACAAGAAGGACATGGAGCTCCTGGAGAGAGTCCACAGGAGGCCATGGAGATGATCCAAGGGCTGGAGCAGCTCTGCTCTGGAGACAGGCTGAGAGAGTTGGGGTGTTCAGCCTGGAGAAGAGAAGTCTCCAGGGAGACCTTAGAGCAGCTTCCAGTGCCTGAAGGGGCTCCAGGAAAGCTGGGGAGGGACTTGGGACAAATGCAGGGAGGGATGGGATGAGGGGGATGGATGAAAACTGGAAGAGGGAGATGGAGGTGAGACATGAGGAGGGAATTCTTTGTTGTGAGGGTGGTGAGAGCCTGGCCTAGGTTGCCCAGGGAAGCTGTGGCTGCCCCATCCCTGGCAGTGTTGAAGGGCAGGTTGGATGGGGCTTGGAGCAACCTGGGCTGGTGGGAGGTGTCCCTGCCCATGCAGGGGAGTTGCAACGGGATGGTTTTTCAAGTCCCTTCCAATCCAAACCATTCTATGATTCTTTTAAAAATGAGTGTCCACCATCACACTTTCCTGGCTTTTGTATCTACCAGCTGGATGTCCAGCACTCTCCTCTGCTCCTCTGGGCAGAAGAACTCAGCACCCAAGCCCCACAACACCCACTACTTCAGGCATTTGGGGTGACTGCCTGGTACCATCCAACCCCCTACTGCCCACATGGATGGAGGGACAGCACCTCAGAACAAAAGGGCCAGCCAAAATGTTCTGGTTACAAAAAAAGACTCCTTTTGACAATATGCAGCCCCCTTCAGGTCTCCAAACTGTAGCCCTTAATGGGAAACATGTTCCCTATCAACTGATCAGAAAAATTAAGCAAGATATTCCCAATTATTTCAAAATTGTTCAACTTGCCTCCAGTTTCCTATCAAGTCCAGCTTGCATAGTTTTACACCAGGCTTAAAAAGGTTTACACGGGTCTACATTTTCTTGGCATTTCCTCAAAGGAGTTTAAGTTCAGTATAACTAATAAAGCTTCAGAGAATTAGCTGCCAGAGACTGGAGATGTCTAGCTTAGGAATGTCTGCATCCTTGAAAGCCAGGATGCAGCACAGCCCAAAAAACAAGTTAAGAACAAACAAAGACAAGATTTCTATTGTTTGTTTTGTTAGAGACATAAAATGCTATGTTTAATAGGAAAAAAGGGAAAGGAATATACTCTTTTTTTATATACCCAGGCCTGCAGGCACACACCATGTCATCAGTGCTCTCTTCACCTAAAAGAGGTCAGCACAAAATGCACCCAAAGCAAAGTTACCTTCCTGCTGCAACACAGATGAAAGTCAAAAAAGGAAAACACTTGATTATCAAGAAGTATTGTCCACAAAGTTACCCATCTAACCCTCTGTCTTATTTTAGAAAGTCTCCCTGGTAATTTGCCTGTGCTTTTGAAAACCAAGTAATATGTTTTGAATTATAAGAGGTTACAGGGACATTTTTGTGGTAAATTTGGGCTTCCATTTGTAAGAAAAACTCCTCAGTACTACAGAAACCCTTTCGGAAATCACATTTTTTGGTCATTGCTAAGCACTTTAACAAAGTTTTACAGCTACTGTTCCAAGGAGGTGTTTACATCCAGCCTTGAATGGTACTTATGGCCCTGCAAGCAAAAGGAAAATCAGGCCAGTGTCTTTCCAATAGTTTGAGAAGCAAAGAGCAGAGTATAGTCTCTGCAGTGAGCAGGGGCAACAATTTTTTAAAGCAAGTTCACTTAAAGAATCCTGGTGCTCTGGGATTCTGGGATTTTTCTGGAGGCCTAAATTGTACTTCCAGCCCTTTGAGTCTTTTTCCACTCATTCCCAAAAACGCCAAGTAAGCTGGTATTAAGAAGACTATTTCCAGCCTTGGAAGTTTATAAACTCAATATCCAATTGCTTTATAAACAGTGCTGGGAAGAGAGGCCTGTAAACAATGGTAGCTGGATGTTTCCTTTGAAGGTGAAACTTCTTTTATCATTCATTCTTGTAAACAAAATAACCTGTCTAGTTGAAGTTTAGCAATATGAATAAAAGCTGAAGCTTTACTGTAAACACCTAAAAGATGTCTAGCCCCATGAAAGCTTCACTGTGCTCTTGAGGACCATGATATAAAGGCTTTACAACCAGCATGCCAGATTTTACCACCTCAATATACCATAGAACTCTCCTGAAAGAAAGCAGTGCTGTTCATACAGTGGGAAAAGAGATATTTTTTTTTTGTTTAGTTTGTTTTTCTTTGCTATTCATCCTGAGGCAGCCTTTGCTGCTGTCCAGTAAGCTGTTAAAATCTGGGTTCTCATGACTCCTTGGCTGTTCTGCTTCCTGGACAGAATGGTGCAGAGAATTGCTGGAGCCCCCTTTCATTTCCAGTTTTCCTACTGCCAGTTTGTCCTGGGCACCACAAATAAAACCCAGTTTAATGATGGGAGGTGCTGACCAGCCTGAGGCTTATAATGGAAGGCAGGTATTAAAAGGGAAGCTTTTCAGAAAGTTTCAGCTGGTGCTCCAATAAATAATAAATAAATAATACATTTGGGGGGTGGCAATGGACCTTGCATTACATCAGAAAGAGACTGAAAACCTCACATCAGGAGCCTCATAATAAGAAAACTTACTCAAAGATTGGCCCAAGCTCCTGTAAAACACCTCTGAAGTTGGCTTGATCTACATAGTGTGTGAGACTGCACGTGTACAGGGGAAAACACATGGACACACACTGAAAACACAGTGTTTGGAGCTGGATTTAGACACACAACCCAAAACTAAACATTCACCTCTTGCAGCACATCCTATACCACATATTGCACAGAGTCCTGCCACCAGTATTCCCCAGTTTTTATTTCCCAGGAGGATGCAATGAGCCTTCAGGCTTCCCAAATTAAGTCACATCAACCTTAAATGGGAACAGATCATGATACTGTAAGCAAATTGTTCTCTACCTGAACAACCACAGAAAGGACAGCATCAGGTCAGGCTCTCTCCAAACCCAAGAGCACATGAACTCCCCCAGGCATGGATCCAGTATGGAACCAGGAAATTCCCTGAACAGATCAACATGATAATCAGTGGTTACAACATACCAAACCTCCTACCATTACAAAGGCTTCATAAATTGGACATTTAAGGAGGAGGCAATGTCTTTGTTGACATTTATACAGTGTTTCTTCATGCCAAAAGGAGGAACTGAGGGAAAAGTACATGAATGCTTGTCAGAAAGTTCTCAGCCAGCCATGTTAACAGGTCAATGCTGCAGGAGAAACTGATCAACACTGGAAGGAGATAAGCTGTGTTACTGAGGTTGAACAGGAAAGAGGCAAAGAGATAGGATAAGCAGATAAAACAGAAAGCAAAAACCTTCTCTGTAGACACACTTTGAACAGGCACGTGTGGGAAAGGGGGTTTGCCAAGGCATAGGACAGGGAGTGTGCACAAAAATCAGTTCAAAGGTGACTCTAGGTAAGATATTTAGCTCTGATTATTGCTCAGGCTTGGCTCAGACACACTGTAAGGGTGTCTAGTTGAAGACCATTGCCCCTCATCCCATCACTCCGTGCCCTTGTCCAAAGTCCCTCCCCAGCTTTCCTGGAGCTCTTGGCCCTTCTCTGGACTCAGAAGTCACCAAGCATAACCAAGAGAATACAAAAGTTATAAAAATATAGCCAGGAATTCAGCAATAGGAGAAAGGAAGGGTCAGGTGTGACAACACTTCTTGGAGGGACAGTGAGAATCAACAACTGACACCCTGGGGTAAAGTAAGAAGCATCCAAGGATGAGAAATGACATCATGGCAGGTCTGGGCACCACATAACTGCTATAATGTCATCTTTTCACCCAACACTACATTTTTCTGGAAAGCATCCTCTGGATCAGACCACCCAACAGTCGCACACTGTTCTCTGAAGTTTCACGTATCTCAAAGCTGGCAGAGCAAAGCAGACAAAAAAATGCTCTGAAATGATGGGGGGCAGAATGGAAAGTACTGTGACCATTGAGTTAAAGCCAAGAACAACCTGGTTGTTGAATTAGTCACACTCCTACTGATTGGCACTGCAAGGTCATCTATGATGCTGCTACTGGGTCCTCCAGGTTATCATCATTAACTGTTTTATTTAAAAGGTCTTTCCATGATACCTCCCCCCTCTTACCTCAGGCTCCCACCGCAGGGCTCTGGCTGTGTGAGCTGTTGTTGTCTCAACTCCTACTCACAAACAGAACCATCTCCTGTCCCAGGTCAGTCTGCAGCAGCTGGGCCCTGTGCAGGCCAGGTGAGAACACCACTAGCTGAAACAAATCCCAGGAACCAGACAAACCTCATTCCTGGCAAAAGATAGAGTTTATCTGAGGAACAGTTTAATGGGATAGATTTGAAGGAAAGAAAAAAAACAAAGTCTTTTCAACAGGTTCAAACTATCTAACACCACTTGTTCACTCCCAAAGACAGAATAGTCTCATATCCAAGCTGTTCTCTTAGCATGTGAAAGCACCACAATGAAAACTTCCTTCTCCTGGTCTGTTTAACAGACAGAAACATCAGTACCTGCCAGCAGTGGTGTGAGCTGGGATCCTACTGGATCTAACCAAAAAGCCCTGAAAGGAACAAAAATCATCTCCTAGAAACTGCATTTCTGCTTGTGAGAACTGGAAATTACCTTGTGCTACAAAGGAACACACAGCTCCCTTATTTAACACTTCCAGGCAAACCTGTGCTCAGACACCTGCCTTCTTCTTCCCTCTCAGAATTTCTTCAATCCATCAAAAGATGCAATCATGACCCAGGGACTGAGAAAAGAGAGTGATGATTTAACAGCCAAGTATCTGGTGAGATCTGCATCTCTAAAAGGAATCCAAGTAAGTGTGACTAAAAGGGAAACATTCAAGTATTGTAAAAGCTTGCACAGCCTGAAAGGAATGCAAGGGGTGAAGTGGATCAGTAAAACCATCTGAAGAGGTAAATTCTTGAACAGAGGTCAAGACAAAGGACTCTTGACTAAAGGACGCCACAGGACTAATTGGAAATATTAGCTAATATTTACTGTAAGAATTTGGCAGATCTTAAAGCCAGTCTTTAGTTAGGGACATTCAGAAGGTGATGATAAATAACTTCAGTTAGGTTATCCAGCCATCTCAACCAGGATTCTACTTGGCAGTACCACAGATGCACTGCCCAGGCTGAGGACCTTCAGGACTCATATTACTTCATCAGAATCTACAAAATAGTTGCAGAGGAGAGGAATGGGTGAAAGAAAAGAGGTTGCTGAGGAATTGCTGAATAGGCAGCTGAGTTCTTGTAAAGAGCTGAAAAAGAAAAAATATATTTTTAAAATATGCAAAACAAAAAAAGTGTCCCCTATTGAGCTAGTTCAAAATAGCTCTGATTAAAAAGAAGCAGCATGGCCAGCAGGGCCAGGGAGGAGATTCTGCCCCTCTTCTCTGCTCTTGTGAGACCTCACTTGGAGAACAGTGTCCAGCTCTGGAGCCCCCAACATAAGGACATGGAGCTGCCAGAGCAAGTTCAAAGGAGGCCACAGAGATAATCTGAGCAGCTCTGCTCTGGAGACAGGCTGAGAAAGTTGGCATGTTCAGCCTGGAGAAGAGAAGGCTCAAGGGAGACTTTAGGCATCTTCCAGTGCCTGAAGGGGCTCCAGGAAAGCTGGGGAGGGACTTGGGACAAGGGCAGGGAGGGATGGGGAGGAATGGTGTTAAACTAGAACAGGGTAGATTTAGATCAGACATTAGGAAGAAGTTCTTTACCAGAAGCACTGGAAGCACTGGCTCGGGTTGCCCAAAGGGGTGGGGGAAGCCCCATCCCTGGAGACATTCAGAATCAGGCTTGATGGGGCTCTGAGCAACCTGATCTAGATAAAGAGGTCCATAGCACTACAGGGGGGTTGGTCTTTAAAGGTCCCTTCAGACCCAATGCATTCTGTGATTCTAAAAAACTGATTCTGTGGGGCTTTTTCTTCACATCTGACACCATGGGACATGAATGTCCCTCCCCAGCTTGCAGCAACCTCCAATTCAATTTTGTTCTCTCTGCTTTGACAAGTACCATCAAGGCAGCTGGCAAGCCAGGACCAGCAGGTCTGCTGCTTAGCATTACCAGCCTAAGAATTTTAAAGTGTAAAGGCACCCTGAAAGACTAATCTCATTCACACATCTGACCTTGTATATTATTCAACACCTGTGTGTTAAAATTATTAAACAACACCCAGCCCACACTGCTATAAAAAGACAACTGCAAAGCTTCACCCTGAGAAAAGCAGGTATTCATGAGTTAGGGGTGGACAGATGTGCAAAAGAAGATGCAGGAAAACTAGAGAAATTCAGCACGTATGGAGGCAAAACAAATCCTAGGTGGGACATCACCTGGTTCAAGGATAAGCTCCCATGAAGGCTGTCAGGGCAGACACCTGGAGCAGCCATTGGTTTCCACATGAGCAGCAAATCCCTGCAGGAATCACAAACCTGGCCTTGAGCCTCCTTTTTGCTACTTGTGTAGTTAGGAATTGCTTTTCAAGTGAGATTGATGGCCTTTCCACCTACGGAGATCACACTGGAGCCTGTCCAAGCTCCTAAATCAGATTTTGATGGACTAAGGGGAATTTTCATTCCATTCATTCCCAATTCTGACACCAGACAGCTCTCTGCAAGCTGGGCCATTCTAAAGAAGCCAGGAAGAGCTGATGGGATTTAACTGGTGATGGCCCAAACAGGAATGAGGAGCATCCTGCAACACCCATAGTGGCAGGCACCCCTTTCCAGGAAGAAACAAGAATTTTCCTAGCAGCTTTTTAATTCAACACCATATAACCAATTCAAATATTTGTAGCTACATAAAATGAGGAAATTAAAAAGGCTTAAAGGCATGAAAAACTTGTTTATTAAGCATTCATATTTCGATACAGGAAGCACAAAAGAAACCAAGTGTTCACATAGTATTTGCCCTGCCAAGATTAAAGACACTTCATAGAACCATGGAATGGTTTGGGTTGGAAGAGACCTTAAAGATCATCTAGATCCCACCCCCTGCATGGGCAGGGACACCTCCCACCAGCCCAGGCTGCTCCAAGCCCCATCCAACCTGCCCTTCAACACTGCCAGGGATGGGGCAGCCACAGCTTCCCTGGGCAACCTGGGCCAGGCTCTCACCACCCTCACAGGGAAGAATTCCTTCCTCATGTCTCACCTAAATCTCCCTCTTCCAGTTTTAATCCATTCCCCCTTGTCTAGGAGGCTTTGGGTTTATCCACAGTCAGGCCCCCACCCCATCTCACCACCCACCATGGCAGGGACCACATCCTGCTCTCCTGCAAAGCAGTGGTGACCTTGTGAGGAGAAATGAGTCTGAAGCTGTTGCTGAAGTTATCACCAAGGCTGCAGAACAGAGAGTTCTGTGTGCCAGAGGTACCATTGGTAAAGCTCTCAGGTTTGAGTTGCCCATCAAGATAAATGCCAGTTGTACAGGATAGTACAATGAGTGGCGTTTGCAAGATAATACAAGGAATCATGTATAAACCACAAAGATTTGCCCTCTTCTATACAAAGACCTACATTACAAATAGTAACTTTTATCACTTGAAATGTTCATTGTGGCATGCTGAAAAATGAGGTGATTGACAGTTTGGTGTTTCTCTTACTCCATAGGTCAAATCACATGTTTCATCTGCACAGGAATTTCTACAAAACCTTATCAGCTCCTGCAAAACTGCTGCTCCCTTCCCCAAGCTCCATCTCACTCCACCTGCTGTGGAACAGTCACTGTCACCTTAACTCAAAAGCACCCACTAAAATGAAAGTATTTTAACAAGTTTAGAGCAGCATGTTCTCCCTTAGATCACAGGCAGGTAACACTCAGTGTTCAGCTAAATACCAGCCCTCAACTGCCAGTGAGGGGACCCAAGAGCTGCTTGACATTAAAAAAAATTCCCTTTCTTAAGGAGTCTTTCCATTAATCTTAAGCCCTCTGATAAGAATTGAAATGCCAACTCCTACTGCAGTAATCAGCCTCCCCACAAAGGTCAACAGGGAACTGATTAGAGGGAATGCCAGGCTATTTGCTGAAGTGCAAGCTGCTATTATTATAAAATAATTCATACTTGTGACCACTTAAGGAATAATTATCTATAAAGCTTTGGAGGCTTTCTCTACAGAAAGCAAGCTACCTACCAAGTCCTTCTGCTAACTGTTCCAATACTCTTGCTTTTGGGAGGTTTTCAGCTGTTCTGATGACTAAGAATCACAACCAGACGCTGGTACGAAGCCCACTCAGAACTAAGGAATTCAAGGACTGGATGATTTTTATTTACAACTAATGTATAACACACAGAGACTGCCTGAGTGTCCACATGAAATGGGCAGTTTCTTCAACAGCTGTAGGACACTGCCATGAAAAATCCTAACACTGTGATATCCTTGCTGAATCACTACAGGAACCTACAAACAACAGGGCATGAAGCACAGGCATTGGGAAATGAGGTAGTAAATGCACATTACATCCATCCACCTACCCAGGTGGGAACTCCCATCCACAAACAAACCAGCCCCACCACTCCAGCCCTTGTCAACACCACTGAGTTCAAACAGCCAAGTAATGAAAAGTGCAACTTCACCATTTCTCTTTTTCCCACTAGAGACATCCTTGGGGAAATCTCCTTGCATGCACCAAAGCTGCTATGATTTCAATTCCACCCACATCTGGGCTCACTTGGGAACTAAAGCCAGCACAACCCGTCTTGGGTCAGTCAGTGACCCTGAACAAAAATAGCTCTGGCAGAAAGTTGGATTTATGGAAGAGGGTGGAGCCCATCCAAGTGTAATCTGAACAAACCCACCACTTGAAGTTCATGAGGGAGAAGCAACAATTTCTCTCTTCTGTGCAGCATGACGAGCACAAGGGTGGCTTGTGCCATCCAGGCAACGTGACAGCACCAAACGTGACATAATCACCCCTCCAGCAGGTCCCAATCTCGGGTGTCATCTGGGTCTGACACAATTTTAAATGTAGCAGCAGCAGCAAGAGTTAATTACTGTCTCCAATAAAACTAAGAGAAGCAAATGCTGCTTGAGGACTGTCATAACCCCAGCAGCAAAGCTGGGTCAGCAGGCCAAGGCCACAGCTCTGCTGAAAGCATCAAACACGGCTTAGCAGATTGTAGCAATTTCACTGAAAAGCCACACTTTTGGTAAATTCAGATTAGTTTCAGAAATGCCCCAGTGCATACAAACATAAAGTCAGGGACGATAGCACCAAGGTCAGAAAAAGTAACAGTATTTGATTTCTATTTAACAAAATATCATTCTGCTCCCAGCACAGACACAAGACAACCTTGAAATGCAGGCTGAACTGCCTGCAGGTTATGGCCAAATTCACACACACCTCCACGTGCAGAAGAAACAAGAGTTTGAATTAATGTCACAAGGAAAAGCCTGGTTTTGAGTACCAGTGACTGAGGCACTGGAGTTAAGGGGACACCTGAGGGTGTACTAGATACAGCGGGGATGTCCAGACAACATGGGGCACAATCAGCATGTATCAGGACAGAAACCAAATCAAACTCCATATCCCTCGTGAGGATTCTTCTACTCACCCTCTTTCATACAAAATTAGCAAAGTCTTACAGTGCAAGGCACCTCTGAATTAAATATTTTGATTCCTAAACTCAACCAACATACCACGTTGATTTTTTAATTTATCTAACAATCCCTTCCCAACACTTCATGTAGATCTCTAGTACACATTACCCAATGAATAAACACCCCCAGGAACAAAGTTATAAGCAAGTTTCCTGCTAATTACAATGATTTTTTTTTTAGTGAAACCTTTGTAATACAATTAGAGTGTCATGGCGTGCACAAATGAGAAGCAAATTTAAACTTCCAGAGGCACCACAAAATTTATTTAAATCTGACATTTCCTCGTGTTCAAAGCTCAGCCCTTCACTTCATGTTTTTCTTAGTATTTCCACACAAATGCCCTCCCCACCCAAACATAAATCCAAAATATAAAAGAAAAAATAACATAAACAATGCCAGTTGTTATTATGATATCTCCCCCAGCCAGGACGTGAGCCCTGCCCTTGCAGCACCACAGAAGACGGGTACACCCCAGAACCACTTGTGGAGGACAAAGATTCCCAAGCACTCAGAGCTGATGCAGCCAGACCTCAAAACCTACTGATTTCAACCAGAACAGACATCACAACTGCCTGAGAGAGCTTAATTTTCCCCTTCCTCTGTAGTTTCATGCCAGCTGAGGAAGCTTAACCCACCTCCCTTCCTTGGTTATTGCCACTCTGGGGTGTGTCCCACAACTGCAGGGGTCTGACAAGTTACTGATCCCAACCATCTCCAGCAAGCAAGTGGCAGGAGAGGAACTGTCACTAAACCCCGAACAAAACTGGGGGGGCACAGAGCCAGTGAGTCACACTTTTCTCCCCAAGGCTTCCCCTTGGTAACTACCAAATCCTTGCACAAGCAGGGGCACAAGAGTTTATCAGGAAGAGCTCACATGAATGTTTCACAACGGAAAGTGGAAAAAAACAGCAGACTGAGGGTCCCACGGGCTGTCCTGGCTACCAGTGCTGCCCGGGATTTACCGGTGCTGAGGGCGCAGGGACCGTCCCCAAACCCCCCACGTCTGGAAGGGAAACAAGCCGCAAAGATCACAAAAACGTTAACGCGGCGAGTTCGCCCCGGTGAGCGGCTCACATGAATGTTTCACAACGGAAAGTGGAAAAAAACAGCAGACTGAGGGTCCCACGGGCTGTCCTGGCTACCAGTGCTGCCCGGGATTTACCGGTGCTGAGGGCGCAGGGACCGTCCCCAAACCCCCCACGTCTGGAAGGGAAACAAGCCGCAAAGATCACAAAAACGTTAACGCGGCGAGTTCGCCCCGGTGAGCGGCTCTGCAGGGCTGGAAGAACCTTGGACTTGGTGACTTTTATCGCTGTTTTTTTTCTGTTTTTTTTCCCCCCATCCCGGCTTCGCACCCTGAGCGCGGGCGGGAACGCGCGGGACGGGGCTGGGGGGACACCCCGGGGGGACAGAAACACCCCCAGCCCATCCCGGGCAGGCTCTGCCGCTCCCTGCCCG
>NW_009952965.1:91878-93997 GCF_000747805.2 Chaetura pelagica | reverse complement strand
CCCCCACCTCATGCACCCCACCTCATTCAGGGTCAGATCCTGCACACAGGGGTACCCGCACCCCAGGACCTGCCATTCCGGGTCAAATCCTGCCCCCAGCACCCCTGAGTGCCCCCCCAGGCCCTGCTCACCCTGGCACCAACAGACACCCCAGAACCCCTCAAATAATCACAGAATAAAACCACACAAAAACATCCCACAGACCACCCAGCTGCCCCGAGGTTTTTTGGTACCACCCCAGACCCAAGCACATCGGCGTAATTAGATTAATGACACTAATTATGTCGGGTTTTTGGGAACCTGGGAGCAGGCACATCCTCACCCAAAAGAGGATTTGGGGCACGAATTGCTGGTTGGGGTGCAGGAGTTGTGGGGGTACGGCTGTGAGGCAGTGTGGCCTTTCCTGTCCCTTTCCTTGTCCCTTTCCTTGTCCCTTTCCTTGTCCCTTTCTCTGTCTCCATCCCCATTCCTGGTGGATCCCACTGGGCTGCAGCCCCAGCTGCAAGCAATGAACCCCCCTGGTTATAGGCAGCAGTTCCTGGCTCCATCTTGCCTTCTGGGAGAGGACGGGACTGGGGACCTCTTGGAGGTGAGTGGGGGGTGTGGGACACCCTCAAACACCCCCAATGTTTTGCTTCTCTGTTGTGTTTGGTTCCTTGGGGGGGGGGGGGTTGTTTTCTCATCTTGTTTTCACAACCTACTGGATGGTGATTTTTTGGTGTGTGTGTTATTTCAAGTGTTTAATTTGCGTGGTGCTCATTAAACGTCCACAAACGTGCCGGGAAGTGCAGGGGGAGGTGCTGGAGGTGAGGGCAGGAACTTGTCCTGGGGGCTCCTGCTCTGTTCTCCTCCAGCAGGGGCTGCAGCCAAGTGTGTGTGGGACCAGCAGCCATGGACCCTGTCCCCCCGAGGAGGAAGGCAGCAGCCTGGCAGAGCCTCCTCTGCCTCCGGCCCCGCAGGCAGAAGAAGAAGGTGGCTTATTCCACCTACATCCACAAGCTTCTAAACCAGGTATGCCCCAGCTAGGCTTGGGTGCAACCACCCACGTTCCAAGCTCAGCTTGGTCATCCACGTGTCTTAAGTTGGGTGAAGAGCTGATGGAATGGCCAGACCCAAAGTGTTGTGGTGAGTGGCTGGTCCCCAGGGGTGTGACCAGGGGTGTCCCCATGGCCCAGTGCTGGGATCAGCTCTCCTTAATGTCTTTACCAATGATCTGAAGGAAGGGATTGAGTGCAGCTCCAGTCAGTTTGCAGGTGACATCAAGTTGGGTGGGACTGTTGATCTGCTTGAGGGTAGGGCTGGATCCATGAGGGTCTGCAGAGGGGCCTGGCTAGGCTGGATCACTGGGCCAAGGCCAATTGTATGAGGTTCAACCAGGCCAAGTGCTGGGTCCTGCCTGTGGGTCACACCAACCCCAGGCAACTCTCCAGGCTTGGGGCAGAGAGGCTGGGAAGTGCCCAGGGGAAAAGGACCTGGGGGTGCTGGTTGACAGCAGGATGTGAGCCAGGGGGTGCCCAGGTGGCTGGGGCACTGTGTGGACAGAGAAAACAGCTGAAGAACAGCTGGCTACTTGGGTGCTTCACCTACCCACCTTCTACCCATCCCAAGCACTCCTGCCTTCAGTAAAACAGCTCTATACAAACATCTGCATTTTTCAATTATATTAAATACTGGAAGAAAACCTATTGCTGGATCAAACAATTCGGGGGTGCTCTGAACTACCACTTTAGTGAGTTCACCCCTAAAAAGACAACAGGGTGAGGCCAAATTCAAGTATGAAGCTTTGTCGTCAAAAGTTAGACAGAATTACAGGATCAAGAATTGCAGTGCAGCAGAATTCCTTCACAAGAAGGGTTGTCAGGCTGCCCAGGGAGGTGATGGGAGTCTCCTCCATCCCTGGAGGGGTTTCAAAGCCGTGTAGATGTGGTGCTGAGGGACATGGGTCAATGGTGGGTCACGGGTCCCCTTGGCACGGCTGGGTTAATGGTTGGACTGGATGATCTTCAAAGTCTTTTCCAATGATTCTATGACTCTGAGCCTGGGTGCTCATCCACTGGCTGAATTGGGAGGTTTGTGACTGTGGTGGGTGGGGCTAGGGGAGCTTTGCAGGCTCAGGCCA
>NW_009952965.1:87230-91864 GCF_000747805.2 Chaetura pelagica | reverse complement strand
CCCAGCCCCTGGCAGGCTGAGCTGATGCTCTGGTGGGTTCTCTCCCTGCAGACATGGTCCGCTGGAGCCTCCTGCCTGGCAGCTGATGCCCTGGCCTGGCTGGGCAGCCCCCAGGTGCTGGGGGCCGTGGCGCTGGAGGCTGCTCGGCTGTCCCGCTGCAGCAGGAGGGGCCACCTGAGCCACCGGGAGGTGCTGCTGGCCATGAAGCTGGTGCTGCTGCGGCTGCTCTCCAAGCCTCCTCCGTGATCCTCAAGCTGGGAGCTGCTGCTGAAGGGGCCCAGTGACACAGGACAGTCTTAGGAGTATTTTCATGTGGTTTTTGGTAAATAAAGTATTTATTAGTGTTGTTAAATGGAGTCTCCTGCCTGGTCTGGTAGTTGCCAGGTGGGCTTGGGCCACTGTGGGTCTTGTCACCCAGGTGCCCTAAGAAAGGGTGTAGGAGGGATGGTGCTCACATGTTTCCCTCCATAAATGCTTGTGGAGCAGCCCTGGTGGGTGGATGTTCCCCAAGAGGTCCAATGGGCACTGCCTGGCCAGAGGAACATCTTGTTCCCAGGCTCTTCATGGAGACCCTTTGCACTCTGGTCCCCTTCATGTGTAGGGATGTCTCCAGGTTTTCTGGCCTCCTGCCCACAACTTGAAACCAAACCACAGGGATGGCTGTGGTGTGTGGCAGTGCCTGGTCACCTGCCTTCCCAAAGGGGTGTTCTCAGTTCCAGCAAAGTGCCCCCAGCTCCTCGTGGCACTGGAACACACTTCCTGCAGCAGCCATTCCAGCTGCTGAGCTTCTCTTCCCAGAAACATGAGCAAGAGGCTGGAAAAGGGATGGATCCTTTCAGAGGGATCTGGTCCTCATCACTTTGTGATGCTGGCATGAGCTGAAGGTTGTGAAATGCCTCCTCAGCAGGTTGGCAGTGGGAGGTGGTGACAGGTCTGGCTGTCCCAGCTGGTGGGTCATCATCAGTGTTTGGGGGGACTTGCTGGCCCATGTTGTGCCAGACATGGTAGGCAGGTGTTATGGGTGTAAAGCAGCTCATGGTCATGGCTGATGTCCCCAGCTGTGTCCCCAGGCTGCTTCTGTGTGCACCCAGACCTGAGCAGCATGATGGACTGTCACCTGCCAACAGCCTTGGGCTGTTTCCATAGTAAGTATGAAGATAATTGTTGCCTTCAAGGAACAAGTCCTGCCCAGGCACTGGGGGTTCAGGAGCTGCTGCCCAGGGGAAGGTGGTTGAGTGTTGATGCTCCAGCTGCTGTCTTTCTTGCATGTGAGGCACTGCCTTATCATTGTCCCCTTGCCAAGGGGCTTCAGCTTCCCCAGCTGTTGTTCTTGCAGCTCTGACTCTTGAGTGAGTAAGGTTGGCTCAAATTCATGGATCTGAGGTCAACTCCAATTGGAGAGTCCTAGCTCTTGCAGGGAAACACCCCAGCTGCCCCAGAGCCCCAGGTAATGCTGACTATCTACTATGCTCCTGGCCAAGGTCTGCTCAACCAGCCCATGAAGCTCAACAGAAGAGGAGGGTTCCATGCCCTTGTGATGCCAGCTGGTTCTGAGCTTCACCATCTCCACTCAGGGTGTTCCTCCTGTGTCACAGCCTGGAAAACCCAAGCTGAACATTCACTTGCTGCTTCCAGCCCCTTGCAGACACCCAGACCATGTTCTCTCTTCTCTTCTGCTGCATTTATGCAGCTGGAGCTCTGGCTGCTGCTGAAGAGTTCCTGGTGTCTCTCAGACCATATTGGGTGAGATGCCGACACATGGAGCCCCTCTTCTGCAGCACTGCTGGCTGACTTCTGAAGCCCTCCAGTAACTGTGCAGATGGTCACTCCTACCTAGAAGTAAACCAGCCTGGAGCCATTTCCAGCTTCCAGAAAAGCAGCAGAGGAGCTGTGGAAGAGAACATCAGGGGAGGTTCTTGGCTGGGGCAGGTCAGGAGAACAGTGCTGCCTGCTCCTGCCTGACAACCTAGAGCTCACCTGGGCTCTAGAGAGACAAAATGTGCCCCAGGGTGAGCAGACCTGGGGGCAAAGCAGCTCAGCTGCTGGACCTAGGGGGGACTTGGTGCAAGAGGTGGGTTGGAGGTGGGCACCACTGGGAAATCACTGCAGCACTTCACAGGATTGTAGGATTGTTGTGGTTGGAAAAGACCTCTAAGATCACTCAGTCAAACTGTCCATCTAGGGAAGGGGGTGGGGGGAAAGGAACAACACAAGCCAGCCCAGCAACAACAAAAAGCCCCACAACTGCACCCCACAAAACCAACACAGAACCCACAAAAAACCCCATGTCCTCTGGAGCACCTCCTGAAGTGCCACATCCCCAGGTTTCTGGAAGCCCTCCTGGGATGGGGACTCCAGCCCCTCCCTGGGCAGCCCTTTCCAGGGCCTGAGCTCTCTCTGGGGGCAGAAGTTCTTCCCAGCATCCAGGCTGAAGTTCCCCTGGCCCAACTTCAGGACATTTCCTCTGGCCCTGTTGTTCTCCACCTGGGAGAAGAAGCCAAAGCCCCCCTGGCTCCAACCTCCTCTCAGGCAGCTGCAGAGCCAGCAGGTCTCCCCTCAGCTCCTTGTCTCCAGGCTGGACACCCCCAGCTCCCTCAGCTGCTCCTGCTCACACTTGTGCTCCAGCCCCTTCCCCAGCTCCCTTGCCCTTCCCTGGACACGCTCCAGCCCCTCCATGTCCTTCTTGTCCCCAGGGGCCCAGAACTGACCCCAGGATTCCAGGTCTGGCCCCACCAGTGCCAGAACAGGGGACAATCCCTGCCCTGCTCCTGCTGCCCACACCACGGCAGGTACCAGCCAGGATGCTGGGGCCTTCTTGGCCACCTGGGCACCCCCTGGCTCACATCCTGCTGCTCTCTGGCCCGAGGGAAAACAGAAAAGAGTTGTTGAACTGCATGAAGTTCCTGCAAGTTCTATTTCTCCAGGTCCCTCTGGATGGCAGCACAGCCATTGCCCAGTTTTGTGACATCAGTAAACACTGTGTCTCATCATCTAGATCATTAAGGAAGATATTTTCTCTGCAGCAAACTCTATGGAAGAGAAGGAGGAAAATGTTTGAGGTATTGGGAGTCAAGAAGAGGGTCCAGGGCTGCTGTGCTCCAGAAAAAGCCAGAAACATCTGAGTGTTCTGAGTCTGAGCATCACCCAGCAGTGAATCTTCAATACTCCCAACACAATTGGAGGATACTGGGTTGGGAACTGTTGAGTTGTGCTGGCAGGAGAGGCAAGACAGTCCTGCCACAGTTGTCTGCTTCCAGTGTCCCCATCCATGCCTTCTGCTTGGGAACCTGTTCTTGTCCTACAACCACACTCTCATCAGAGCAAAGTCACCCAAAGTGCTTAGGAACAGGAAACATTCCCAACACAAAATGCACTGTGAGAGTTTCTCCCCACACTTAGTTCCTTCGTCCAGCTCTGGAGTGATCTGCACAGGAAACACCTGTTGGAGCAGGTCCAGAGGAGGCCCCGGAGATGATCCCAGGGCTGGAGCAGCTCTGCTCTGGGGACAGGCTGGGAGAGTTGGGGTGTTCAGCCTGGAGAAGAGAAGGCTCCAGGGAGACCTTAGAGCACCTTCACCTTAAATTACTTCCAGGGAACTACAACAAAGCTCAGGACAACTTTTCACCAAGGCTTGTACTGACAGGACAAGGAGCAACGTTTGTAAACTCAAAAATAAGAGATTGAGGTTGGGTATAAGGAAGAGTTTTATGCTGAGGGTGGTGAAACTCTAGCCCAGGTTGCCTGGTAGGTGTTCCTGGAACCACTCCAGGTCAGGTTGGATGGGGCTCTGAGCAACCTGGTCTGGTTGAAGAGGTCCCTGCTCACTGCAGGGGTTGGGTGACCTGTACAGGTCCCTTCCAACCCAAACCATCCTGGGATTCCATTCTATGAGGGTGGTGAAACCCTGGCCCAGGTTGCCTGGTAGGTGTCCCTGGAACCACTCCAGGTCAGGTTGGATGGGGCTCTGAGCAACCTGGTCTGGTTGAAGAGGTCCCTGCTCACTGCAGGGGTTGGGTGACCTGTACAGGTCCCTTCCAACCCAAACCATCCTGGGATTCCATTCTGTGATTCTTCCCCCCAACTCCTGTGCCCTGGTCCCAGTCCAACCACTACCACAGTGACTAGAAAAGGCCTAGACCCCTCCACTGCTCCCCAGCACCCTGGTATCTCCTCTTGACACTCCCTTCTCCCATATTCAGGGAGGCCAGGAGGACACACTGCATGGTTGGTGGCCTCCATCCTCACTACGAGTCAGGAGATGCTTCCACAGGTTCTTCCTCACCCCCAGCTCTGCCACTCTGGTGCCTGCAGGGATGTGAATCCTGGACACCTGAACCTTTGAGGGAATAACACCCAAGAGCTCAACTGCTGAGCAGGTCCTGGCCTCACCCAGCTTCTCGGCCACCCCACCCGGGGTCCCACCGGCCTGAGCACAAGCTCTAGATGGAGCCACATCACCGGGAACCAGGGGCTGCTCCTGCCACCAGCCTCCCCAGCCCCGGGACAGCCCGGGTCACCGGCACAGGGATGGGCTGTGAACGAAGGGAAAGTGTTGGAGAGGGTCAAGTATGAGTTTGTAGAGCTCAGAAGAACAAATGAAGGGAGAGAGGAGAGGAGAGGAGAGGAGAGGAGAG
>NW_009952965.1:80722-87130 GCF_000747805.2 Chaetura pelagica | reverse complement strand
GAGAGGAGAGGAGAGGAGAGGAGAGGAGAGGAGAGGAGAGGAGAGGAGAAGAAAACTATTTCAGTTGGAAGGGACCTACAATGACCATCTGGTCCAACTCCCTGACCACTTCAGGGCTGACCAAAATTTAAAGCACCTTATTTAGGGCATTGTCTGAATGTCTCTGCTCACTGCCAGGCTTGGGGCATCAACCACCTCTTCAGGAAGCCTATTGCAGTGTTTGCCCACCCTCTGGGTAAAGAAATGCTTCCTAATGTCCAGTCTGAACCTCACCTGGTGCAGCTTTCAGCCATTGCCACGTGTGCTGTCCCTGGAGCCCAGGGAGAAGAGCTCAGCATGCCTCTGTCCATGTCCCTTCCTGGGGAAGCTGTGGAGGACCATGAAGTCACCCCTCAGCCTCCTGTTCTCCAAACAAGGCAAACCCAACACTCCTCACAGGATCTGACTTCCAGCCTCTCACCAGCTTTGTTGCCCTCCTCTGGGCACATTGGGGGACCTTCACATCCTTCTTAAATCATGAAATTATGGAATCCTTCTGGTTGGAAAAGAACTTCAAGATCATGCAGTCCAACCCTTCCCCCAGCCCTGCCCAGGCCACCCCTGCCCCGTGTCCCTCAGCACCATCTCCAGGGCTTGGAAACCTCTCCAGGGATGGGGACTCCCCCCCTGCCCTGGGCAGCCTGGGCCAGGCCCTGACAACCCTCTCAGTGAAGAATGGTGGAGCCCAGCTCTGCTCACAGTTCCTGTGTGTAGGATGGGGACTTCGAGGTCAGTGTGATATAGGATGGGGAAACTGGGATCCAGAAGGTGGGATGAGGGACCACAGGCAGCCTGGGAGCTGGTGTCAGCAGGCTGGGGAATCTGGAGCAGGGATGGGATCCCACAGCCCTGGGGCTCCCACAGCTCAGGAAAAGACTTGATCTCTGGCAGTTCCCATGGGGGAAGAGAAGTTGGACTGAGAAAAGGCAGATGCACACCAGGGCTGTGGGTCAACTGGGACACACGGAGACTGGGAACACAGCACGGAGTTGGAACAGGGCAAGTGATGAATTGTTGGTGCCACTTATTAGGGCAGGCTCAGTCCCTGACCACCTGAAACAGGGTCACATCCTTCTCTAGAAAATGTTTTTCTTCAAACATGAGTTGATTCAGGGCTGTCCTGCATTACCCAGGTGTCTTCTTCTGAGTCAGTCCTTCTAGGTTGAAATCCTGGGTTCAGGTGTGGTCCTTGGTGTCATGGCAGAACGTCCTGCAGGTGTGATGTCCTCCAGAGCTGACCTGGACAAACACAGTGCACAGGTCCTTGCTCCACTCCTGGGTGCAGGAGACCTCTTGTGCTCTCACTTCATCCCAGTGTGTCTGCAGGCATGTGAGATCCTCATCAAGGGACCACAGAGGCTTCCATGAGGTTTTCCCTCATGGTGTTCCCCCAGAGCTGCTGGAGCTGGTCCTGGAGCCAAGGTAGTGACTCCTGGTCACTGCCACTCAGGCCTGGGTCAGACCCTTGATCAGATACCTGTCTCTGTTGTGCTCTTTTCTTACTTTTGACACCTAGCACCACCAGATGCTGTCTGCACACTGGTCATCATGTGGGACCATGTCCAACCAAGTGGGACTCCATGGGTCTGGAAACAGTAGAGGTGCAAGAAACACCTTTCCTGCTCCTTGGTTGGAAAGATGGGAGTATCATGGAATCCTAGAATGCCAGGTTGGAAGGGACCTCAAGGATCATCTGCTCCAACCTCTCTAGGCACTACTACAGTTGACATGAGGTGGCCCAGCACCTTGTCAAGCTGAGACTTCAAACTGTCCAATATGGTGGAATCCACCACTTCCCTTGGGAGATTATTCCAATGTCTGACTGTCCTCATGGAGAAAATTTTCCTCTGGAGTCCAATGGGAATCTCCCCAGGAGCAACTTGTGCCCATCACCCCTTGTCTTCTCCATGGGACTCCTCATCAATAGGGAGTCTCCACCTTCTATGGCCACCCTTTATGAACTGGAACATGGTGCAAAGGTCTCCCCTGAGCCTTCTCTTCTCAAGGTTGAACAAACTCAGTTCAAGACACTCTACCTGATGTTTCAGGAATGCAGGTCTTTGCTGCTCTGCCCCTGCCCACGGTGTTTCCAGTGAACAACTCCTTTGTGAGTGTGAAGACCCAAAGTGCTGCTCCTCAGGGAACTGCAGCTCCCCCTCCAGCAGCCACTGGTGGTGCCAGGAGCCTGCACCTTGCCAAGTGTTTACAGGAATCCTTGGCAGGTGCCCAGAGTTTCAACAAAGACATCTGCTAATCCTCAGAAATGAGTTTTCAGGAAAGAGAAGCTGGAAGGTTTCAGCCTGGCTCTGCCAGTCTCAGACTTGCCTGTCCTGGCTGGAGGATCCTACCTGAGCCTCCCGAGACTGGGATTTGTCTCAGACAACAGTTCCCAGCAGGTTTCCCCACTTGGATTAGTTATTCTGCAGCGTTTGTGGCCTCTGGCCTGGTTTCTGCAGCCTCCTCACTCTGCAGGGGTCAAATAGAGACCCTGGTGAGATGCCACGTGGGACCTGAGTTGGGCTCCACCACTTCATGGAGCTGCTCTCCCACCCTCTGTGCTTTTCTCCTCTTCATCATGAGGCTGCAGGGAAACAGGCCAGGGAATGGAGGTGCTGGAAAGGACCTGGGTACAGAAGAAAGCCTCATCCGTGGGGCTTGGTGTGACTCTCTGCCCCACATGGCCACAGGAGACAGGTCTGTGTGGTGATGGGGTCCAGCAAGCTGAGATGTCCTTGCCTTAACACACTGAACCAGGCAGGTGCGCCCACCCTGCTCCTGTTCCAACCACCTCTTTTGGAAAAACACATCCATACTTTCATGCCTCTGAGAGAAATTCAGCCAATTTCCCAGGAAACAGGCTCAAAAGCTAAAGACAGATCAGAAGTGTTGAGCAGTTTCCTTCTCCAAAGGCTGCAGCCTGTCATCCTGCATGGCCTTCAGAGGTCCCATCTCCTGGGGCAGGGATCCTGCTTGGACACTACCTCCCCTGAGAGCAGATAAAGCCTTTCCTCTGGAATCCCAGCTGGCTCCTGTGCAGCTCCTCACCTGGAGAGAGGCTCCTTTCAATTTCTGGGCTGGGAACTCATATGCTTGGTGGCTTCAACATGATGTCACTGTTTTTGGAAGAGTCCTGAGCTCCACTTGGGCTTCCTTGTGTTTCAGGCACACATGGACTCTGGGAAGGGGTAGGTGGTGTGACCATGACCATCACTATGATCACCCTGGCCTCCCAACCTGGCAGAAAACATGCAAATGCCAATTTTCAGCATGAATAATTCCTGCAGAGATGAAACCAGCCAGAGTGGCTGGTGCCTCTGGTGATGCTGGAGAACAGCTCCATGAGAGTCACAGGGACCTTTTGGTCTCCTCCTCTGTGCTTGTCTCCCAAAGTGGGAGCTCCTATGGGAGCTGATAGAGACAACATTGAGTTCAGAAAGTCTAGAAGCTGCAGATGGCTGGAAACCAGGAGGTTTGCTGGGAAGGGACCTGTCCTGGGGGTCCTTCCCCTGTACCCTGGGAGCTGCTCAGGGTTCCCCCCTGACATGGCAGTATCAGCCATGTCACGTAGCTTGGCCTGAGCCATCCCATCCTTCAGCTCCACAGGCACAGCTGGAGGGTCCTCACTCCCACACCAGTAGGTGACAAGGTGCTTTACCAGATGGATCTTTGATCCACCTCATCAGTGCAACCATGTCCTGGGCTGTCACCACCAACATGACCAGCAGGTCAAGGACGGGGATTGTCCCCCTCTGCTCCACTCTGGTGGAACCTCAACTGGAGAACTGGGTCCAGTTCTGAAGCCTCCAACATCAGAAGGACATGGAGCTCCTGGAGAGAGGCCAGAGGAGGCCACAGAGCTGATCTCAGGGCTGGAGCAGCTCTGCTCTGGAGCCAGGCTGGGAGAGTTGGGGTGTTCAGCCTGGAGAAGAGAAGGCTCCAGGGAGACCTTAGTGCACCTTCCAGTGCCTGAAGGGGCTCCAGGAAAGCTGGGGAGGGGCTTGGGACAAGGGCAGGGAGGGATGGGATGAGGGGGAAAGGATTAAAACTGGAAGAGGGAGATCGAGGTGAGACATGAGGAGGTGAGACATGAGGGCTGGGACAGACACAGCCCATGGGATTCCAGTGTCCAGCTCCTGGACCTGCTCCTGGTCTGAGCTCATCCTACCACATTCACTGTTTGGTGAGTTCTGCAGCAACCTGGTGTTAGGTCTGCACTCTGACCTGGAGAAACACAGAGCAGTTAAGAGCCACACAGTTCCCAAGGCCAAGGAGCAGAAAGGCCAGGCCTAAAAAAAGCAAAAGGGACCTTTGGATTTTTGAAAACAGCCTGTGCAGCCTTTTGGTGAGACAGGAAGAGAAACACTGCTGTCTGCTGGGGTGGGGAGGAGGTGTGTGGGTCCAGGTGCTGCCACCCCTGACACTGGAACAGGCTGCCCAGGGAGGTGGTGGAGCCACCATCCCTGGAAGTGTTGAAAAGAAATACAGACGTGGTGCTGGGGTACATGAGTTAAGCACTGAATGGGTAGATTAAGTTATGGTTGGTGGATGTAGGTTATGGTTGGACTTGATGACCTTCAAGGTCCCTTCCAACCAGGATGATTCTGTGAAAGAGATCCACCCCATCCTGGCATGTGCCAGGGGGAAAATGAGTGTCCTGTGGGTAGGAGGGGATGAAAGATGCTTTATATTCTCCTTTGACCTGGTTTTCTCAAGAAGGACAGTGCTTGCTGTTTTTTCAAGATGTGACTTTTTGAACTTGTGCATTTACGTTCAAACAGAAGAACCTGTTTCTTCACTGGGTAGAAGCCACTTCTGTCTAATAGGAGAGTTGCTGCTCTTATCTAGAATAATTCTTTGATCACTGCAGACATGTCTAAGCCTGTGTATCTGGAGAACAGATCTAGGCTCCCATCTGAACTTGGCAAGGGAACAGCTTTTCCCTGTCATGTCTGTTGCAAGAGCATCTCAGGATCCTGTGCATGAACTGGGCTCCTCTCACATCCGCTGTTACATGAGCCAGACCCAAGAGTTTGTCTCTGAGTCAAATCATTCTGTGTAACATGGGCCAAGGCAGGGAGGGCGTAGAATGATCAGTTCATCTTTTCTGCAAGTCCACATTGTGGTGAGAACCATTTATTTTCATGCAGGGGATTCTGCAGCTGAGACAGACCTTTAGGTTTCAGGACTTTCCTGATGGAGAGATGTTCAAGTGGACCCAGTGAGTCTTTCCCACTCTTCCTGCTAGCCTGGATTTGCTTCCTTTCCCCTCCTGGCTGTTGGCACTTTTCATTCTTGTATTTGCTACAATAAATCATAGAATCCCAAACTGTTTTGGGCTGGAAGGGACCTTAAAGATCATCCAGACCCATCCCCTGCATGGGCAGGGACACCTCCCACCAGCCCAGGCTGCTCCAAGCCCCATCCAACCTGCCCTTCAACACCCCCAGGGATGGGGCAGCCACAGCTTCCCTGGGCAACCTGGGCCAGGCTCTCACCACCCTCACAACAAAGAATTTCCTCCTCATGTCTCACCTCAATCTCCCTCTTCCAGTTTTAATCCATTCCCCCTCATCCCATCCCTCCCTGCCCTTGTCCCAAGCCCCTCCCCAGCTTTCCTGGAGCCCCTTCAGGCACTGGAAGCTGCTCTAAGGTCTCCCTGGAGCCTTCTCTTCTCCAGGCTGAACACCCCAACTCTCTCAGTTTGTGCCCATTGCCCCTTGTCCTGTCCCTGGGCACACCTGGGAAGAGTCTGGCCCCATCCTCCTGCCACCCCCTGCAGATATTGATCAGCACTGAGCAGATCCCCCCTCAGCCTCCTCCTCTCCAGGCTCAACAGCCCCAGCTCTCCCAGCCTTTCCTCCCAGGCAGATGCTGCAGCCCCCTCAGCATCTCAGTGCCCTGGGCTGGACTCTCTCCAGCAGCTCCTTGTCCTCCTGGAACTGGGCAGCCCAGAACTGGGGCAAATTGTCCAGGGCAGAGCAGAGAGGCAGGAAAACCCACCCGACCCGCTGGCCACGCTCTTCTTGATGCCCCCAGGATGGCATTGGCCTTCTTGGCCACAAGGACACATTGTTGGCTCATGCTCAGCCTGTTGGCTGTTGGCATCAAGACCCCCATTTTTTTTTCCCCAGATCTGCTTTCCGGGAGATCAACACCCAACCTGTACTGGTTCATGGGGTCTGGGGTTGTTCTCCAGATGGAGTAGTCTCCACCTGGGGAAGCTCCTGGTGGGGCTGGGAGGAGGTGTGAACATGGAGCTGTGCTGACCTTCCTGCCGGGCACGGGGAGGGCGGTGCTGCAAAACCAGGGTGAGATGCAGCACAGCAGGGCAGCAGCTGCTGGGTTTTCACTCAGCCCATCTGAATGCCT
>NW_009952965.1:75299-80635 GCF_000747805.2 Chaetura pelagica | reverse complement strand
CTGGGAAGAGTCTGGCCCCATCCTCCTGCCACCCCCTGCAGATATTGATCAGCACTGAGCAGATCCCCCCTCAGCCTCCTCCTCTCCAGGCTCAACAGCCCCAGCTCTCCCAGCCTTTCCTCCCAGGCAGATGCTCCAGCCCCCTCAGCATCTCAGTGCCCTGGGCTGGACTCTCTCCAGCAGCTCCTTGTCCTCCTGGAACTGGGCAGCCCAGAACTGGGGCAAATTGTCCAGGGCAGAGCAGAGAGGCAGGAAAACCTCCCTGACCTGCTGGCCACGCTCTTCTTGATGCCCCCAGGATGGCATTGGCCTTCTTGGCCACAAGGACACATTGTTGGCTCATGCTCAGCCTGTTGGCTGTTGGCATCAAGACCCCCATTTTTTTTTCCCCAGATCTGCTTTCCGGGAGATCAACACCCAACCTGTACTGGTTCATGGGGTCTGGGGTTGTTCTCCAGATGGAGTAGTCTCCACCTGGGGAAGCTCCTGGTGGGGCTGGGAGGAGGTGTGAACATGGAGCTGTGCGGACCTTCCTGCCGGGCACGGGGAGGGCGGTGCTGCAAAACCAGGGTGAGATGCAGCACAGCAGGGCAGCAGCTGCTGGGTTTTCACTCAGCCCATCTGAATGCCTTTAAGAGGAGAGAGCTTCTGGACAGCTCAGGATTTCTGAAGGTTCAAATGGAGGACAGAGGCCTGGATGAAAGGGGACATTCCAGAAGGGAGGCTGCACAAAAGGAGCCGCCGACAGCTGAGCCTCCCCAGGGCTGCCTGTCCCGACGCTCCCGGGATTTCCTCTCTGCTCTCCCACCAGCCACTGGATCTGTTCTTCTCACAGGAGCCATGTCAACACTTCCCACCATTAGTAGGTGTGATGGCTCAGAACATCTCAGCCTTGCAGGAAGCTGGAGCAAGTCTTCCCAACGTGGTCAGAGAGTGTCCAGAGGCAGGTGGGATCCTGACTGCCTTGCAGACACAGAGCTGAGGATGCTTTGTAACCAGATTCCTGATTATGGAGCTCAGCAGGGAGAGCAGGATGGAAATGCCTGAAGCAAAAGTTTGGGGTCAGGCCCAGGCTATTTGTCCATTTGAGGATTTGTTCCAAAGCCTACATCCCTTGGGAGCAGAGTGCTTCCTGGCCCCTGGACCCAGAATGAGCCTTTCTTCACCACAGCAAGACCTGGGTTGATGGTTGAGTTCAGCCAGCCAGGGAGAGAACCATCATGAGGGAATGCCAGAGTGGTTTGAGCTGGAACAGACCTTAAAGATGATTTAGATCCAACGCCCTGCCATGACAGGGGACACCTCCCACCAGCCCAGGTTGCTCCAAGCCCCATCCAACCTGCCCTTCGACACTGCCAGGGATGGGGCAGCCACAGCTTCCCTGGGCAACCTGGGCCAGGCTCTCACCACCCTCACAGCAAAGAATTTCCTCCTCATGTCTCACCTCAATCTCCCTCCTCCAGTTTTAATCCATTCTCCCTTGTCCTCCCTGTCCTTGTCCAAGTCCCTCCCCAGCTTTCCTGGAGCCCCTTCAGCCTTCTCCTCTCCAGGCTGAACACCCCAACTCTCTCACCCAATTAAGCCCATCAATATTGTCCTCATCCTATGGACTCCAACAGCTGCTAACTAGATTATCTTTTGCAAATGAACACGCTCAAACCCAGCCTGCCCTGTGCCAACATCCATTTTGCCATGGAAAGAACAAACCAGCAGAAACACTGGAATAAACCCAAGGCTTTCAGATGTGAGGAGCACCCCAAGGTGCTGCAGAGAAAGGTCAGCCTTGGTTGAGAGGTAAAGCCAAGTCCTTTTTCCCAGGAATCATCCTGGCAACAAACCTCCTGTTATTTTGGAATGACCTGCACCCCCCAGCTCAGAAACTCAGTGAGTCCACGTGGCTTCTGCACTGCCTGCAACTTCTGAGCTTGGAACCTGGGATCTAATCTAATCTAATCTAATCGCCTGGGATCTAATCATCATGATAACATTTATCAGCATCGTGTCACACTGTGAAACCCCAGTGGGATGTGAGAAGCCTGGCTGGCTAAGAACAAAGTCCTGTTTCTACACACAGCAAAACCTGAGCAGGACCATCAACCCCAGCTCCTCCTCACACATTGAGCTCCTTTTGGCTTCATCTCTGTTCACTTCTCTCTTCCTGATCTCTTCACAGCAGTGAAAACAGAGTCTCTCTGGAAGCCAGTCTGAAACTCCAGCACTGTTTTTCCCCCCCAAAAGGAGTGGATATGAAGACGTAAGTACTAATGAATAAAAGCTGTATCTGGGATGTATTTTTTGACCCTTTGATGAAGCTGCTGCTCCTTTTGGGTTAAGGAGTTACTGGACAAAACAAGGAGTATTTAATCCAAGTAGTGCTGTCAACCTCTCAGCTTCTTAAAATTCATGAGATTGGTCTCTCTAAAACTATATATAATCTCTTTTTACAAAACAACATTTCAATATTTCATTTACTGTTTGGCTCTCAGAGCTGGAGGTTAAAGAAAAAACACCACCCTGTGAGTATTGTCCTATTCCAGCCAAGATTTTGTGTTTCTTTTCTAATATATTATTAAATATCAGCTGAAAGGCTTCCATGGGTGACATCTCTGCTTCTGATGCAATGTGATTCTCAGGAAGGTGATTTTTATGGAGCTGACTTTGGAAGCCCTTTGATCCCCTCCCTAAAAGAAGTCATCACTACAAGAGAAGTCCTGTCATTTACATGAAAATAACCCTCAAATTTCCTTGACCTGTGCAGCCAAGAAGCTGCTTTTAATAATCTTGGCTTTATCTTTCCAGTTCTCATTTCCTCTTTTTTATAAACATGAGCTGGTGCCTCTTGGAGAAGCATCTGGTGAAGATTCAGCTCCACAAGTGTTGGTTGGTGAAGTGCTGAACTCCTCAGACAATCTCCACAGCAGAGAGGCAAAAATCAATGTTTACTTGATCCTCCTGACCATAAATGAGCAAACGAGAATGAGCTCCAGCCCTGCTCCCCTGGCTCTGCTCAAAAGCTCCTTCTGGACAGGACACACAGCTGCTAAAGCACTGACATGTGTTTCCTGATGATAGACCAGAGCCAAAAGCAGAACTCGTTCAGAAAGACAAGCAATTTGATCATATTTTGGCACAGAGAAGAGGAAGCTGAACAGAAGCATATTCCCTGCAGGGGCCAAACTCCGATTAATTGGAACTGCTCACTAATCAAAAGAGCTGCTGAAAAACTTTGCAAGTCATTGAGGCTGCTCCTTGTTTTTCCCTGACACAAGCCATGGACCTGCCACTCAGCTGAATGGAATGACCTCAGCACTATGGAACCAAGATCAGAATCAGGCCACAAAGGCCTCAGTTCATCTGTTTTCCCATCTCCCAGCCCGGGGAGATAACAAACCCACCTGATTTTCTAGAGTTAGGATTAATTTCTGGGGACCTCTTCTGCACAGCCTTTTAGCAGTGGAGAAACAACACAATACAACACAATATACAACACAATAGTAGGGACTTTGAAAACCCAGGGCTCCCTTTCCCCCAGAGGCACCAGCTGCTTTGCTAACCCTGCTCCAGTTCCAGCCTGGCTGTGATACACGACTTGCTTGGAGTTTGGTTCTGCAAGAGGATGAGATAAGATGACCCATTAGTGTTTAAATCTACCAATCTCAGTGTTTTCATCTCTCCAACCTACTCCCACTGAGATATGTAAAACATCAGCACCTGAGCACTTCAGTGCACCCCCAAAGGGTGGTGCCTACTGTTTAAATTTCTAGTATATACACACACAACGTGTAAAGAATGAGGGAAAAGCCAGATCATCTGTTTGACACAGGACTGAAACTAAGGAGGTACAGAATTTGTCAAGGATCATCAATCAGCAGCACAATTGGAAATAAAAGCAAACTACCTTAAGTACTTCTTTTGGTTTGGGCAGGAAAGTGCTCCGAGATCTGCCGATAGGGGTGTGTATAAAGCACTGTCATTCCTAAGGCAACATCTTCAGCTCCATGACACCCAAAGAGCTTGAAGAAGCAAGTTTTTCCCCTCCTAAGTGCAATAATTTTTGGGTGCAATTCTACTCTTGTTTACTCCAGAGCAACCTGATTATGTCCCCCAGAAGAGGTGTGTTCCCTGCCTGGTGTTTACTCAAAGACTTCTCAAGGGTTAAGGGCTGGAGTATGCAAGTTACAAAGCATGCTGTGTCTCATGTGTGGGAGTGTCATATCCCACTGCACAGGGTATTTATAGAACAGCACTAGTTGGGAAGTGAAACTTTTTAATGGTGAAGTTTTCAACCAGTTGCTTCAGGTTTAAGCTCTGAAGAATGAAACAGCCCAGAGCTGTTTTATACTTACAGCAAAACAGGCAGCGGCCGAGTCTGGTTACCTGGGGTTTGAAAGCCTGGATCCCTCCTACCCTGAAGGAGAGTCCCTGCAGCTGACACATCAATCCCATGTCCCTGCTGGAGGACAGAGCACTGCTGGTCACCCTTACCCACAGCACCTGGTGGAGGAGCTCCTTCCATGCACGAGGTTCACCTCACTCCCCTCAGGCCTTCAGCTCCTGGCTACCCGGCTGGCTGAGCACCCCAAACCCCACAGTTACTCCACACAGATTCTCCAAGGCAGCCACCCATGGCCTCACACCAAACTTCCACAAAAAAACTGAAGCAGGTGACCCTTTTTTCAAGGGAAGACCTTGGGACCCTGGGAAAGCCAGGAGCAGCAACTTAAGGTACCAGTGATCCCTCCTGTTTCATTCTCCAGAACTTAAACCTGGAGCATCTGGTTGAAAACTTCCTCCCTGAAGACCAGCCAAGGTGGTGTGAGCTGTCCCCACCTCTAGGGTTGGACTCCCAGCTGCCCAGAGCCCACCTGGCTCAAGTTCTTCACAACTCCCTGTTTGTAACACGTTGCTCTTGGCTCAGGCACCCGCAGTGAGCACCAAAGGTGGAATAACAGGGCGAAAGCTCCAAGCTAAAAGCTTTTCTTGATCGATGGTCCCAGAGTAGATCACTGTAATCAAGCCAGGCAGGAACAAAAAGCCTTTTGTGAAGCTCACTGTGCTCTCTGAGCTGTAACTATAATCACATGCTGAGAAGTAGGTCTTGACAAGACTGGGTCACCCCAAGGAAGGGCTGTGCATATTCCTCCCCAGCTCTGACTGCACAGTTAACTCTCTCAGTCAGTGCCCGAGCAGCCCGCGCAGCTCACACCCGTAGGAACACGGTTCCCTTGGCACTCCCGGTGAGAGCCACTTGTGGCTTTTATTGCCGCGACAGAAAGGGACGCGGAGCTGCCCGGGCCGGGCCGGGCGGGGCTGGGGCAGCCGGGGGTCCCACGGCC
>NW_009952965.1:73280-75150 GCF_000747805.2 Chaetura pelagica | reverse complement strand
GGGCGGGCCCAGCCGGTGTCCCCACGTCCTGCTGCGGGGGCGGGACACGCGGCGCTCCCACCCTCCCCGAACAGGGAGCGGGGTCAGAACAGCTCCCACAGATCAGGACGTGCCCGAGTTACTTCCAACTAACGGACGCTTCGCGTTTTCCCCTCTTTGCCGCCAGTGCTGCTCGCTCAGCCGAGCGGGCGTTCCCACCTTATTTACACTCGGCGCTCTCAAGACGCTCCTCACAGCTTCGAGAGGGACAAACTCCTGGTAAGCTGATTTGAGACCATCGATTCCTTCCCGTAACTGAGCCACAGAATAAACGCAGAATATTCCGGGTTTCAGTATTTAACCTGGGCTTGTAGCAGGTCCCACACGTGCTCCTCAAACCCTCAGCCCTGTAACCCTCCTGTCCACCCTCTGCAGCCACAGAATAGAGCTGCAGTGGGAAGTGTGGCTTGTTCAGACCCCTCAGAGTTAGTATTGGGGTCTGTTGTATCTTGTTAAAAGCTTTGCTTGAACTTCTTTCCACCGTGATAAAAACATCACGGTCATAGATACCTCTGGATGTAACGTTACCATCAATTCAACCACTCTGGCAAAAATAACCTAACAAAGAGTTTTAAAGGCATTTTCTGTTTCCACTTTAATAACTTCCAAAAGTATTGGAGCAGCCTATTGACAGTGTCACTAGGTACAGCAGTGACACACTGTGATAGGTCCACTTAACTCTGGTTTCGTGCTACAATTGGGTGTCACAAGGAGTTATTTTGCAACACAATACAGCTCTATTATCTTAGCAAAGAGTTCTCAGGACTAAAAAGTTCTCCCAAGCTCCATGAAGAGTCTGAGCAGAAGAGGCACCTGCACAGTCAGCCTGTATACTAAAGGTGAGAGATAAGGGATCTTGCTTCTGCAGATTTCAAGATTGCTCAGAGCACACCACGATGGTTATCACACACAGACTCTTTGAGTCATCCTCTTGCACGGGGCAAAGCACGTTTTATGTCACACAAGGAGCCCAAATCCAGAGGGAATAACAAGTGTATCAGAGTCCATTCCTCAGAGCTCTGAAATAATTTCTTTCCCATGGCCACCACCTCTCTGAGGCAATGATCAGTAGTGACCCCCTCCTGTAGTGTCAAAGCAAAGAACAATGTTACTTGGTCAAAGTAGAATGTGAGGAATAAACTGTCACTTACTGAGGAGCTTCACAGATGAAACGAGGGGGGAAACAATGTTATGGCAAACTTACACTACTCAACAATATTTTCTCCACAGCAGGACTGAAACCCTTTAATCACCTCCAGAGTGCCTGGGGATGAAGGTTTATCCTCCTCATCTCTCCCACAGCCTTAGTACAGATCTGACAGGAGATGCAGACAGCTCTTCTTGGAGCATTTCCCTTGGCATTTAACTGGTGAAGGGTAAGAGAGTCTTAGAACAGGGTAAGAAAAAGTCAACAGAAAGTCTCAGCTTCGTGAGCCAAAAGCAGTTTGATTTGTAAGTTGGGATGGGCTCAAAATAGGCAGCTCACAGACGTGATGCTCTGGCCTCCTTGCTCAAAGCCACACACAAAATCAGAATAATAGAACAGTTTGGGTTGGAGGGACCTTAAGGATCATCCAGATCCAACCCCATGCATGGGCAGGGACACCTCCCAGCAGCCCAGGCTGCTCCAAGCCCCATCCAACCTGCCCTTCAACACTGCCAGGGATGGGGCAGCCACAGCTTCCCTGGGCAACCTGGGCCAGGCTCTCACCACCCTCACAGCCCAGAACTCCTTCCTCAATAAATCCCTGTGCAACCTGGGCAACCCCCACTCACTCCATCTCCTCGGGGAAACCTCCCAGGAGCCGCCACGGCTTTTACAGCAGCTTTT
>NW_009952965.1:61407-72321 GCF_000747805.2 Chaetura pelagica | reverse complement strand
AGGGGCCGGTTCAGGGGCCGGTTCCCGGGGCCGGCCCGGCCTCGGAGCGGGCAGGAAGCGGCCCGGGAGCAGCCGATCCCCATGCGGGAGCGGACGGACCCGCTCCGCTCGCACCTCCCGCCGCTTTTCACGCCGCTCGCTTTGCTTTTTTTTTTTAGCTTCTGGCAAAAGGTTAAAATGCTTCTTTGCTGATTAATAAGTCGCTGCTGTGGTTGATCTCAGATGCTTCCTGTCTACTTGAACCGGTTACATTAGAAACATGTGTTGGGCGCTCTGCACATGTAAGAAGCAGCAATCTGAAACTGGCATCCATAAACAGCCTCTGAATTTCCTTTTCAACTGCCTTTCTGAACTCTCTTATGAGTAATAACTCGCGCCTCCTTTGCTGTGACATTGGGCAATAAGAATAATCGAACTGGGCTTTGAAATATGTGTAGTGTGTGCTGCCTTACTGCATTTTAACTAAGTTAAAATCTGTTACTGGCACAGCCACTAGATTCCTTAGGAATGAGTCATTTGCTATTAACTATTAAATTTTAACTGCTATAAGAGAGTGAATCCCTGTACAGCATGCTGTGAAGGAGTGTAGCAAACAAACATGGAACAACCAAAAAACCTGAAGGATCTATGGGAGCTGATCCAACATTGCTGGAGCCAATGAACTTGGCTGTTGTCTGTCCTGAATCTTATTTCAGTGTTAAACGTGAGAAGGTAGAGCTGAGCTGTTGTTGTCACAGGGATGTGGTTCCTAATTATTACTCTGGCTGCTAAAGGGAAGGAGGCAAATGTGACCATGCTGTCTGTTTAACTTTCTCTCTGTGACTTTTCAAGTTTACTGGCAAGTGTCAATCAAATCTGTTGGTGAAGACAGAGGGATAAAGGCCTGGAAGACAGAAAAATCTGCAGGTTTCCAAGAAGAGAAGCTGGCTCAGTTTAGAGGCTTGAGTTGGGAAAGGTTCTGGAGATCAATAAAATGCAAGTTGAGGCCAGAAGGAGGAGGGCTAGATATGTGAGACAGTCTGTAGGAAACTGGGCTTTGCTGGTCACAGTTTAGTGACATCAAGGCTCAGGACCCTGAAGAAAATTGATCTTGTCTGAAAGGCAGATCTCTTCTGCAGTAAATATGGGAGCTTGCTGAGGATGGGCAGTTAGAAATCACTTCAGTCAGTTTGTGTCTCTAGAGTATAAAATAATTATAATTGAATTGACAGCACCATCCCTCATTTAAGATTCCTTAAAGATGCTTCTATCTATATGAAATTTAACTACACTTGCCCAGGGAAGCTGTGGCTGCCCCATCCCTGGCAGTGTTGAAGGGCAGGTTGGATGGGGCTTGGAGCAGCCTGGGCTGCTGGGAGGTGTCCCTGCCCATGCAGGGTTGGGACTGGATGGTCTTTAAGGTCCCTTCCAACCCAACCCAGTCTGGGATTCTATGATGATAAACATCAGGCTTTTCCCAGCATTTCAGCCTTGCTACTTTCTTATAGCCTTTCGTGGCATTTTATAGATGTGATTGAAAATATCAAGCTGCAAAGCAACCCATGGCTATAACTGCTGCAAACTCTGCCCTGCTCACATGGGCAGAATGGAGTTAAGTGTTTGTGGTGATTGTTGGAAGTTGTCCATTTAGATGCTTTGTTATATCATCTTGTTATAATTTAGGAAATAGCTTCACTCCACAAGTGGGTCTTAAAATCCAGGGTGTTGCTAAGCAGTGTCCTGAGTGTGAGAACAGCTCAGTCAGGCTGGAGAGCAAAACCTAGTCAGGCTGAAGTTGGTTCTCATGCAGTTACAATTGTTTGCAAAGCAGGTTGGAAAAATTAGCCAGGTCTCTGAATGAATGGGGCTGTGGTGATGTTTATAAACTGGGCAAATGGTGTTAATCCTATCTTTGTTCAACAAGATGAAAAGAATTGTTAAGGGATGAGTTGTACTCCAGCTTGTACTTGAGGACATGAAGATAGGTGTGTTTAGATATTTTTAGAAAGTCTGCTGATGGTTTAACCCAGCAAATATTTTCCTACAGATTTTGTAACCAATATATTGCAATATACTAAAGGCTGGCAACTTAAAAGACAGTTGAAGCTCATTATCCTGACGTTTACAGTCAGCAAGACAAATGGCTGAAACAGGATTTTGAAGTATTTACTATCAAACCACTTTAAAGACTATGTTTACGTACTTATTATCATTTGTAACATAACCTACACCTAAACATAAGGCTGAGAGTTAAACCCTTCAGACAGGCAGTTCCGTGATGGTTTAGGTAGAAGGTTGAGCTCTACCTGGTTATCTCCAGGTAAACCTGTGTGCAGCAGTGCTTGACATGGAGCTCCTGGAGGGAGTCCAGAGGAGGCCACAGAGATGGTCCAAGGGCTGGAGCAGCTCTGCTCTGGAGCCAGGCTGGGAGAGTTGGGGTGTTCAGCCTGGAGAAGAGAAGGCTCCAGGGAGACCTTAGAGCAGCTTCCAGTGCCTGAAGGGGCTCCAGGAAAGCTGGGGAGGGGCTTGGGACAAGGGCAGGGAGGGATGGGATGAGGGGGATGGATGAAAACTGGAAGAGGGAGATTGAGGTGAGACATGAGGAGGAAATTCTTTGGTGTGAGGGTGGTGAGAGCCTGGCCCAGGTTGCCCAGGGAAGCTGTGGCTGCCCCATCCCTGGGGGTGTTGAAGGGCAGGTTGGATGGGGCTTGGAGCAACCTGGGCTGGTGGGAGGTGTCCCTGCCTGTGCAGGGGGTTGGACTTGAGTGATCCTTAAGGTCCCTTCCAGCCCAAACCATTCCATGATGATTCTATGATTACACTATGTGAGAGGCCAAGAAGAACCAGATAGGATTGAACAGGATTGAACCCATGTGCAGACGAGTGGATGACACTGCTTGAAGAAGAGGAGGTGAAGGCTGTGAGCATCCTGGAATAGCAACTGGTGATCTGACTCACCAGTATTTTAATCAGTCAGGCATTCTATTTATTTTTACTTTGAAACTCACCGATACACAAGCGAAGTCTTTTCTTTTTCCTCTTAAACACATTCACTTAAAATGGCATTAAGTGTGTTTAAGGTAGGGGGGTGTGTTGAGTGCTACACTATTATTTTTTTTTAAGTCTCTCCTGACACAAACTGAAACTTCTCCCTTGCTCTCAGCACTGAGCTGGTTTAAATCACCACCCCAGGCCCATGCTACAATAATGTGCTTTAAACTGACACAGCTGAAAACGGAACTGCCTGAATTTCAGTTCCATGTGCAACGTGGGCAGGCACGGAAGCTCATCCATAGCATCCCAGTGGAGAAAGACAAGGGCCAGGAGGCAGGGACAAAGGGAAGTGGGGCTTGGGGTTTGAAAGGGTTGTACATAAAATCATAGAATGGTTTGGGTTGAAAGGGACCTTAAAGATCACCTAGACCCAACCCCCTGCATGGGCAGGGACACCTCCCACCAGCCCAGGCTGCTCCAAGCCCCATCCAACCTGCCCTTCAACACTGCCAGGGATGGGGCAGCCACAGCTTCCCTGGGCAACCTGTTCCACGGTCTTACCATCCTCACAGGGAAGAATTTAATCCTCATGTCTAACCTAAATCTCCCCTTTTCCAGCTTAAAACCATCCGCAATTGTCCTCTTGCCACAAGCCCTTGCCAGAAGCCCCTCCCCAGCTTTCCTGGAGCCCCTTCAGGTACATACATCCCTACTCCTTGGTCCCCAAGTCAGATCATTAGTATGATTCTTTCTTTTTTTTTTTTAACAAATGTAATTTATATTTTTTTTTCCTGAGGTATGTGCTTTTTTACAAGATTTGATGTCTTCTTATGATTTTGTAGCTCATGCTCCAGACAGGTTATTTTGGCTGCAGCTTTGGCACTTTCTCAAATACCTGTGGACAGTTGTTAGGGCTGGAAGGTCCCCACAGGATCTATGTTCTCCTCTTGGTTTGACATCCCCTGCTCTAGTGATACATAAATTCCTGGCCCTTCCCAGCTGTTGCCTTGTTGTAGAGGTCAGCAAAGCAACATTGCTCAAGTGCTCCTCAGGTTGTTTGAATAAACCAGTAGCAGCTGCAAAAGGGAAGACTAACCTAAGTTAATGCATTGTTCATAAAACTCTTCTCAATAAGGAAGTGGGAAACCTCACTGAGACAACATGATTTTTTTAATTATTATTTTTTTTCAAACTAAATGTCAATGTGAAACTGCTGCTGAACATTCCACTCAGACTAGGAGAAGAAATCTGCATACTCTGAAGCTGACTTACCAAGTCTTGTGTCTGTTTTAAAACTCTTTCTCAAGTCTTTTTTTTTTTTTTTTTTTTAATGTTAACTGAAATTTCTCCAAAAAAGCTGCTGGTGAGAGAGGTTGGACCCAAGCAGACCAAGCAGGGTCCTGTGTTATGGTGTGCTGCAATTTTGGTCCTAGGGAGGTATTTGCTTTACTTTTTTCCAGCTATAAGTCTCTCTTTCTATGGACATAGTAACTTCATGGAACACAGAAATGTTCTTTTAAGGTCCTTGCTACAAATAACTTCCAGTTGAGATGGAAGAGCTGCAGAGGGTGAACAGGGACTTGTTTAGAGAAGGGTGGAGATTTTAAAGGAGCAGAAAGCTCACAGTTGTCTCCTATATGAAAAATGTTTGAGTGGCTCCTTAATTCTGCCTCCCTGCCAGTCTGGGATGACCTTATCCAGTGTTTAGTTTCTGACAGGAGCTCAGGCATTGTTTGAGGGAGGAGTTGTGCTGCCATCAGACACAACTGATACTGTGTTTGGTTTTCAATGCTGTAAAAGCACACTTTCTTTTTTACAGCAGTGAGAACTAAAGCAGAGGTGAGTGTAAAGTCTTAGTGGAGATAAGGAGCAGGTCTTTAAGGCTGATAGCAAAAGGCCCTGGAGGGTTAGGGGTGAAGTGTTCACTTTTATCTACTGGCTCTTACCTGACTTCCCCTTTCTGCCTGGAAGATAATGGCCCCGTACACAAGCTGCGGAAGGAGGAAGGGCAGGGATATTGAAAGCAAGAATGCCAGGCCAGTCTAAGGGGCTTGGCTGAGGAACTTTGAAAACCAGACAAGTAGTTTGGGGTATGAAACAGCCATTTCCAGCTCAAGAACTTGAAGCTCTGGCTCAGATGGAGCCGGTGTCTGCAGAGGAAGCTCTGCTCATCCTGAGCCATGCGAGGAAACCACAGCTCCAGCGTGGCCCTTGTGAGTGAATCCTGCTCGTAGTGGTCATGCTGAGGAACCTCAGGTTCCCAGTTACTGCTCCCGAGGCTTCCTTTGGCTTAGAGCCTCCCTGAGAAGGGCTGCTCACAGGGCCTGAGAGACCAAAGTGCCTGCATCCAAATGAATGGGGTTTATTAATGCTTTAGGCCTCTCTGGATTGCCACCCCTCCAAGTGCCCAGAGATCATAGAATCATCCTGGTTGGAAAAGATCTTGAAGATCATCAAGTCCAACCATAACCTAAATCCCTCTACCATGACCTAATTTATCCGTTCAGTCCTTAAATCATGTCCCTCAGCAGCACATCTATATTTCTTTTAAATACTTCCAGGGATGGTGACTCCACCACTCCCTGGGTAATGATGAGTCTGGCCTCTTCAGTTCTGAATATGCAACTGCAAGAGAAGATAAACTTCAACCATTATTTATAAGTTCTGATTGTTGTGGGGTTTTTTCCTAATCTGCCAACCACACTTGGCTGTATGTCCAGTAAAATGAGTTGGAATTTTTGATTCTTACACGGATCTGAGAATTATGTGAGCAACAGTTAAACAGGGCTGGGCTCGTGGCTCCTGTGCCTACACAGCCTTGTAGACCTGAGTCACACATTAAGCTGTCTGGGTGCTGGAGGTTGCTGTGTTAGAAGACATTGCTTACCATAGCTACCTCTGAGGTTTTTTTCAGTCAGCAAGTGAGGTATGTGCTCTGTTGACTTTAATCTGAGTAATGTTTCCTTGTTATTCTTTTCCATTTCAGAGGGTGACCAGGACTTGCAGTTTTGCTTCTCCACTCCCTCTGTTGTCTTTGAACTAAGCTGAAGAGTGACTTGTAGAATTATGTGTTTTTTTGGTGGGTGGGTTTGCCCTGCACACCTTGAAGGTCCTTGAAGGTGAGGGAAGGGCAAGGAGAGACAGAGTTAATGCAAATCAGGAGAGAGTGAGTATAAAAATAGCTCTGAACTTGTCAGTTTGATCACTGGTGGCTTGGGTTAGTCATCTGGCAGGCTCTCTTTCTGCTGCTCCCAGGGATTATTTTACAGCACTGAGATTTGACATAATTTCTGTGGAGGAGAGGGAGCGGGACGGGTGTAATGAGTGGGATACTGTCATCAGCACTTCTTTTGCACAGCAGCTGCTCTCTGTTTAGCCGCTGAATGTAGTTATTGTTGACTTTCCTTGTATACCTGCCAGGTTGTTAGGTGACTCATTAACACATCACACCGAGGTTCATGCACTTGGCTCCCAAACAGCTTCTGTCTCCTTTCCTTGCTGGCCCTTCAGGCACCGAGCACCCAGTTTTGTCATTTTCCTGCTTGGTCTCTGTCTTGCCAGGAGCCTGTCGGAGTAAATGTCCTGTTGCCCCAGACACTTGTTCAGGGGAGGTGAAGAAAAAAGGAAAATGAAATCCCTAGTGCAGATTTAAACTGGCAAGCCCCAAAGATGTTCTCCTGCAGTATTCTGAGATGTTTGGTTTGCTGGTCTCTGTTCAGATGGTCCCTCGTCCACATCTTGTTTGTGGGACTTAACATCTTGATGTGTTTGCTAAAGTTTCTGAATTCTCATGGGTTGTTTCATGATGGAAATGTTCGTTTTAAGATTTTGTACTTGAGCTGTGAGAAGACTGGCACGAGAAGGTGACACCCCTTTGCTCAAGGGACAATACAACATATTCTGCTTTAAAAGAACACAACTGTGTTTTAACTCTCCAAGAGCCTAAGGTGAGGGGATCAGGGCTAAACTAAAGCCACTCTTTGCTGTGGGCTCCTGTTCAGTGTGGCTGTAGGAACTCCTAACTCCATGTTCCTGACTTCCAGCCCACAACATATCCCTGTCTTGTCCCACAGTGTCTGCCTTCCATGCTTCTTTATGCTTCTCTCCTCCCACCCCTGGCTCCTTTCCACCTTCCTCCGTGCTGCCAATTGGCCAAGAGTTGGCATGTGACTTGTTTGAAGCTACATTGACTCTAACTGGTCAGCCCTGCTGATTGACTTGCCAGCTGCTGCCCAGCACAGGGATCATCTTTTCCAGCACCATCCCAGTGCTCTATCCAACACCAACTTGCATTATCCTATACAGCCCAAGAACTCTGCTTTGGTTGGGCTTGACCAAGGATTTCAAAAGTTACTGGTGATGTAGGGGAGCATGGGAGGAGCTATTTATGGGCAGGCTGATTGCCAAGCCTTGTTTCTTTGGAAAGAAAACTCAGAAATGGATTGGAGGGTGACTGAGTAGAAGGAGGAAAGTCATTAGCAGGTTTTGATGGCCATTTTTTGTGGTGTGAGAGCACAATGGAGCTTCTCCTAGGTGCAGTCCAGGAGAAAGTCTTTCATATCTGCTCTTTTCCTTTCCTTTTTATTTTTTCTTTGGTGAATATTCTTCCTGTTCAGTGATACAAGAGTTCCCTCTTCTCTGTGGTTTCACTGTTTGCATTTAAGTTAAAGGGAATATATCAAGAAATAAATTTCCCTTTGAAACTTGTGTGGTCTCATATTTTTAGTACTGAGAATAATGTTGATTATTCAGCTCTTCAGTGGTACAAGTCAGGGATAGAGGGCTGACAGCCTTGGATTCTTTTCCAACTCCATGCTCAGAGGTTGGGTAGGACCTTGATTTGGTTTAAATTATTTGGAAATCTGATACCTTCAGCAGCCACCTGTTTCTCCTGAATTTGAAGCTGCTTCTGTCTGTGAAGTTAAGTGTTTTGCTTTGGTTTTTTTGTTCTTCCTCAGTGGCTCTCTGAACCTGGGAAATGGCAGTGATGGGAATTACAAGCCAAGGAGCTCCTGATCCAGCTGTCAAGCACAAGAAGGAGCTCACAGCTGCCAAGGGGCTAAATGAGACAGTGAGTGAAAAGCAGAGCAGTGTTTGCAAAGTAGAAGATTCAAAGAAGGTCATCTTTCACAGCCAGTGGAAAATCCTGAATGATGTCATCACCAAAGGAACAGCAAAAGAAGAAACAGAAGGAGGCTGTGCATCCATTTCTATTATTGCCCAAGCAGAATGTAAGTAGCAGGGCAGTCTGCTCTTCATTGAGAAAAAGGAATGTGTAATGCAAGATGAGATTTCACTCACTTTGCACTCCTGGAGAGCTGAGCTGAAATCTATTTGTAATCCCAGTGGGGTGGAGCTGGTGACACATCCCAGTCTCTATTTAGGAAGCTCATGAAACCTCCTAATAATGTGGCAGCATCCACTGAAAAAAGCATAACTACCAGAGCAGCCTGTGGCCAGTGCACCTTGCTGCTGGGACTGCAAATCTGTGTCCTGCTGGGTTGTCTGTTCTTGGCTGACTTCTGAAAGGTGTTTAAAAGAGGGGAGGAAAGAGAAGAAAAAAAAAATAAAGCTGTCAGGTGAGAGAGAGCTGGGAGATCAGGACATCACAGTGCTGGGAAGTGACTGAGTGCTGGGGGAGGAGGAGGCAGTGCATGTGACGTGGCAGGGCTGCGTGGTGGTTTGTCTGGAGCACTGCTTGGTTTAGCAAGTTGGTAGAGTTGTTTCTTAGTCTAGTTATTACCTAGGGGAGTCTTTCCCTGATATTGCAGACATGTGATGATCCTGTTTTCTTTCACACAGGTGAAAACAGCCAGGAGTTCAGCCCCACCTTACCAGAGAGATCCTTTATTGCGCACAGTAAGCGCTACAGGTGAGAGAGCTCTTACCATCAACACCCACCTTCACTGACTTGCTCCAAATCACCCTGGCTCTGTGTGCTGACAGGATTTTTTCCAGAAGCACTCCTGTTTGGATTAGCTTTTCTCTCTGAGGCTTGGGAAGAGTGTGTCTTTCCCCAAACATCTCCTTCAAATCCTTTTTGCGTTAGGAGAAAACAGATGTTTAAGCAAAAACCACTCAAAACACCTTGTATTGTCTTATTTAAATCTTATTATCTTATTCAAATTTATTTAAATCTGCTGATTTACTGGCCCCTCTAGTTTTCTGCCCCTGTTTCTGGGTTGTCAGATTTGTTTTTTAATGCCTGAGTGTTTGGTTTGGGTTTTTTTGAGGTTCATGGGCTTGAAGTAGAAGGCTCCAAGGGAAAGCTTTCAGTCTTTTATTTTTTTAACTGATCTGTTCTGGTGCCTTTGAAACCTTGTTCCACTGTCCCCTGAAAAAGCTGTGGGAAACAACTGCTGCTAAAAGTAGTCCTGAGAAACAGGAACTGCTCTGTTTCTGGGAAGGAAAAATAAAAGGGGATCAGAGGAGAACCTTTGCTCAGTGGCAGCAGCAGCAGCAACAGAAACTGGGTTATGATTAGAAGCTGAAAAGGGTAAATGGAGAGCAAAGGTTGTGGCAGAAAAATGGAAGCCTGGGACTTGCTTTCTTGAAGTTATCTGGGCATGAGCCTCTTCTTCATATGGAGTATGTGCCCTACTAGGGCACATACTGGAGTTTTATCATAGAATCATCAATCATAGAATGGTTTTGGGTGGAAGGGACCTTAAAGATCATCTAGATCCAACCCCCTGCATGGGCAGGGACACCTCCCACCAGCCCAGGCTGCTCCAAGCCCCATCCAACCTGCCCTTCAACACTGCCAGGGATGGGACAGCCACAGCTTCCCTGGGCAACCTATTCCAGGGTCTCACCACTCCCATAGTGAAGAGTTTCCTCATGTCTCATCTAAATCTCTCCTCTTCCAGTTTTAATATATTCTCCCTTGTCCTCTCCCTCCCTGCCTTTGTCCCAAGTCCCTCCCCAGCTTTCCTGGAGCCCCTTCAGGCACTGGAAGCTGCTCTAAGGTCTCCCTGGAGCCTTCTCTGCTCCAAGCTGAACAGCCCAACTCTCCCAGCCTGGCTCCAGAGCAGAGCTTCTCCAGCCCTCCCATCATCTCTGTGGCCTCCTCTGGCCTCTCTCCAACAGCTCCATGTCTTTCCTGTGCTGAGGGCTCCAGAGCTGGGCACAGTACTTCCATCCCTGGCAGTGCTGAAGGGCAGGTTGGATGGGGCTTGGAGCAACCTGGGCTGGTGGGAGGTGTCCCTGCCCATGGTAGTGGGTCAGAACCTGATGACCTTTAAGGTCCCTTCCAACCCAGATCAGTCTGGAATTCCATGATTCCCCATGCTGAACAGACCAGGACACTGGTGCACTGGAGGTGTGCTTTCCCTAGCACATCTAAGAGCCTTCCTGCCCTTTGGTTCCCCAGCCGCTCCGACAGCCTCGACCAGATCCCCAACAATGTGGCCCACGCCACGGAGGGCAGGATGGCCCCCGCCGGCTGGAGGGCCCGGCGCCGCGGCAAGGCCAGGAAGAAACGGCACAAGAAGAGATCCAAGTTGAAGGTACCAGTGGTGGCTGCTGCCAGGAGAGGTCCCAGAACTCCAGAACAAGAGAGCTGCACCCCAATTCCTGTCCAGGTGAGAACTTCAAACCTCCTTTCGTGCTGTTGGGCCCCCTGCAAACCTCAATCCAACGATTCTTGGTTGTGTTTTGGGTGGTTGGATTGAGGTTCCTGCTCAGCTGTTTTGTTTTGTTCTGTTTTCTAGGAGGATGAATCCCACCAAAATACTCTTTACGGAAACCATTTTTGGGTTTCAGAACTTAACAAGGACTTGGTTTATGATTCTCTGCCATTTGAGAGACCTGAGAAGGTTCAGTCCCCGGGCAAAGTCCCTTCCCCAGGGAGCCAATACAGAACAGAACTGCACAAGTTGATAAGCCCCATTCAGTGCCTTAATCATGTTTGGAAACGACACTATCAGAGGAACAGTGTTC
>NW_009952965.1:47909-61371 GCF_000747805.2 Chaetura pelagica | reverse complement strand
CATAATGTCCCCTCATTTCCCACACCTGGACACTCCTTTCCATGCCATGAAACATCATGCTCTGGAGACGTACTTCCATGGTGACCTCAACTATCCAGACAGTGATCATCACTTATCTGACCTCAACTTTGAATATAGCTTCCCCAAATGTGCCAACCAGTCCCTGAAAACCAGTTCAGACAAGGTTTCTGTGGAAGAATATTTGGTGGATGCCTTGAAGGGGAGCGTGAGTCTTGGTGAACCACAAAATTTAGCCAGCCTAGCCAAGACGTGGAGAGGAGGTGGTTTGGACCTGAAGGAGCAATTGCATGAAGCAGATGAAAATGAAGGCGTGCTACTGAACGAGGTGATCTTCTGACCCTGCACACTAATGCCATGGAAGGCAGAGTGTCTCCTGGCCTTCAGAGGGGAGATTGTCTGTGTGCTGGCTTCTGGAATGGGGCTGCATGTTCTGAATGGTTCTTGGCATGGTTGAAGATCACCAGTCAAAGATGCAGTTTTGGTTTTGGAGGGATACAAAGCCCTGTCTTAGATTGGTGGCTCTAATTTGTTCTCTCATTCACCAGATATTCCTGCTGGTCTGTGGGAAGTGTTTCTGTGCTCAGTCTTCAAACATTCTTCTCCGTCTGTGAAAGACCCCAGTCCATTCAGCTGGACAACCTGCCAGATTTGATTGGCTGGAGATGACCTGGGCTGTGACACAGACAGAAACCAGGGCCATGTAGCTCATGAGGGGGCAAAAAGTGTGTCTGCTGCCTCTGGTGGGACACCAGCAACTCTCCCACTGTCTCCTGCCAGTGCTTGGGCACAGCACTTGCATGGAAATCTAGAGGCATGATTCATTTCTTCTGGATTCAGTTCTCTTGGCACCTTAAACTCCTCATAGTGGACTCTCCTCTGGAATCAGAGGGTTCAGGATGTCATTTACCTGCCCCAATTTTTCCACCACTGAGGCATCATCTCAGTCTACTGACTACAAGAGGTTTAGCTCATGCAGAGATGTCCACCTGTATTATAGAATCCTTCTGGTTGGAAAAGACCTTTATCTCATCCAGCCCAACCCTTCCCCTAGCCCTGCCCAGGCCACCCCTGCCCCATGTCCCTCAGCACCATCTCCAGGGCTTGGAAACCCCTCCAGGGATGGGGACTCCCCCCCTGCCCTGGGCAGCCTGGGCCAGGCCCTGACAACCCTTGCCAGGGAGAAACTGTTCCCAAGGTCCAACCTCAGCCTCCCCTGGCACAACTTGAGGATGTTTCCTCTGGCTCTTATGAATTTTGTTTTATTTGTAGGATTTAGCTTCGTAGTTTTGTCCTGCATGTGAAGGGACTAGTTTGGAACTCCAAAGTTATCCCAATTCTGGTGGCCTTTCTTTCCAACAATAGGATGCACTCCTTGGGATCAAACAGAAACCAGGGAGTTCCTGCTCTGTTTCATCTCAAATCCCATGAGAAGTAATTTTGTCCAGGGACTTTTAGAGGGATGCAGTGGTATCTGTCATAGGTGCTTTTGCTGAAAATGTTGCTCTGTCTGTGCAGCTTAACAGTGAAGTGCTTCTTTCCTTCCTTCATCTTCTTTTCTGATTTTTCACTCCCAGAAACTGAAGCCAGTGGATTATGAGTACAGAGAAGAGGTTCATTGGACCAAGTGTCACGGTTCTTTGGGCATTGGTTCTTTTGGAGAAGTGTACAAAATCGAGGACAAACAGACAGGATTCCAGTGTGCTGCCAAGAAGGTAATTCTGTGTGAGAAAGGGGGTGTTTCCTGACAGAAGCAGGTATCTTGTGGGGGTGAAGGGGGTGATCTACTGGAGAGCAGCTCTGAGGAAAAAGACCTGGTGGCCAACAGGCTGACCATGAGCCAGCAGTGTGTCCTTGTGGCCAAGAAGGCCAATGCCATCCTGGGGGCATCAGGAAGAGTGTGGCCAGCAGGTCAGGGAGGTTCTCCTGCCCCTCTGCTCTGCCCTGGGGAGGCCCCATCTAAAGAACTTGGGCCCAGTTCTGGGCTTCCCAGTTGCAGAAGGACAAGGAGCTGCTGGAGAGAGTCCAGCCCAGGGCACTGAGATGCTGAGGGGGCTGGAGCATCTGCCTGGGAGGAAAGGCTGGGAGAGCTGGGGCTGTTGAGCCTGGAGAGGAGGAGGCTGAGGGGGGATCTGCTCAGTGCTGATCAATATCTGCAGGGGGTGGCAGGAGGATGGGGCCAGACTCTTCCCAGTGGTGCCGAGGGACAGGACAAGGGGCAATGAACACAAACTAGAGCACAGGACCTAAATATAAGTAAATACTTCTGTACTGTGAGAGTGGCAGAGCCCTGGGACAGGCTGCCCAGGGAGGTGGTGGAGTCTCCATCCCTGGAGACATTCCCAGCCCTCCTGGATGTGTTCCTGTGGGATCTGTTCCAGGGGATCCTGGTCTGGCAGGAGGTTGGACTAGATGTTCTCCAGAGGTCCCTTCCAAACCCACCCCTCTGTGACTCTGTGTAATCTGGAAAAAATGTCTTCTCCTTCCATCTACTGTGGACTTGTAGGTACCTGTATTGTACAGTCACAGTGAAATGCTCTGTGTGTCCAAGGGAAAACTTCAAGGTGACACGGAGAGAACCAGCAGACACAGAACCTGGGAATGCAGGGTGTCACACTTAGGAGCCAGGAATAGGTTCCTCTGACCTTCTAAGTATGTTATGAAGCATCTTGGGCTTTGTGCTGAGACAGGCTAAGAGGGCAGGGATTTCAGAAGGCTTCAAAGTGTGTTCCTAGTGACTGTGGGGGAGAAATGCCTGCGTGAAGTGTCTGCTTATCCAACTGTTCTCATCATAAAACACATCTTATGTAAATGGGGACATGGCAGGTGTTTCTCTGTTGAAAAAGGAATGAAGCAGGAAAAAATTCCATCAGGAGGCACTTCAAATGGGGCTATTTTCTGCTCAATGAGTGTCACATGCAATACTGGCACACTGGGAGGAGGTGATGCTGTTCCAGATGCAGCAAAGAATCTGTGTTTATCCAGAAATGGGCATAAAAAAGCTGGTGTATACCAGGGTATCCATGGTCATACAGTGTATGAAGCCTGTGGAATAGAACTGCATCAGGGTATTGATTTGTAGGGGCCTCAGAAGGGAGGGCAGAGTGATAATGCAAGTAGATGATGAGAACGTGAACTATTTTGTTTGAACTTAACACTTGAGTAGTTTTATCACCTTTGTGAGCTGCTGTTTCTCACATCACTTCCATAGAAAACTTCAGCAAGTGCGTGGGGGAGCACTTGGCCTGAGTCCAAAAATATTCTATGCAAAAAAAGAAAAAAAAGGAGAATTGGAACTTGTGATTTTCAATGTAGAATGTTTCCTTTTTCTTCTTTACATTGGTCTTGAACTTGATGTGTTGTTGCCTGTTGAAAGAGCTGAGTGGCAAGACTAAGCCAACTTGTCCAGTTTTTCATTTGTTCATGGAGTTCATCCGTTCATTTCTAAAGAAGCAAACATATTGGAAGCAGGGAGAAAATTCTTTCTTCCCTCTGCACCCTGCCTTTTTAGAGGTGGGATTTGGTGGCAACACCAGCAGCTTGTTTGCTGACAGGGTGGTAATTGAAGTGTATTATCCAGTTTGCAACTGGGAGAAAGAGCTGTTCCCAGTGGGGTGTATTTTTCAGGAGGAAGGAGTAAAGCTTAAAAAGGGAGATATGAGAGTAGGAGAAGCTGAAGTCTTGCAAAATGCCAGTTTTATGGATTTTTTCCTAATCTGAATTATGAAGGGACTAGAACACCTGCCTTGTGAGGAAAGGCTGAGAGTCCTGGGGCTTTTCAGTCTAGAAAGGAGAAGACTGAGGGGGGATCTAATGAATGTCTACAAATACATCAGAGCATCAAGAAGGCAGGACAAGCTCTTGTCACTTGTGCCCTGTGATAGGATGAGGGGCAATGGATTCCAACTGGAGTCCAGGAAGCTCCATCTCAACATGAGGAAGAACTTCTTTCCTGTGAGGGTGACAGAGCCCTGGGACAGGCTGCCCAGAGAGGTTGTGGAGTCTCCTTCTCTGGAGACTTTCCAGCCCTGTCTGGATGCCTTTCTGAGTGACCTGCCCTGGTTTGGGTCCTGCTCTGGCAGGGGGTTTGGACTGGATGATCTTCAGAGATCCCTTCCAACCCCTGACATTCTGTGATTCTGTGATTACTAGAGGATTTTAAAGAATACTTCTGTGGATCAGAAATGCATCTTCTCAGGCCAAACTCTTAAACCAGTGAGTTCTAACATGCAAGTTGAACACTTAACTAGGAAACATTTCCTTTTCCATCAGTAACTGTCTGGAATTGTTGCTGTCTCCCCTGTTAGAAGGGAACCACCTGACCTTTTTTCACCTTATGTGATGCTGTGAGCACCTGCTGTCCAAATTCTGGAGACTGCAGCAAAGTAGCCATCACTGGTTGCTGACAGTGAAGAAATATGATACATCCTTTTCCCACCAGAATCTTAATGACTCATGTTTTCTTTCTGGTCTTTAGCAAATTCTTGGTTTGTTTTGTTTGGCTGAACTAAGTGAGGAGAGTTTTTCTTTAATCTTTTTTCTGTACAGGCTGAGAACCACCTAAGAAGGTGATAGTGTTGGTCACTGCTTGTGGTGATATTTCATGTTCCCTCCTGTTCTGGGGCAGTTTGATTTTTGCCAGGTACCATCCTTAGGCATTTTTGTTCCTCTTTCATAAAAGCAGAATTACTGAGTTGTCAGTGTCCTCTTTTTAACTGAGACATAAATTACCTTCCCCCTGAAGATGACCAGTCTTCAGCCATAAGCTGGGAGTGTTGCAACCTGACATCTTTGTTGACAGATCTTCACTTCACACAGACATTTAGGGTCTCTCATCTGCTTGTCCAGAGTTGTTCTGAGAGGTTCCATGTGTTGCTGCTCCCTCTGATTTCTGTTACTGAATTGTTGTCACCGTTTGACTCAGGAAATATACAATGGTTTGGGTTGGAAGGGACCTAGAAGATCATGTAGATCCAACCCCCCTGCATGGGCAGGGACACCTCCCAGCAGCCCAGGCTGCTCCAAGCCCCATCCAACCTGCCCTTTAACACCTCCAGGGAGGGGGCCAAAGCAAAGGTTGTCCCTGTGCCTCTGCTGTTCACCATTGTGGGACACTCTGACCCAAGCACCAGGGAGGGATGATTCTGTCAGGATTCATCACAAAATTGGTCAATGCTGCTTCTTTGTGCCTGCAGGTGCAAGTTGAACACTTCCGTGCAGAGGAGTTAACAACATGTGCTGCAATAACCAGCCCTAAAGTTGTCCCCTTGTATGGAGCCGTGAAGGAAGGACCTTGGGTCACCATCTTCATGAAGCTGATGGAGGGTGAGAAAGGACCAACAGCCAGGGAGGCACCTCTGCAACTCCTGGTTGCAGTGAACCTTGACCTCCTCCTGCCCCCATTTTAAATCTGTTCATGCTTTGGTGTCTCCAGACTGTTCCTAGCATTAAATCCTGAGTGGGCTGGGATAGCTTTGTGGAGACCCTGCTGGTGGGTCACACTGGTCTTTCCTGGGGGCAATGGTTTCCAGTCCTGCCTCACTCCAGCTCAAGGTCTCTTGACCAGCAAATTCTCACAAAAACACACAAATGGTGTTGGTTGTTGTTGGTTTTTTTTGCTTTCATGGTGATTTGCTTGGCACTGTGTGAAGCACACTGTGCTGGAACAGGAGATGCTCTGTCAGCAAACCTAGATGCTTCTTCCATTGTCTGATGTTCCTTTTTCCAACTAGGAAAAAAAAACAGCTTGTGAAGAATCAAACTAGTGATCAGCAGCACCTAGAAGAGTCTGATAAGATCACAGAGCAGTTGCTTTAGATACAAAGCAACACCTTTTAACTGACACGAAGCCAAAGGCTTCATGGAGAAAACCAGTTTCTGTGGGCAGAAGGAGCTCTGGGAATACCAGGAGCAGACCAAGGTGTGGAAGAAAAGGGCTGTCAGACCAGACAGTTTTCATTTCTTCGTTAGAAACACCAAGGAACACTGGTGATGTTGGAAAGAATTTCAAGATAAGCTAACATGGACTTTCTGGATTCCTTTCTAGGTGGCTCATTAGGTCAGCTAATTAAGCAGAGTGGCTGCCTGCCAGAGGACAGAGCCCTCAGCTATTTGGGCCAAGCATTAGAGGGCTTGGAGTATCTTCATGCTCAAAACATTCTCCATGGAGATGTAAAAGGTAAGATGATGCTTAAGGTACTTTGTTCTTCACTCTTCCTTAGAAGAGGCAAACTGCTTGGAGATGGAGTTACTGAGTGGCAAAAGCTTATGTACTAGATTTTCAGCTCTTCATTTGAGATTAGAGCTAACTTGGTTCTAAACATCTGGGCATGTCATAGTTGTCAACTCTTTCTGTCATCCAGTGGCTCTGACAGTCTGTTTGCCCAGGCTGCCCCACCACTGGGATAGAGGAATCTCCAGGGTAGATAACTGGGAGCTTATCATAGAGCCATGGAATGGTTTGGGTTGGAGGGACCTTAAAGATCATCTAGATCCACCCCCCTGCATGGGCAGGGACACCTCCCACCAGCCCAGGCTGCTCCAAGCCCCATCCAACCTGCCCTTCAACACTGCCAGGGATGGGGCAGCCACAGCTTCCCTGGGCAACCTGGGCCAGGCTCTCACCACCCTCACAGCAAAGAGTTTTCTGCTCTTGTCTCACCTCAATCTCCCTCTTCCAGTTTTCATCCATCCCCCTCATCCCATCCCTCCCTGCCCTTGTCCCAAGCCCCTCCCCAGCTTTCCTGGAGCCCCTTCAGGCACTGGAAGCTGCTCTAAGGTCTCCCTGGAGCCTTCTCTTCTCCAGGCTGAACCCCCCAACTCTCCCAGCCTCTCTTTAGCAGAGATGATTCTAGTTGTGCACTTGTTTAAGCCAGTGACACACACACAGAGTAAAAGACCTTGGTTTGGGCTCAAATCCCTCCAGTCCTGTGGGCCTCTGACTGTTTTTTCCACCTCAGTGACCACAATACAAAGGAGACTGACTCATTCCAACCTTCTCGTTGCCAGCGGAAAACGTGCTCTTGTCTGACGATGGAAGCAGGGCTCTTCTGTGTGACTTTGGTCACTCTGCTCACCTTCACCCCGATGGCCTGGGAAAGTGCTTGGTCACAGGTAAGGATTTTCTGCTTCAATTCTTAAGAATTGCCCTACTGACTCATCTTTTCTTTTTGATCATTTGCATATGGCTAATTAGCAAGCAACCGTATATTCCAGACTTAATGTTGCTCATCGTGTCTCATGTGCTGGTCTTACTGTGATGTGTCCCACTTAGAGCTGAAAGGAACTGCTGGTTGGAGCCTGGTCCTTATGTCCCAGTCTAGGTGTGTTTTTTGGTCAGATAGATGATGCCAGCAAAAAACTTTCTGTTTTGTCCCTACAATAAACCACACTGAAACTTCCAAATCTAACTGTAACTTGTCATGTCACCTCTCTAAAAGGCTGGGGGAAGAATCCTGACCTCCCCAAAGCAGAATTCCTCACTCTCTTTTGGGCTGTTAAACTTGACAGACCTACTTAATACAGCTGTTGAAAGAGCAGGTTATGTTTTCTATGCTAAACTCAGGAGTGGAACATTGTGTTTTGCCTCCCAAATTTGCTCTGAAGGGGAGTTTAACATCTATTCTCTGGATGGGGCTTGGAGCAACCTGATCTAGAGCACCTGAAGGGGCTCCAGGAAAGCTGGGGAGGGGCTTGGGACAAGGGCAGGGAGGGATGGGATGAGGGGGATGGATGAAAACTGGGAGAGGGAGATTGAGGTGAGACTTGAGGAGGAAATTCTGTGCTGTGAGGGTGGTGAGAGCCTGGCCCATGTTGCCCAGGGAAGCTGTGGCTGCCCCATCCCTGGCAGTGTTGAAGGGCAGGTTGGATGGGGCTTGGAGCAGCCTGGGCTGGTGGGAGGTGTCCCTGCCCATGCAGGGGGGTGGATCTAGATGATCTTTAAGGTCCTAACCCAAAGCATCCTATGATTCTCTGAGGGGGGGAGCTGCTATGGAGATGCAGCCTTTGAACAGCCTACAGGAGCAGCCCATGCTGCTTTTTTTGGGTTAAGGGGACTTGTTTCTCACTGAAAAGACAAGGCTGCCTTAGGCTTCCCAGCAGTTGGGTGGAAACAATTCCCTGGTTTACATGGAGTGAGTTTTCATTTGAATGGCTTTAGGGAACTATGTGCCTGGCACGGAGACCCACATGGCCCCAGAGGTGGTGATGGGCAAACGCTGTGACTCCAAAGTGGATGTCTGGAGCAGCTGCTGCATGATGCTGCACATGCTGAATGGGTGCCACCCTTGGACCCAGTACTACAACCACCCTCTCTGTCTGAAAGTAAGTGACCCCAGTTCTCTCCAATGACAGGTACTTAAGCCTGTAAAATCTCATTACAGCTGGCTAGAGAGCAGGTCGTTTCAGGAAGGTTGGCTGAGAGCCAGCTGGGCATGTGGGGTAATCTGGAGACAGACTGAGGATGTTGGGGGTGTTCAGCCTGGAGAAGAGAAGGCTCCAGGGAGACCTTAGAGCAGCTTCCAGTGCCTGAAGGGGCTCCAGGAAAGCTGGGGAGGGGCTTTTCACCAGAGAGGGCAGTGATAGGACAAGGGGTGATGGTTTTAAACTAAAGGGGGGAGGTGTAGATTAGATATTAGGAAAAAATTCTGTGCTATGAGGGTAGGAAGGCACTGGAACAGGCTGCCCAGAGAAGCTGTGGCTGCCCCATCCCTGAAAGTGTTGAAGGGCAGGTTGGATGATACTTGTGCAGCCTGGGCTGGTAGAAGATGTCCCTGCCCATGGCAGGGGGGGTTGGAGCCTGGTGATCTTTAAGGTCCCTTCCAACCTTCACCGTTCTATGATTCCATCATTCCAACCTTCCTTTGGAAGTGGATTATTTCTTAAACCTCTTAGACTGCAGGTTTTTACACATCCTGGGCCTGTTCCTCTCCTGCCCTGCTCATGACTTGGGTGTAACTTTGTAGCCATTCATCTGTAATAAAATTATTGCTCAGGCCTCTCATTTAAGGCTGTAATTTCACTTGGAAACACTCTGAGGGTGGGAAGAACCTTTCTGAAATCAAATTAAGCCTCTCTGGTCTAACCTCTTTCACTTCCTGTTTGTTACACAGATAGCTAAAGAGCCACCTCCTCTGAGGGAAATTCCACCTTCCTGCAACCCTCTCACTGCTGAGATTATTAAAATGGGTCTGGAGAAGGAGCCTGTTCAAAGAGCATCTGCATCTGAACTGAAAACTAAGACCAGTGTGGCACTTGAAGAAGGTAGAAATGTGCTGAATCTCAAGTTTCTTCCCCTCACTGGCACAGTGGCCACTTGCTGGTGATGTCAGAGTGGTCCTGTAGGGAACCTCAGGATGTTTTTCTGTGTTTTTTGCACAGGCTTTAGCCTTGAGGCACTTTTTTGGGTTGATAGCTTTTACCCACAGCTGGGTGTTTCTCACTCAAAGAAATTCAACTTGCCTGGGTGCTGTCACGTGCTCTTTCTTCCTTCTCAGCTTGAAGTTGATGCTGTTGTGCTTGCTGGGGGTTTGTTGAGGTGTGTGCTGTGGTTGGGCTCGTGTTCAGCTCAACTTCCAACAGCATCTAGTGAGCTGGAGCCTGGTGTGCAGCAGAACTGAGAGCAGAGGTGCCTGTGGCCCAGTCTTGCCTCTAGGACTCCATAATTTATTTCAGTTGTTTTCTTGTTATATTTAATCATGCTGAAAGGTTCTGTAACACAGCAAGACTTTGTAGAGGTGATCTCCTGGTGTCTTTTGAGGAAGCTGGGCATTTCACAGCAAGATGCAGTGCAGAAACTCTTATTGTGAAAGAAACTTTTGCCTCTTTTTTTTTTTTTTTAAATTTATTTTGTAATGTTTGTGTGGTTGTTGTTTTTGTAGTGGGAGGTGTGACAAGCCCCTGGAAAGGTGAATACAGAGAGCCTAGACATTTATCCTGGAACAAAGCAAACAATCCACAGACTTCCCTGTCCCCTACAGTGAGCCCAGTTTCTGAGACTGGTTCTGACCCAAAATTGGCAGACAAAGTTTCTTGTGCAAGCCCAGTGCTACCACCACCATCTCTGGAGCAAACAGAGGAGGTTGAGGGAACCCCTTGGAACATGTGCAAGGAATTACCTGAGACCTGGGATCCTCCACCTCTCTCCTCCACTCCTCTCCCCTTGAAGAGTTGCAGCCACGTGGAGAAAGCAACAACCATTTCAGAGCAAGAGCTCCAGCAGCTGGAGATAGGTAACCCTGTGCTGTGCTGGGAATTCAGCTTGGTGATCAAAACAGCTGCTTGGTTTTGGCCTCTTGACAGTTATTGCTGGGGTGTGAGCTTGGATGTCGTTTTGTTCATAGTTCCTCTCTCATTACACAAATTGCTCAGCCTTCCTTGGAATCACCAACACCAGGAGTTTTTAACCAATTCTTAACCAATTCAATATGCCACAAATGTAGTTAGTGATCAGGATTTGCTTCTGCTCACTCTTACAGTGGAGTGAGTATCTATCTGTGAGAGGTGTGGAAACCTCTGCTCTGGAGCCAGGCTGGGAGAGTTGGGGGGTTCAGCCTGGAGAAGAGAAGGCTCCAGGGAGACCTTAGAGCACCTTCCAGTGCCTGAAGGGGCTCCAGGAAAGCTGGGGAGGGACTTGGGACAAGGGCAGGGAGGGAGAGGACAAGGGGGGATGGATGAAAAGTGGCAGAGGGAGATTGAGGTGAGACATGAGAAGGAAATTCTTTGGTGTGAGGGTGGTGAGAGCCTGGCCCAGGTTGCCCAGGGAAGCTGTGGCTGCCCCATCCCTGGCAGTGTTGAAGGGCAGGTTGGATGGGGCTTGGAGCAGCCTGGGCTGGTGGGAGGTGTCCCTGCCCATGCAGGGGGTTGGATCTAGATGATCTTTAAGGTCCCTTCCAACCCAAACCAGTCTGGGCTTCTGTGAAGTTCAGTGTGAAAATCAGTAATTCCATTGCCCCAGGATAGCTCAACCTTTCACTTTTTTTATCCCATATTTTCTAGTCTTTGTAAATTACTTGAAAACTTGAAGCTAGAAAAGAAGTGTCTGGAAATGTAACTGTTGTCACAGAGATGAGGAGTGGCATTTTAGGGGTTGCTGAGGACCAGCTCTCTTCTCAAATGGCTTTGGATCTTCAGCAGCCCTGTAAAGTCAGGATGTTATCAGTGCAAGTTACAAGTCTGGGGTTGACTCCCCAAGTTTGACCTTTCCCTAGGTGTGATGTGGATGGATTAAGAATGAAGCCTGATGGCTGACATTAATAGGCAAGAACTGGGAAATTCTGGGGGCTGGTCTTGTCCCTGGCATTTGCATGTCATTGCACAACTCCTCTCTCCTCTCAGGCTCAGGTTCCCTATTTTCAGTGGTGGCCTGAACCTCTGCTGAGCCGAGGAGCCGCGTGTCACGTGCTTTGGGGACACTAATACCAATGGTCATTATGTGATGGTGAAAGAGCTTTGGGTATTAATGGCAGTCGCTGTGGTTGGAACAGGGAAGCATGAAAGGGATCCCTGGAAACACCTTCCTTCTTCCTCTCTTGCAGAGCTGTTTCTGAACAGCCTTTCCCAGCCCTACTCACTGGAAGAGCAGGAGCAGATGTTGTCCTGTCTCAGCATTGACAGCCCCTTCGTGTCAGATGCCAGTGAGAAGGTGAGTCCCAGGCTGTGTCACTGGGGCTGGGGGGAGGCAGGGGAACCACCTCGAGGTTCTGGGACCAGTGGGCATCTGGAGTTTCTCAGCTTTGTTGCTGCTTTTTGACCCCCAGTTTGTTGTGGGGTACAAGTCTGTGCCCGTGGACAGTGGGGGTTTTTAGGACTGGGGCTGTTCTTTGCCTCCAGCATGGATCTCCTTCCTCCAGTTGCTCTTCTGGGCTCTGGGCTCACTCGGGTGTGTGGAGATGAAAAAGTTCCATGTGGTCTTGACCCTCTTTGTGCAGGAGAAAGGAACTGGAGAGGCAAGGATGAGCACAGGAGCTGAGCCACCTTGGGCCTAACACTGCACAGCCCAGGACCTTCAGCCTGGCCATGGCCACTGAAGGGATGTTTGGGGGAAAACCAAAAGGATTTAGGGCAGACCAGATCCCCTTATCTTGGATATTCATTCCTAGCCTATTGATCTGTTCTCCATGGACTTCTTTGAACCCATTCATACTAAAGTCATATGTAGTCTAAGTTTAAATACTAAGTTTAATCATTTTTTGCGTTATCTTTGGTGTTCATAAGGTAGGGAATAGGAATGAGAAACACTGACTGACCCTTGTGGAACCAGGGAAGGACATCAGCTCTTCAGTCATTGTTTCCAGAGTCCAACAGCCTGCCACCTCCAGGAATCCTTCCTGCCTGGGAACACCTTGGTTTCCTAATTCTGTTCCTCTTCTCAGCCTTCTCATGCTGTTTGAGGAGCACTGAGCAGAGTTCTGTACAGCAGTTCAGCTGCTGACACAGCAGCTGTCTGGGGGTGACTCTGCTTTTCCCCCTGCTCCTAATATCTCCCCTAACATTTAATTTGACTTCTGGCTGGTGCTGATGTTGTCAGATTGACCTTCTCTAACTCTAAGCTAGTCCAGCCTTTTCTACCCAGTGCAGCAGGGCAGGGTCTGTCGTTGTAGGGGCAGTGAACTTGTTCTCTGGCTGTTACTTTTCCTGACATTACACTTTTATCTGATCCTTTATTCTCTCTCACTCAGTACAATGATACCCTCTTTTCTCATCCAGCTCTTCAGCTGATTATTGATTTGAGTCTTGAGAACATCTTATTATGTCTGGAAATGGTTGCATTGCTGTTCATCCACCTTCCAGATGGCAGATGAATGTTGAATAACTCAACTTAGATCCCTGGGGATTCCTCCTTTTTCCTCCCTCAGGTTATTTGAATGTTTACCTCGTGCAAGATCATTTTATTTAGGAGCCTTTTCCAAACTTGTGCTTATTTTTGCAGAATTCCTTGAAAGCTTCTCATAGCTTGAGGGACACTATGAGCTCTGGGATTCACTCCTGGAACAGCCAGGCAGATGGACAGAGCTTCAGCTGGAACAACCTGCTGAGCCGCAGCCGGCACACGGACACCCCCAGCTGCTTCAATGGTGAGTCTGGGGTTCCAGACTTTGGAGGAACAGTCAAATAGAATGTTCTCAATGTCTAGAGGGTCTGGGAAGTGGAGTCATTGAGCTCTTCTTATCCTTCAGCTGCTGTGTGAGCACAGACTCTCCTGAAAGCACATGGATTGTCAGGAAGCTGCATGTGCCCCAGTCATCAGTGGGTGGGAGGCACCAACAGAGTCACGGAGTAGTGGGGTTGAAAAGGACCTCTGGAGAACATCTAGTCCAACCCCCCTGCCAGAGCAGGATCCCCCAGAGCAGATCCCACAGGAACACGTCCAGGAGGGCTGGGAATGTCTCCAGGGATGGAGACTCCACCACCTCCCTGGGCAGCCTGTCACCGGGCTCTGCCACCC
>NW_009952965.1:44560-47566 GCF_000747805.2 Chaetura pelagica | reverse complement strand
CTTGACCCTCCTGGGCTCCAGTTGGTGCCCATTGCCCCTTGTCCTGTCCCTGGGCACCACTGGGAAGAGTCTGGCCCCATCCTCCTGCCACCCCCTGCAGATATTGATCAGCACTGAGCAGATCCCCCCTCAGCCTCCTCCTCTCCAGGCTCAACAGCCCCAGCTCTCCCAGCCTTTCCTCACAGGCAGATGCTCCAGCCCCCTCAGCATCTCAGTGCCCTGGGCTGGACTCTCTCTAGCAGCTCCTTGTCCTTCTGCAACTGGGCAGCCCAGAACTGGGCCCAGTTCTCCAGATGGGGCCTCCCCAGGGCAGAGCAGAGGGGCAGGAGAACCTCCCTGACCTGCTGGCCACGCTCTTCTTGATGCCCCCAGGATGGCATTGGCCTTCTTGGCCCCAAGGGCACATTGTTGGCTCCTGATCAGCCTGTTGGCCACCAGGACTCCCAGGTCTGTTTCCCCAGAGCTGCTCTCCAGCAGGTCAAGCCTTAATTTGTACTGGTACCTGAGGCTGTTTCTCCCTAGATGCAGCACTCTACACTTGACCTTGTTGAACTTCATTAGTTTTCTCCTTTCCCAGCTCTCTTCAAGTCTGTAAAGTCTAGGAAAAGCCAGAGAAGTTCCTGAAAACCCAGTCTGGTTCAGCTTTGTGTGCCTCGTGCAACTGCTACGTGCAAGAGTGTGCTTGATAACCATAAATGTCTGCAAAGTGACTTTAAGGGCATGGTGTGCAAATCAATACATCCCTCCAGCTGCTTGCCTGCTAAATCCAGCTCTGCTCTGTGAGTCATTGCTGTGTTGAAGCCTCCATGCTCAGGCTCCATAAATTATACTTAATGACAAAAAAAGGAAGAGTTCTGATGTATCTGCCTTGCTGGCTGCTTTTTCTGTGTTGGGTGGGGAAGTCCCTGTGCCTGCAGCAGAAGTGAATGACTTCTCTTGTCTATTTCAGGAGTGAAAATCCAGATCCAGTTGCTCAGTGGAGAAAATTTGCACATCAGGGATTTCCACAGGACCAAGGTGGGAGACATTGCCACTGGGATAAGCAGCCAGGTGAGACATGAAGCTGGGAGTACAGCAGTGTCATCCATGGTGCAGCCCCATGGCTTAAACCCTGTGACCCACAATCATGGAATGGTTTGGATTGGAGGGACCTTAAAGCTCATCCAGTCCCACCCCTGCATGGGCAGGGACACCTCCCAGCAGCCCAGGCTGCTCCAAGCCCCATCCAACCTGCCCTTCAACACTGCCAGGGATGGGGCAGCCACAGCTTCCCTGGGCAACCTGGGCCAGGCTCTCACCACCCTCACAGGGAAGAATTTCCTCCTCATGTCTCACCTCAATCTCCCTCTTCCAGTTTTCATCCATTCCCCTCATCATTTTAGTGACACAACTTCAGTGCTGCTGTTATCAGTGTGATACCAGGAGGTGTTTTCTGAATTACAAGCCAGTGCTGATTGTCACTGGGATCTCCATCTTAGAAAGTACCTGTGCTGCACCTTAAAACTCCTCCTTCTCAGCTCTAAAGATAAAATCTTTCCTCTCTTCCCCAAGAACAATTACTTTACAATTACTTTTTGCACCAGTGGGGTCAGCCAGGAAACAGCTTCTGTTTGCCTGCTTGATGTTTAACTCCTGAGGTTGGAGGAGATACTGGCAGACTCCAGAACCTCACTGTGGGCCTCTTAGGCAGTCCCTGAAAGAAACTCCTGAGTGTTTGTGACTCACCTGAGTGTCAAATGAGGTGATCATCTCTAAACAAAGAGGTTGCAGAAGTCCAGACAGTGTTTTAGTGGTGTTGGTTCCCTTTGGGCATCACAAAGCAAACTGTCAGTAGCCTACAGAGGAGTTCACAGGGCCCAAACCTGAGCACTTCAAGAAGCACCAACTTGGGTGGGGGATTCAGCAGGCAGATGGATGCTGCCTGCTCCAGTTTCTGCTCATGAGAGAAGGTTGGGATGTTCCTGCCCAACACAGGCCTCTCTCCTGGAGCTCAACATGGCCCAGCACCATGTGCTGGAGCCCAGAACCCACCCGTGTCCTGGGCTGTGTCACCAGCAGCATGAGCAGCAGGGCCAGGGAGGGGATTGTCCCCTCTGCTCTGCTCTGGTGGGACCCCACCTGGAGAACTGGGTCTAGTTCTGGAGCCTCCAATAGAAGAAGGACATGGAGCTGTGGGAGAGAGGCCAGAGGAGCCACTGAGATAATCTGAGGGCTGGAGCAGCTCTGCTCTGGAGCCAGGCTGGGAGAGTTGGAGTGTTCAGCCTGGAGAAGAGAAGGCTCCAGGGAGACCTTAGAGCAGCTTCCAGTGCCTGAAGGGGCTCCAGGAAAGCTGGGGAGGGACTTGGGACAAGGGCAGGGAGGGATGGGATGAGGGGGATGGATGAAAACTGGAAGAGAGAGACTGAGGTGAGACATGAGGAGGGAATTCTTTGGTGTGAGGGTGGTGAGAGCCTGGCCCAGGTTGCCCAGGGAAGCTGTGGCTGCCCCATCCCTGGGGGTGTTGAAGGGCAGGTTGGATGGGGCTTGGAGCAGCCTGGGCTGGTGGGAGGTGTCCCTGCCCATGCAGGGTTGGAACTGGATGGTCTTTAAGGTCCCTTCCAACCCAAACCATTCCATGATTCAACGATTTTCTCAGGTTGGGAAGCTTATTTACTGTGTTTGACAGGGATAACACATTCTTCAGGAGGCTTTCAGTGCCACTCAGGTGTGTCTGCTCTGCTCCCCAGATCCCAGTCCCTGCTTTCAGCCTGGTGACCAAGGAAGGGCACCCAGTTCACTATGACATGGAGGTCCCTGACTCTGGCATCGAGCTGCAGTGCACCCTGGCCCCCGACTGCAGCGTCAGCTGGACGTGGCGGGTCAAACACGGGCAGCTGGAGAACAGGCCCTGAAGCTCTTCCTGCTCTGGAGGTTTTTACCTTGTTGAAAGAAGGAATTGCAAAAGCTTCCAACCACCCCTGCCATGGAGCACCAAGTGCAGTTGCTGGTGTTTTGTGCTGAAGTAGG
>NW_009952965.1:39886-44317 GCF_000747805.2 Chaetura pelagica | reverse complement strand
TCAGCAGCTCATCGCTCCCGGGCCTCACTGCTCTTGTCTGTTCTGATCCAGTTCCAAGACACGTCCTGAGCTTAAATGCTCCCCAGAACAGTGGGAGTTACTTGTTCTGGATGTGAGTGTTAGGTTGAGCTTGAGTATGGTGGGTGGAAATTCCTGCTTTGCAGAGGAAATGTGATTGTGCTTTTCAGGAGAGGAGGGGGTTGGAGGAGAAATCCTGCTCCTCCGTCTCGGCGGGGACGCCGGTCGGTCGCTGCCGGGCGCGCCCAGAGAAGGTTGGGGACCTTCAGTGCAGCTGTGGTTGGTGGTGCCATGGGGAGCTGGCTGACTTCCTTCTAGCTGGAGGGAAAACTCAACGTTTCTGTTGGCTTTGGGTAGCAGCATCTCTACCTCAAGCCTTTTGCAGGGGGAAAATCAACAGCAGTAACTAGCTGGGTTCTTGGTTTCACCTCCCACCCTTCCCCGCAGACACTTCCTTCTTGAATCAGAAAAGAACTTTGTTCCCAGAAAGAGCTTTGCTTGCAGCTCTCATCTTCTGGTCTCCTCCCCAGCCTCGGAGCTAGTGCTCTCTCTCTGCTGTGGCTTCAGGTAGGGCAGGAGGAGGGTTTGGTGTTCCTTGGTAGGGCAGTTTGGGGGGTTATGTTCCTCCAGCCTGTTTCCACCACTGACTTGAGACTTCACTGGGATTGTCCCATCCAGGCAGCTTCCTCTGAAGGGGGAAGAGAGGATGGTTCAGTCAGCTTGGACAAGGTTTGGATTTTGCTGCAGTATTTCTAGAAGTCTGGCTCCAGACTGGCAGGCTGCCTGCTCAGCCCCTCCACTGGAGATCAGTGCCCCAGTTCTGTGCCATGTGTTGGCTCAGCCTGTCCCCACCAGCACCCACAGACTGGCACGAGGCTTCCTGCCACTCCCCTTGTGTCCCAGGGTGTGAAAGGAGTGGGATGGCAGCAGGGCCCAGGATGCCTCCAACTCTGAAGTTGTTTTTTTATGGATTTGTGAATTGTTTGGCATCTACTGAAACTGAATGGGTCCCATTCAGCGGGCTGGTGCTGCTCATCTTTCTGCAACCCAGAACAAAACCAGAGGGAGGGGGAAGGTCTGGGTGTTCCTGTTCAGGGCTGCTCCAAGTCCTTGCAACCCCTGGAGATCACCATCACTTGATGGTGTGCTGGGCTCTCCCAGTGTGCTGCTTCCACAAGTGACCTCTGAGCAGGACCTGTCTGCATCTAAGCTGGGTAAAGGAGCAGCTCCCAAAAAGCAAGGTAGGCCCTGCTGGATGGATCTGTGCTGGTTCTGGGGGACAGGAGAGGACAGGAACCTTGGCATTTTGCTCAAGTGAAGTTCACTTAGAAAAATAGCTGGGAAAAGTTGGACTCTGGACCTCTCTTTTTGAGGACCTTGAAGCAACTGATCCTCCTTCCCTTTGGTCTCCCAGAACATGGGCTGCTTTTGGTACACGAGACAGTGACATCCCCAATCACTGAACTAAAGTTGTGATGCAGTTAAAAAAACCCAACATCTCGAATTAAAATTAAACCTGTCACAACTCTGGGTAGAGTTTTCTAGCACTTTTTGTTCTAAAGCACTTCCGTCCAAAACAGACACCTCATTCTAGTTGAAATGCCACATGAAGAGGCTTTTTAGTAAACAATTAACACATGATGATGCACTTCTCTTCCAGGAAGGAGGGGGAGGAATGGGTTGGTTGGCTCCATTTTTGGCTTTTTCAGCTGCCATAAACTAAGAATTGTAGGCTCTGGAGCAGGAGGGATCAAAATTCCTTCCCAGGAGCTCCCAAGCACGTGTTCAGTGCACCAACCAATCTCCCCAGGCCTGGCCCCCTCCTGGGCTTCCTCTGAGTTGGGGGAAGGAAAAAAACCTGTTGGTTGTTTCTAAGAAGAGTCTGAGGATGAGGTGGCAGTGTCACACCTCCTGGGTGAGGTGGCAGTGTCACCTCCCTGGTGAGGTGACAGTCCCAAAGCCTGCTCTGTGTCCATCCCAGTGCCTCGTGGCTCTGTGCTCTCCCAGTGCTTCCAGGTGCAGCTCCATGGTCCTGGGCGTGGTGCTGGGCTCAGGTGGTGCCCAGCAGCAGGGCAGGATGCAACCCTCTGCTCCCAGGACTTGGAGCTTCCCACTTCATCCACAGCATTAACCTTCCCCAGGCCACGTGTGTGAGCAGGAGGCAGTGAGTCCTGCTAGCCCCCCTGGCCTTGCTGGGGAGGGGGAGGTGACCACCATCTCCTGGACCCTCACCAGCATTAACCATCATCTCCATCCTGCTCATTTTGTCCCAAACCTTCAGTCCTATTTTGCTGCCACCTCAAGTGAGGAAGTGAGGCTGCAGATTTCCACCTAAGGAATCTTTTCCTTGACAACCAGCTGGGGCTCAGCAGTCCCTGCTGGGTGGGAAGAACCTTGGGCTAATACCACAAACCTGGTGCTTCCTGACTCTCCTGAAATGTTCTCCCATCAGGAACATCTCCAGGGTTTTCATGTGTTTGCTGCCTATCTGTTTGGGATCTCCTCAACTCTCTTCTGCTGCCAGAACAATTTCTTCTGCAGTTGGCTGGTGACTTTTGCTGTGACAGGTTCCACTTCCAGATCCAGGCTGGCTGGAGAGAAAGTCAGGAAAGCTTTTTGTGATCCACATTCAAATTGGGTTGAAACTGTGTCATAACACAACTGGCTTGAGGACAGAACCTCTGCTCAGGGTAGGGAGGACAAATAGTAGGAGTGATGAACACAGATGGTTCTTGTCATGGAGCTCCTTCTGGGAGGCTGGAAAAATCACTGTTGGCAGAGCAAGATGAAGCTGATCATCTGGGATGGGCAGGAGGAGTGTGGGTGAAGGTGATGGAGGGGCTTGGAATGAACCAATGACACTTTATAAAACTGTGATTTCTTGAAATTAACTTTTTTTTTTTACCTGCATTTTCACAGGAAAAAAAAAAATAAAGTTGGAAAAAAAGAGAGAAAAGATTCTTCCTTCTCATTGGTGGTGGTTTGATACCTTGGCCCAGACAACAGGGAACAGGAGCTAAATGTGGCATTTTTCAAGGGAAGCCTGGTCTGGGTAAACTCTGCTGTGGGTTGCCCTGATTTTTGGGAGATGCAGCAGCACTTCTCAGAATTCCAGAGTCACAGAGTGGTTGGGGTTGGAAGGGACCTCTGGAGATGCCTGCCAGGGGTCACCTACAGTAGATCCCACAGGAACATGTCCAGGAGGGCTGGGAATGTCTCCAGGGATGGAGACTCCCCCACCTCCCTGGGCAGCCTGTCCCAGGGCTCTGCCACCCTCCCAGCAAAGAACTTTCTCCTCATCTTCAGCTTGACCCTCCTGGGCTCCAGTTTGTGCCCATTGCCCCTTGCCCACTTTTGTTACATCTGAGCTAAATAAGCTGGTATCTGTCTGTTCTCATAGAATCGTGGAATCCCAGACTGGTTTGGGTTGGAGAGACCACAAAGCTCATCCAGTCCCACCCCCTGCACGGGCAGGGACACCTCCCAGCAGCCCAGGCTGCTCCAAGCCCCATCCAACCTGCCCTTCAACACTGCCAGGGATGGGGCAGCCACAGCTTCCCTGGGCAACCTGGGCCAGGCTCTCACCACCCTCACACCAAAGAATTCCCTCCTCTTGTCTCACCTCAATCTCCCTCTTCCAGTTTTCATCCATCCCCCTCATCCCATCCCTCCCTGCCCTTGTCCCAGGTCCCTCCCCAGCTCCCTCCTTCCCTGCATCTCCCCCCTGCAAATCTTCACCCCTTATCCCACACAAGCACTTTATCTTCTGAGTCATTTTATTACCAGTTCTGCTTTAGATTAAACAGGCCTTCAGTATAGAAAAATAATGTATACAAATTAGCAGTTAATGTTTTACATTTCTGGCTTAAAAGGCATTTATAAGTTACACATTCATTTCCCTTCCCTCCCTCTGATCCCGGGGGATCTGGAGTTGGTGCTTGGCTTCTTCATTCCAGCAGGAAGCAGCAGCTGCTCTGGCTTGTGGTGGGGACCTACCCGGGTCTGAAGCTGAGGCTAGCAAAGATGTACACATGGTGGCCACCAGCCCTGGCAGCAGGGGCCAATTAATGAAGTAAATACATCAAGAGGTTAATTGTGGTTGGGGTTGAGGCAGCAGCAGGGCAGGGATGGAGGCCGGGGTGTTGTTTGGAGGTTCCTGTGGCTGCTCCGGCCTCTCTCCCACAGAATTCCTGCTTCAGCAGGGAGGTTGGACTGGGTGATCTCCACAAGTCTCTTTCCACCCTGACAATTCTGTGATTCAGCTCTTTTTTGGGGGGTCCTGGTGGTTGCTGCAGGGGCTGGAGGCTGCAGGGGCTGCCTGGGGAGCAGCGTCCTGCTGGTCCCTGTTGGCTCCGGAGGCTCCAGCCCCACGGGGGAGGCAGGAGGACAGGGGGGCCACCTCGCAGACTTGAG
>NW_009952965.1:38004-39052 GCF_000747805.2 Chaetura pelagica | reverse complement strand
CGAGTCCCGCGGCCCCCGCGGTGCCCGGCGCGGGGCTGAGCCCGGCCCGTCTGCCCCGCAACGGGGGGCACCGGGGCAGGAAACCCGGGGGGTTCGACTCGCCCCCAGCCCGGGGCCCCCACGTTACCTACAGAGGACACTCCTCGGGGAAACTGACATCGCAGAAGAGCCGGGACGAGCGCTTACCCGTCCGGGCCGTGAAAGGAACAGATTTCAGAGCTGAGAAGAGCAATCCAGAGACAGCGAGGAGGAGGAGGAGGAGGAAGGAGAAGGGGCAGGAGGATGAGGAGGAAGGAGGGGAAGGAGGAAGGAGCAGGAAGAATCAGAAGAGGAGGAAGAGCCATGAGACAGGGCAGAGTGCTCAGCAGTTTGGCAGCATGGGAAGGGCAGGTGCTACAGGTGGGTTTGGTCCCCATGACGGGGCTCAGTGCCCTCTGGCTCCAGGCTGTCACAGCCCCCCAGGGCTCCCCCATCACCAGGGGTCTCCCCGCTGTCCCCAGGCACTGTCTCTTCTCACCTGAACTGATCTCTCACCTGAAATAATGTCCTCGATGGCCCCGTCTTTCCCTTCGTAGATCAGCGGCTCCTTCACCATCTGCTTCTTCTTCAGCTCAGCAATCATGTCCATCTGCTGCCTCTTGGCCCGCTGGGTGGGCAGCTGGGGGTGGGGACAGCATGGGGTGAATGGCCTGACCCCCCAAAACACCCCTGAGGTGCCCCCACCTCCACCCCACACCCAGTTCTGCCCCCCACCAGGACCTGCTTCGCCCTCCCCCACAACCTGCCCAGGACAGAGGGACTCGTGGGCACCTTCACCTCGGGCTGCTCCTCGCTGCCAGGGGGGCTGGATTCTGCCTCTTTGGCTGCAGCCTCTTGTTTCTTCCACAGCTCGATGTCCTGCTCTGCTTTCTTGGGAGGGGCACAAGGAGGGTGTGCTGAGCTGGGGGGGGTTCCTGCCATGGGACCACAGCCCCCCCTTCCTCCTCTCAGCAGCCCCCAACCCAGCTCCAGCATCTCCCGCCTCCCCAGAAGGCAGCACCCAGCCCCA
>NW_009952965.1:36223-37385 GCF_000747805.2 Chaetura pelagica | reverse complement strand
TGCCATGACCCCCAGCCCGGAGCCCACGGGCACTACCTGAACCCGCCTTGTCCAGGAAGTGCAGCTCGGTGTGGAAGCCGCTCAGCTCTGGGTACTTCTCGGTGATCACCCGCACCAGGTAGTGCAGCAGAGTCTGCTTGCGGTCCGTGGACTTCATCTCCAGGAGCTGGGGGGGGGCAGGGACAGAGCAGGGTCAGCCCCACCTGTGGCCCATCACCCGCCTCACCTGCTTAGGGTGGGCTCTGGGGGCCTCCATCCCCATGGCTGTCCCTGCATCCCTGCATCCCCATGGCTGTCCCTGCATCCCTCCATCCCCTTGGCTGTCCCTGCATCTCTCCATCCCCACAGCTGCTCCTGCATCCCCATGGATGCCCCCACATCCCTCCATCCCCAGGCATGTCCCTGCATCCCTCCAGTCCCACAGCTGTTCCCACATCACACCATCCCAGTGGCTGGTCCCTCCATCCCTATGGCTCTTCCCACATCCCTGCACCCCCACGGTGTCCCTCTCTCCCAGGGCTGGTCCCCAGGCAGTGACAGTGTCCCCATGTCCCCCACACCGTCCCTACCGCGTCCAGGCTCTGCAGCCGGAACCCATAGGCAGCCCCGCGCTTGCTGCTGTTCATGTAGTTCCCAAAGGCCAGGACGATCTGTGGGGACACGAGGGCTTGGGCACAGGGCACCCAGGGGAACACAGTGCAGCACCCAGCATCACCCACCTCCCCCCAAGCTCCTCACCTCCAGGATGTTGCGCAGTTTGCTGGAGGACTTGAGGGACATGGAGGCGGCGATGATGGCGTTGAGTTGCTGCGGGTGGGGGAGAAGGGCCTGAGTATCATGGCAGGATGTCACCCCTGGTCCGGGGGGACAACCTTCCACTTCCAAGTCTGCTGGGACCTCTCTGCACCAGGACACCTCTACATCAGGACATCTCTAGACCAGGACACCTCTACACCAGGAGCACTCCCTGTGGATCATCACTTCTCCTACTGTGGAGTCCTGGTGGAGAACTGGCGGTGGCAAGTTGTCCTAGACCCACCCGCTCCCCCCTGGACACCCTGTGTCCCCCCAGCACCCACTGGCATGAGCAGCTGGGCTGTGTCGCTGAAGTTGCCCAGGAAGATCATGACGTTCATGCGCTCGGCCAGGCGGGGGATCCTGC
>NW_009952965.1:34850-36176 GCF_000747805.2 Chaetura pelagica | reverse complement strand
CCCGCCTTCCGGATCAGCGTCCGCTCGTCCTCGGTGGGCAGGAAGCGCAGCAGCAGCTCCAGGAAGTCGAGACTCAGGGCTTGCTGGTCATACCTGGGGGTGGGGGGAGACCCTAGCATTGTCAGCAGGTCCCTCAACCCCCACCATCCCCAGGGCTGGTCCCCACATCCCTCCGTCTCTCCACATCTGGTCCCTGCATCTCTCCATCCCCATGGCTGGTGGCATCACTCCTCCACCCCCTGCACACCCCACACCATCCCATGCCCACAGCCCAGCTGGGCTCATCCCCAACCTCCTCCCGACCTCCTCCCACCCAGGAGGGGACACCCACGTCTCGATGGCCGCGCAGATGTCCTGGATGCTGCGCCCGCCCTTGCGGAGGGTGATGGCCAAGTTCTTGGCTCGGTTGGACTCCATGAGGGTGACCTTGCTGGGAGCCTTCTGCGTGGCCTTCACCTTGAGGGCACTGATGTCCAGGGCAGGGCCCTGCGCCTTGGTCTTGAACTGCTCCTCAAAGTCACTCATGTCCAGCTCCTGTGGGGAGACGGGGCTGAGGGCACGGCAGGGAGGTGACGTGGGACATCAGGGGTGAGGATGGGGCCAGAGGACCAGGACAAGGGGGAGAGGAGTAAGAGGATAAAGATGGAGCAAGGGGATGAGGTCAAGTTGAAGGGATGAGGATGGAGCAAGGGGACAAGAACAGGACAAGGGGACACAGAGGGGATAAGGAAGAGATGAGGGCACCAGGGGATGAAGATGCAAATGATGACATGGATGGGATGCAGGGATAAGGACAGAGCAAGGAGACAAAGACAGGTTGAGGGGACAAGGAATGGCAGCAGAAGCACAGCACACCCCACAATGTCCCTCTCCATGGCACCAAGGAGCTGCTCCAACCTCCAGCAGCCACCTGGCACCACGGATGGGTGCAAGGTGGGCACGGGGGAAACCTCAGCATGGGTGTGGTGTCACTTGGGGTGCTGGCCCAGCCAAGCACCCTGTGCCCACTCCCCTGGGCCCCCCCCATGTCCTCACCTGCAGCACCTTCTCGTCGTTGAGCTCGTTGAAGACTGTGCCATCGATCTGGTTGGGCTTCAGAGCCACCCAGTTGAAGACAGGCATGCGGAACTTGGTCTGGATGGGCTTCTTCACCTTCACTGCAGGGTGACAGGGAGGGGGGGACACGTCACGGGGTGGGAGGAGGTCACCCACCCACCCCCAGGTGCCCCCAGCCCTCAGCTGATGTCCCCCCCCACCATCTCTGGGCCATACTCACCTGAACCATTGGAGGTGGGGGGAGCACTCGGCGCGGCTGGGAGCTGCCCC
>NW_009952965.1:30682-32877 GCF_000747805.2 Chaetura pelagica | reverse complement strand
GGTGATAAACCCCAGGGGGATCAGGGCTGTGTCCCACCCCCCCCGGGCACCCCTTGGCACCCCAGCACCCGGGGCACTCACCCGCAGAGCCTCCAGCTCCCGCCGCGCCTGGCTCAGCTGCTTCTCCAGCTCCGCTATCTTGGCCATGGAGTCGTTCTCCTCATCCTGCAGCTTCTGGGTCAGCTGGGGGGACGAGGAGACGTCGCTCAGCCCCATCCCTGCTCCCTCCCTCGGGGCTCACGTCAGCAGCTCCTGCCCACGCGCCCACGTCCCACCTGGCTGACGTGCTCCTGCAGCTCCTCCATGTGCTCCAGCACGGCCGTCTTGGTCTCCGAGTCCTCCAGCATGGCCCCCACGTCGAAGACGTTGTCCAGGTAGGCCTGGATCTGCACCTGCAGCTTGTCGCTCTCGGTCAGGCGGAGGCTCTGCCAGGGGACAGTTGGTGGCACCGTCACGGCTGGTGGCACCTCCTGCCCGGCCCCCGCCCAGCCCTGGGGACCCGCGGGACCACCCACCTCCAGGTACTGGTCCAGCCCCAGGTGGGTGAACTCGTACTGCAGGAAGACTCGGAAGTTCATGTTCTCCACCGAGTGCACCACGATGTTGATGAACTGCATGCAGGCCACCTGGGGGAGGCCACCAGCTCAGCCAGGCCACCACCACACACCGTGGCCCAGTAGTCCTTGGGGATAAGGTGACCCCAGGGACTGCACAGTGAGTCGGTGCCCCCTGGGGACGTGGTGACCCTGGGGAATGTGTGGTGGTGTCACAGCCCTGGGGACACGGGGAGCTGGGGAAGGACCAGTGGCTCAACAGCCCTTGGGGGTGTGGTGATTTGGACACATCCTGGTGGCTCAGCACCCCTTGGGGACACAGGGTTTGGGGACAGCCTGGTGGCTCAGCACCCCTTGGGGACACAGGGTTTGGGGACAGCCCGGTGGCTCAGCACCCCTTGGGGACACAGGGTTTGGGGACAGCCTGGTGGCTTGGCACCCCTTGGGGACACACAGTGCCCTGGGGACAGCACAGTGGCTTGGCACCCCTTGGGACACAGCACCCTGGGATGTCCCAGCAGCTCCCGGGGACACGATGCCCTGGGGACAGGGCAGCTCACCATGAAGTCGATGTTGGTGTCGTCGTTGCGGAAATAATCCATCAGCTTCTCGAAGCGGTTCTTCTCCCCACAGACCTGGGGTGGGAACAGGGGCCTGAGGGACATGGCCAGGGTGGCACCCAGGGGGGTGGTGGGGCTGGAGGCACCCATGGGTGACACCCTCCCAGCCCTGCAGGTGCTGCCTGGCACCTGGTCCAGGATCCAGCCCTGGGGAGCTGTGCTGCCATGGGGACATTGAGCCCAGTGGCTGGAGAATCCCATGGGATGGACATTGTCAGGATGGGAGATGCCCTGATGATGCAGGGGGAAACTGAGGCAAGAACCCAGATGGGTGTCAGCGTGGGGACCTTGTGTCCCTGCTGGGGACTCACCTCCTTGAAGTTGTCAAAGGCTGCCAGGATGATGTCGTGGCCACCTCGGACCAGGCAGACGGCGGCCAACAGCTCCAGCACCAGCGCCTTGGTCCTGTGGAGACACGGGGTGTGAGGGGGTCAGGGCCACAGGGCGGGTGAGGGGACACGGGGACAGGCGACAGGGACGGGTCCTACCTGGCGTTCCTGTTGTTGAGGCTCAGGGTGATCTCGTTGACACAGGCTGGGTGGTTCATCACCAGGCTGAAGCCAGACTTGGGGGGGAAAAGGAGCATTAACAGGGGCACATGTCCTTCTGTCCCCACCCCAGGGATGCTGCAGGACCTGGGGACATCCCCATGACACGTCCCCACCAGCCATGAGGTTGGGTGAGGACCTCTCAGAGCAAGGAGATGGAGAACCAGTCCCACCTCAAACCCCTGACCCCATCTGAGAACAGGTCCCACCCCAAACCCTGACCCCCGGGATGGTTTCATGGGGGGGGTGACATTTGGGGCACCCCAGGTGGGTGGGACACTGCCCCCCAGTCCCCACCTGGTAGTTCATGATGGCCCGGAGACACATGATGCAGAGGTGGACGTCGTCCTTCTGGCTGACCAGGCGGGAGCTCCTCAGCGCCTTCCTGCTGTGCGAGGGGTTCAGCCTGGGGGGCAGAGGGGCTGAGCAGGGGCTGGGGGGGCGGGGGGGGGACAGCCACAGCCGGGACGGGG
>NW_009952965.1:26234-29031 GCF_000747805.2 Chaetura pelagica | reverse complement strand
CTGGGGGGGGGGTTGCGGGGCCCCTCCCGCCCCCAGCCAGTGGCTCCAGCAGCCCCGTCCTCCCCCCAGAGCCACCCCAGAGGGGCAGGATGTCACCCCCACGGCCACACACCAGTCCCTGGGGACAGCAGCAGTGACCAGGTGACCAGGCCACCCCCAGCCCTACCCGATGTAGTTGGTCCTCAAGGAAATCTCCAGCTCCCGGAGCACCTGGGTCGACTCCTGCACTCGCCTCTTGAACTGGGGGGCAGGGACAGCTGTTGGCTTTGTCCCCACGCCCCACCCAGGATGGGGACAAGGGGGACAAGGGGTGGCCCTCACCTTCCTGCTCACGCCACCCGTGTCCAAGCAGCTCTTCAGCTTCTGGATGTAGGCGGCCGGGGGGTTCTTCACCTGGAAACGCTCCTGGGAGCCCCAGAGAGAGGCTGGAAGGGGGGCAGGTGGCACGGGGAGGGGCCCTGTCCCCACCCCCACCCCCCTTCGGTGCTTAATCAGGTTAATTAGGCGCCGACTCGCTAACGAGGATGGATGTCACGGGCTCGGGTTGATGCCCACAGCACAAGTGGCACTTGGGGACAGGGATGTCACCGGGGACCTCACCTGGTCACAGATGAGCTCCCACTTCTTCTCGTTGTCATACTGGTTGAGCAGCTCCATCTTGTCCGGGGGCAGGTTCATGGAGTCCTGGGGGGTGATGGGTGTCAGGGCTGGGGGGTCACCCCAAAAACAAACCCCGGGGCTGTGGCACCCACTGCTTGCCCAGCACCAGGTGTCCTCGCTCAGTGGTAGGACAATGGGGACACCAGTGGGATGATGGGGACACCAGCAGAAGGCCAGGGGCACCCATGGGATGATGGAGACACAGGTGGGAGGATGAGGACACCAGTGGGAGGGTGTGGACACTGGTGGGAGGAGGGTAACACCAGTGGAACACCAGGGACAGGACGCTGACATCCCACCAACCATCAGCAAGGTCCCCACCTGGGGTCCCCACAGGGAGGGCAGGGCTATAAGTGGGGGGGGGAACAGGAGGCAAAACTGGAGCCCTCCATCCGTGTGATGAGTGCTCAGTGCTCCCGGCCTCAGCCAGCCCAGTCCTGACAGAGCAGCCTGGGGATGGGGACACAGGCTGGTGACACAGCTGAGGGGCCCAGGGGCGCAGGTCCCGCCGGAGGGGACGGTCACCCCCGAGTCCCCACGGGCACATGACAAGCCCAGCTGCTGAAATCAGTGTTTGTCAGAGCAGGGCCTGGCGTGTCACCACATCCCCCTGCCCTCCTTGCACAACCCTGGCCCTGCCACCCCCAGGGCCGCCCCGGCAGGACGTGACGTGGTTTCCTCTCTCCCAACGGCACCAGGAGCTGCTGAAAAACCACCCCAGCTCCAGCCTCAGGGACACGGCAGGTCCCTGAGGGACCCTGTGGGGTCACCAGCTTCACGGGGCAACCCGAGTCATGCTCAGGTTGGGTCACGGCCAAAAAGACTCGGGTCTTTGTGATCTGGTCCCCGAGGGAAACCCAGGAGCTGGGGCTGTGCTGGCCTGGAGAGCCTGGGCACCATGGCAGGATGGCCACAGCCCCAGGTCACCCCAAACCACCATTTTTGGGATCCCTTGATGTGGAGGGTGGGGACGTGGGGTGCACACACCCTGGGGACACCCACAACGCTGGGGACAAGGCATCTCCCAGGGGCTTGGCTGCCCACAGAGGAACAGGTCCATGGGGAGAGGTGCCAGGGCAGCAGGCAGGACCTGTCGAGCTGCCTTCACAAGAAGCCAAAGCCAGGGAAGGTGGGTGGAGAGGAGCGTGGGGCAGAGCTGGGCAGGGAGAGGACAATCCAGCTGTGGGGACAGAAACAGCCTCCTTGGGAAGCTGCTGGGGCTGCACCCGAGCTGCCAGGTGGGTCCCAGGGTGGGCAACCGCACCCAGATGTCTCCTTTGCTGGGGAGCCCCCTCCTCGTGGTCCCCAAGGTGCCACATTTGGGATGGGTGAGACCTTCTAGAGTTGGGACCAAGGGACAGGGCTGTGCTGAGAGGGACCACGCACCCCAACACCCCACCCGGGGCTCTGGCAGCACCCGTGGCACCCTCTGTGGGACAGGGTTGGGTGCCCTCAGCAGAGAGGGGATGGTGGCTCCCACCACGTGGGCCACCTCTCACAGTGACCATGTGTGGGACCTGAAAAGACCAGGACACCAAATGTCACCGGTGGGACAAGATGTCCCCTGGGCTCCCTGCTGTGAGGACACTGGGCGGGGAGGGGGACTCTGGGGAGGTCCCTGAGGAGGTGGCTCTGCCAGCAGGGCTGGGCCAGGTGGCAGGATGTGGCCCAGTCTGGGTACAAACTGGGTGGTGGCTGCGTCCCATCAGGGCCCGGCAGGCACGTGGGGCCGGGGGGCAGGAAGTGGCTCCGTTGTGGTCCCAACATCTCCACCAAGAAACTGGTTCTTGTTTCCTGCTGGGGAGGGGGAACCAGCAGCACGGGAGGTGTGGGGCGGGCGGGAGGTGTGGGGCTTCCCTCCCCTCCCCCAGCCGACCAGCAGTGCCACAGCCCCCACGTCACTGAGCAGATGCCACCCCACGTGTCCCCCCCCAACCCTCCTGGGACACAGGGCACCACAGAACCCACAGTGCCACCCCACCCGTGCCTGGTGCCGTCCCACCAGAACCACCTCCCATCCCACCAGAAGCAGGTGGGATCCCAGGCATCCCAGCAGCAGGATGTGACCAGCTGTGTCCCCCCAGCTCAGCCACCCCCGGGGGGCTCTCCCCCCACCCCCAGCCCAGCCTGACGTGGC
>NW_009952965.1:24313-25465 GCF_000747805.2 Chaetura pelagica | reverse complement strand
CCCCCCCCGGCTCCCAGAAGCAGCAGCAGCAAAACCTCCACCAGCAAAACCTCCTGGCTGGAGCAGCCTCCAGTCCCATCCACCACCATCCTCATCCATCACTGTCCCCATCTGTCCCCATCCCCACCTCCCTGTCCCCAACCCTCCAGCTGAACCCTCCCAGCTATTTTCCACCTTCACCTCCACCCCTCTCTGGCCTCACTAGTTCATGTCTATATTCCCCTTTTCTACCTCTAAACGGGGACCAAAAAAAACATCTACCCCGGCTCCTCCAAGTGGGAACATCCCCATCCTGGTGGGAAAGATGCTCCCCTCCCTCTGCTCCATCCCAAGAAGCCACCTCTGCACATCCCAAGCCACTTGGCCCAGGGACAACCCTCCCGTGGCTCTGCCAGAGCAGCATCTGCCAGGCTGCCCCAGCTGGGCAGGAGCCAACTTTTGGGGAATCAAACGAAACTCCCCATTTCTTGCCAATGCCAGGGGTACATCTATCCCCTTCCTACTGGTACTTTTGGATCCCACGGGACCCACCGTTGGCTCTTCTGCCAGGCTTCACCCCACCAGCTCTCCCAGTTTGCCAGCTCAAAACTGGTTTGCATCACTGTGCTCTCCCAGCATCACGGTAACCACGGCAACGCGCTGGCTCTGGACCACGTCCCACCAGAAGGATCCCAACCCATCCCTGATCTCACAAGCTCAGGAGGCGGAAAACTTGAATCCCAAGCTGAGGAACGGGGTTTGGGGTGGGTGAGGGTGGAGGGACACGCTGCCTCTCCTGGGGGTCCTGCTGCCCCCCCGGCATGGGAAGGGGGAAGGGAACCTGCCCGGGAAGGCGGAAGCGAGACCCGGACGACCCGTTTCACAGAACAACCCGTTCCCTCCTGCCAACACCCACTGCCCTGGGTCCCCCTGGCTCCCGGGAAAGGCCTTTCCCTTGGGATAGAGGCAGCCCAGGGTGGGAAGGGGTGGAGTGACCAAGACCTGGAGCGTCATTGTCCCCTTTTCTTCTCACTTTTTGGCCTCAGCTTTCCAAGCTGCCACCCCCCTGGGGCGGAAGGCGCCGTTTCCTGAGGCCTCGTGGCGGAAGCGCCCGAGGTCCCCGAGGTCCCTGTCACCCCCCCGGGGCCCCACCCGCCCCCCCACCCCCCGCGG
>NW_009952965.1:23324-23689 GCF_000747805.2 Chaetura pelagica | reverse complement strand
CAGAAGCTGCTGCCCAGCACAGGGTGGGCAACCAGGCTGCATCTCCCAGTGAGGGGATCAAGGGATTAAAGCAGGAACGGATGGGGTCGGGGTGGGGTTTTTTTTCCCCACTCCCATCCTCTCCTTCCAGAAAGGAACATTTTTTGGGAAGGGCAGGGAGGGAGGACGGTGGGACCGCGGCGCCAAGGTCACGGGCAGCAGCCCCGCTCAAGGACGGCGGGGCAGGAGCGGGAAGGGGCAGCTGAGGAGCTGTCATCCCATGGGATGGAGCTTCCAGCATCACCGGAGCCGGAGAGGCCGGGAAAAGATGCCGGGTGGTTTTCCCGGGAGAGAAGGAGGAGGAGGTGAAATCCGCAGCACCGGCT
>NW_009952965.1:15226-23187 GCF_000747805.2 Chaetura pelagica | reverse complement strand
CAGGGGCCGCCCAGGGGCGGGCACCGGGCACCGGGAACCGGGGTCACCCCGGGAGTTCGGGGAGGGATCTCCGGCCCCCCATCCTCACCGTGAGAGCAGCGGGGGGAGCAGCAGCGGGGGCACACACACACACACACACACACACACACAGTCCCGGCATCCCCGGGAGTTGAAGGAATTAATTGCAATTAAGAAGGAGGACTCATCATGAGAGCGAGAACAAGTCGGTGAGAGAGAAATGAACGCGGCGCTGCTGAAACCGTTTGAACAGGCAAGAGATGATGGTGATGATGATGATGATGATGGTGATGATGATGATGATGACAAGAAGTCCGGGCAGGATTTAGGGGCCCCCTCCTCAAAGCAGCGCTGCCCCCCCCAGCAGGACCCCCCGAAGCGGAGTGTTCCCCCAACACTCACCTCCTAATGCCCTGCTGGATCATGGATCACCATCCCTTCCAACTACACATACTGCAGAGAGCACATCTGTCTGCAGGGGATTGTGCCACCAGCACAGCTTGTACATGATGCAGTTAAATGGGGAAGGCTAGTACATTAGATGGGTCTATGTTGCATGAGCAGAAGAAATGAGAGAGAATTGCTCTGGAAGCTTTGATACATTCCCAACTATAGAGTACAGACAGGGCTTGGGACAATAAAGGCCCTGAGATGTGGGCAGCACAGGCTCATACCAGTCTGCTCTCTCATCCAAGTAACAAAACACAGAAATAATCCATCTAGGACAGATTGATCTGTCTAGGGCTGCACAACCTACCTGAAGTAAATAGTTTATCCAGTGGCTTACCTGCAGCCACTAAAGGCAACAGAAACCTCTCCATTATTTATTGTTAGTACATTATGAGTTGACATTTAATTTAAGTCTTCCACTGTGTCTTGCCCAGAAGCTTTAGCATTATAAATAGAGAAGCATTTTCTTTCCCATTTAAGAACTAGCCACAAGGATACAGATCTGCTTGCTGAACCTTTTTGTAAGGCTTGCCTTCTGTTGTCATAAGCGGGTGATGTTCAGAAGTTTACAGGCAACTCTTTTTTGAGGAAAGTTACCTAGCTGCTGAAGGCACTATTGCTTCAAGGCATCTATCAACGTCCAGTGTCAGGTAAGATCCAGCTGGGGGGAATCTTTGAGGAGTACAGGCTGGAATTCAGATGTGTGTAGTGGACATCTGGTAAGATCTTGCCATAAAACTCCATTTGAGGTCTAAACTTAGTCTTCTCAGGCCACTATTTTATTTTTTTTATTTTATTTTATTTTATATTAATTGGTTTATCTTGTCTTATTTTATTTATTTTAACTTATTTTAACTGATTTTATTTTAACTCATTTTATCTTATTTTACTTTATCATCTTTTATTTTAATTTTTTATTCTTTCACTTTCCACTATTATATTTTATTCCCTATTCCTTTACTTTGAATTTCCATTATTTTATTTTTATTCTCTTCTTTTGTACTGGCCTACATTCTTTTCATTTATTTTAAATTTTTAGCATTTTATTTCATTCTTATTTTATTTTACTTTGTTTTCCTTTACTTTCTTTTACTTAATTTTTATTATCTTTCATTAATTTATATTATATTTTTATTTTAATTTAATTTAATCCATTTTTTTAGTATTTTCCTTTGAATTACTTTATTTTCTCTTAATTTTTATCATTTTACTATTTTATTTTGCACTATTTTCTTCACTTTCTTTTCCATTCCTTTTTATCCCATTTCCATTTTTTTTCCCACTTTTCACTCTACTTGTTCTTTTCTTTCCCTTCTGTTCCCATTTCATTCTATGACTTATTTTAGCTTCTGTTTCATTTCTTAATTGATCCTTTGCCTTTAATTAGTCTCTTTTACCCACCACCCAGGGCAGAGCAGCCACCCTTCCTGCTCCCACCCACACCCCGGGTCTCCCAGGGCTCTGAACCACCAGGACACAAAATCCATCATTCCACCCAAATCTGGAGTTGGCTGAGATTTGGTGAGACTGTGTGAGCTGCCCCATCCCTGGGGGTGTTGAAGGGCAGGTTGGATGGGGCTTGGAGCAGCCTGGGCTGGTGGGAGGTGTCCCTGCCCATGCAGGGGGTTGGATCTAGATGATCTTTAAGGTCCCTTCCAACCCAACCCATCCCATGATTCTCTGATGATTCCGTGAGATTTGATGCTGGAATTTCCACCTGGAGGAGGCTGAGGGGAGAGCTCATTGCTCTCTACAGCTCCCTGAGAGGAGGTTGTGGTGAGGTGGGTGTTGGGCTCTTCTCCCTGGTGACCAGTGATAGGACAGGAGGAGATGGGGTCAGGTTGCACCAGGGGAGGTTCAGGCAGGATATTAGGAACAATTTCTTCCCAGAAGGAGTGGTGAGGCCTTGGAACAGGCTGCCCAGGGAGGTGGGGGAGGCACCATCCCTGGAGATGTTCATCAAACAGGCAGACGTGGTGTTTCAGGAGATGGTTTAGAGGTTGGGGGTTGTGGGGTGGGTGGTTGGGCTTGATGATCTTGAGGGTCTTTTCCAACCTGGATGATTCTCTGATTCTGTGATGAGTGGAAGAAGGATCCTGGTGGGATCCTGGCATCCCCCTGGGCATCCAGACTCCCCCCCCATAACACACAGCCCAGGGGCAGGAGCTGCATCCCAGTATCCCCCCAACTCCCACAGCACCTCCAGTTCAGCAAGACCTTCCAAGGACTGGGAGAACATGCCTGGCCTGTCCCTCCAACCTCTCCCACCCCCCACCAAGCCCATATTCCAGCCAGGGGACACATCTACCACCACTTCCTGAGGGACACTGTGTCCTCCATGGCTTCTCCAGAGGGTTGGGAAGTGGGAGATGAGCCTCCATCGGGGTCACCCACATGGGGTTGGCTCTGGTTCCAGTTTTGCCTCTGGAATGTCCTGGTTTCATTCAATAGTTCAGCAGCTCCTTAAATGTTTGGTGTTTCACTCCCTGAGCCTGGTTTTCAAGTGAAGGCATCACGACCCTCTGCAGGGATGGGGATGTCCCAGTCCCCAGGGTGTGCCCAGGAAGGCAGATGCCACCAGGACCATGTGTAAGGAACAAGATGTCCCATGCTGGAGGTGGGTTCTGCTCAGGGGCAGGAGGTCTGTGGTGACCCCCAAGGTCCCAGGAGCATCCTGGCCACGTGCTGGGGTGCTAGGGCAGGTCCTGGGCTGCCTGGACCAGGCTTTGATTACAAAGGTCCTACCAGGTGGGTGGGATGGGGTGGGATGTCCCATGTCAAGGGCAAGTGTGGTGAGAGCAGCAGGTGGAGTGGGCAGGGTGGGGTTGACATGGCCCTCCATCCTCAGGAGAAGCAGGGAGGAGGTACCACCTCCTGGCCACCAGGAGGGCTGCCAGGGGGGGATGAAGGCCATGAAAGCAGGGCATGAAATGGGGGCTGTGCACTGAGGGGGACAGGACTTGTGCCCCCTTGGCGTGGGGAGGCATCTCAGGGGGGTTTGGAGGTCCCACTGATCCCCATGGACATGGCACTGTAAGGAGGGAGCCCAATCCTGATGTGAGGTGCTGGAGGACCCTGGTGGAGGTTGGACATGGCTGCCCTGGTGCCAGCAACAGCAGGAGGACGAGGTGGGGGAGTGTCCTGGTCACCCCTCATCTCAGCCCCTGCGGTGCCTCCAGAGGTGACAGACCAGCCCTGACCCCAGGGCTCTTACCTGCTCTTCTCTTGGGCCAGCCCTGCACAACCAGTCCTGGAGGCTCCACCTTGGGGTGATGATTGCTGAGCTCCTGTGACCACAAAGAGCCTCCTGACCACCCCCAGCCTGCTCAGGACTTGGCCATGCCCTTTGGTCAGAGGAGAGGACACCCCACACAGTGTTACTGACGTTCCTTCATCCCCTACAACTTCTATCCTCATCCTCTACATCTCTCCCTACCAGCTCCTTGTGCTCCGGTGTCTTTTCTCTTCCCACAATTTTCTCTTTGACCTGTGGCACCTCAAGTCCATCCCTGATGGTTCCAACCACCTGCTGGCTGGTGCTCCCCTGTTATAACTGCCCCCCAACACTCTAGACCCAACGTGGTCAAATCATCATCTTCAATTTGTGCCCAGAAGAAACTGGCATTTCTTTCCTTCCCACCAAGGCAGGTTCAGACCAAGGCTGGGGTTGGTGATGACTTTCAGTTCCCTGGGAACCCCCCGAGCAGGACATCAGGGAATCATCAAATGTCTGGGGTTGGAAGGGACCTTTAAAGGTCACCCAGTCCAACCCCCATGTGGTGCTCATGGACCTCTTGAACTAGATCAGGTTGCTCAGAGCCCCAAAAACCTTGAATGTCTCCAGGGATGGAGCCTCCTCCACCTCTCTGGGCAACCTGTTCCAGTGTCTCACCACCCTCACAGGGAAGATCTTCCTCCTAATAACCTCCCAACCTCCTGGGTTAGCAGGATAACTTGGCCCTGAAGGAGCTGAAGCTCCAGTAGCTCAGGGGGTTTTGTTCACCTCAGGTCCCTCCAAGGAGCTGGAGTTGGGGGTGCCTGGGACAGGGAGGGAACCCCCAACCTCCCCAGGGTCATCCCTGGGCTCTGGTGATTGAAGGACTCTGGGGGTGAAACGAAGCTCAACCCAAGAGTCATTCTTGATGGAAGGACCAAGATCTTCATTCCTTTGTGTCTGAGATGCTGAGATGGGATTTCTATTTTTGGTCCTGCTGCGTTTCTGGAGGATTTTAATGAGTCCTGGGTCTAACTCTGCTCTTCATTTAAGTCCATCACTTTCTCCTGGGCCTATTTTAGTGCCTTCAACTGCAGGAAGCAGCAGCAGGAGAAGAACCAGGTCCCTCCTGAGGGTGAACCAGCTGATTCTGGAGTTTTTATGGTGTAAAAACCAGGATTCAGGAGAAAGCTCCTGTCTGGAGTCCTGGGATGTGGGACTTTCAGGCCCGTGGGAGGAGTTTGGAAACCAGATGAAGATAAATGTTGTTCCCAACCAGAAATATTTTGGTCTTGTCACATGGTCAAGAGCTCATCAAGGGCTTGATTATACAGAAGGTGGTGGTTGTTGTCATCTGCAGCTTGAGGGCACGTGGTGTGTGCCCAAGGGAGCCCAGGAGCTCTGGAATGGGGGGGAGATGGAGCAGAAAACAGGGAAGAAGTGGGATATGAGGAGTGTGGACACCAAGGGACGAGCTGTGCAGGAGGAAGGGGCTTCTCAGCCTCCTCCTGTTCCTCGGGGAAGGGAAAGTAAAAAGTGGTGGGGAAACTGAGGAATCTGTTTCTTTGTTTCTAAGGAGCTTCTGGTCCAACTTGGAGCAGTGAATCCACGTCTCCTGCTAAAAAGCCATGAGGAGCAGGAGGCAGGTGAGCTGTGTCAGGAGATGTCTCCCCAGGGGTTGAACCCTGTGAGGAACCTGCCAAGCCATGGAACATGGAGGTGGCCTCACCTGGCTGGGGAGTCCCCAGGAGGGTTCCAGCTGGAAGTTCCCACATCAGTTTCCAAATCAAACTCCTTCTTAAGTTGCATCTACCAAGAGGGAAGGACACCCAGGTCCCAAGGAGAACATGTCACCACTGGAGGTGACAACATCCCTCCCTGCTGGCCCAGGAGAAGAGCAGGGAAGAGCCATGAAGCCCCCCAGCCCAGGGACCACAGGCACCCTGGTTGACCTTCCATCTCCAGAGCCAGATGTGGAAACCTCCTGCCGTGGTGGCCACCAGCTTGGCTACCACCCTGGCCAGGAGCAGGTTTGTCCTGCAGCTCTGGTGGTTGGTGGCCCTTCCATCCCTGTCCCGTGGGCAGCAGCTCTGACGTGTGTCAGTGGGTGGCTTTGGTTCCCTTGAACAAGACACTTCCCTCCTGCCCCTCCTGGTGGCTTCATCCAGGAGAGGAGGAAGAGCTGCAGCCTCAGCCCTGCCTTCCTGGACACAGCTGCACCCTGGCAGGAGGCCCAGGGCTGGACAATTCCCACCAGGACATCTTCACAGCTTCTCCAGCTCCAGCACGTGGTGGGGAAGAGCAGCCCCAGGCAGCAGGAGAAGGGGCTTCCCAGAGCCACAGGATGGCTGGGGGTGGGAGGGACCTCTGGGGTCTCCTGGACCATCCCCTGCCCCAACAGGTTGCCCAGGACCCTGCTGAGATAGTCTGATACCACCACAGATGGGGATCACACAACCCTGTGTCCCCACACCTTGAGGAGATGCTCCTGAGCCTTCTCCAGGATGGAGGGTCCCAGGTGCCCCAGACGTTCCTCAGAGGGTCTCCAGTCCCCCCATCACCCTTCACTGGACTCTCTCTGGTGTGTCCATGTCTCTCTGATACTGGGGACCCCAGAATATGACACAGATCATAGAAGCACAAACTGGTTTGGGTTGGAAGGGGCCTAAAGGATCATCTAGTTTCAAGGCCTGGAGGGGCAGGGACACCTACTCCAGCTGCAGCCTCACCTGTGCTGGGTGAAGAGGAGGCCCTGGAGGTGTTTAAAAGCCATGGAGACCTGGTGCTGAGGGACATGGGTTAGTGGTGGCCTTGGCAGGGCTGGGTTAATTATTGGACTGGATGATCTTTAAGGTATGAAGGACATGGAGCTCCTGGAGAGAGTTCAGAGAAAGCCATGGAGGTGATCCCAGGGCTGGAGCAGCTCTGGGACAGGCTGGGAGAGTTGGGGGGTTCAGGCTGGAGAAGAGAAGGCTCCAGGGAGACCTTAGAGCAGCTTCCAGTGCCTGAAGGGGCTCCAGGAAAGCTGGGGAGGGGCTTGGGACAAGGGCAGGGAGGGATGGGATGAGGGGGATGGATGAAAACTGGGAGAGGGAGATTGAGGTGAGACATGAGGAGGAAATTCTTTGGTGTGAGGGTGGTGAGAGCCTGGCCCAGGTTGCCCAGGGAAGCTGTGGCTGCCCCATCCCTGGGGGGGCAGAAGGGCAGGTTGGATGGGGCTTGGAGCAGCCCGGGCTGTCCCTGCCTTGCGGGGTCTCCTCCCTCCCCCTGCCGGCCAGACCGTGTCTGACAACCCGAACCTCCCTCCGAGGAGGTTGGAGATCCCAGCTCAGGGTCTGGGCCCCTCCAGCCCTGCTGGAACCAGAGCTGTCCCAGAAATAGAGACACCGGGTCCCTGGGGCTCATCCCGGCTCAGGACACGATGACAACCCCTCCTTGACTCTTCTGCACAAGGGTCACCAGGGCTGGTGCTGGGGCTGTGCCCATCCCCCCTGTCCCCAGGGCCAGCACCTCTCCTGGACATGACAAGGGTGATGGCCCAGCTCCCAGGGGCTGGGCACAGCTCGGGCAGCTCTTCCCACCTCTCCCATTGGTGTTGGGGTGGGGGGAAAGGAGCAGCACAGAAGGTGCAGAGATCTTGGGTGCTTTATTGGTGGCAGCTCCACCCCAGGTGGCCACATGGGCTGGAGCAGGGGCTCCTTGCTGGGGGCAGCAGGCACGGGGGTCCCCACACCAGCACAGGGACCCTGTGGGACCCCAGAGCTCAACCCCAGGAGAGGAGCCCTAGGGTCTGGGTCTGGTGTGAGCTGCTGGAGAAGGTTTCATGGCCATCACTCCTGGCTCCCTGCCTCCCCCACGGCCACAGAGCTCCCACCTTCCTCCTCTTCTTGGTCTGTTGGCAGCTCCGAGGAGCTGGGACCTGGTTGGGGCAGAGCAGAAGTGCCACAGTGGGGACGTGCCCAGGGGGTTGGTGGCACCAGGGAAGGGTGGAGCAAAGGTAGGAGAAGCTGCTCAGGAGCAGGAGTTGGGGGTGACAGAGCAGAGAGAAGGGGGCTGGTGGGACACGTTGGGGCCATCACCTTCCTCACCCTGATCCTCTGATGTTCTCCTCTCCGGGCTCTGGGACAGCAGGGTCAGCCTGTTGAGGGCCAGCAGGGCTTTGCCTGTTTTCTGGAGAGGGGAGGAGCCATGAGCCCCAGCAGAGCCACCCCCATCCCCACCATCCCCACCACCCCCCCCCATGAGGTACCTGCCACTTGCGGCGGGGGGGGGAACGCGT
>NW_009952965.1:12921-15170 GCF_000747805.2 Chaetura pelagica | reverse complement strand
CGCTGGACAGCCGGCAGCTGGGGGTGGGCACAGGGTGGGCACGGGGTGGGCACATCACCACCAGACCCTCAGCCTCTGGTATGGCCCCGCAGAGCATCCCCTCCACCCTCGGTACCCCAAAACCCCAACCCAGCCCCCACCGTGGGGACCCACCCCCAGGTCCTACCGGGGGTCCTTCTGCAGCAGGTGGCTGATGAAGTCCTTGGCTTGCTGGGAGATCTCTGAGAAGGTCTCCTCCTCAAAGTCCCACCGGGCAGCTGTGATGTTGCTCAGCGTCTCCATGTCGTTGTCCCCTTGGAAAGGGGACTCCCCGCTCAGCCTGGAGAGGTGACACAACCATCAGGGGCAGCTCAGCCCCCTCCAGCCCCACCTGCTGTCCCCAGGAGGCCACTCACAGGATGTAGCAGATGACACCAACACTCCACATGTCCGTGGAGAGACTCACGGGCTCAAAGGCGACCACTTCTGGAGCCATGAACTCCGGGGTGCCCTGCAGCACCTTCACGGGGGGGCCTGGAGCTGTGGGGAAGGTGGAGACCTTGGGATAGGGTCCAGCTGGGATCTCCCTGGGGCTACACCCCACCACGTGCTGGGTGGATGAGTTCCCACGTCCAGGTGGAGCTGCCTCCCTGCAGGACCCATCACAGGTCTGCTAGAGCATCTCTGGGTGCTGGGTGGGGGGTCTCGGGGGTCCCCACTTCAGATGCAGGGCTGGAGACATGCAGGTTTCTCCAGAGCATCTTATGGCCACCAGAAAGGGCCACAGGACACCTGTCCCAGAGGCACGGGCAGGAGGACACCCCCTGGTGACACGTCCAGCTGGATCGTGTCCCTTGGCTGGTGACAACCCATGTCCTGGTCCCCCAGGCCCCTTCTCCTCACCCAGCTTCCGTGCCAAGCCAAAGTCGATGATCTTGAGCCAGTGGCTGGTGGGGCTGACACAGACGATGTTCTCGGGCTTCAGGGACAGGGGGACCACGTCCTGGTGATGCATGAAGTGCAGTCCCTCCAGGATCTGCCGCAGGTACCGGGCGCTGCCGGGCTCCGTGTGCTCCGCAGTGTCGTCCAGGATGCGCTCCAAGAGCTCCCCCCCCGCCACGCTGGGCAGGAGAAGGTGCTGAGGAACCCCCTGGGCTCTGCCACCCCCCAGGAGGAGAAGACCCATCAGGGACCCCAGGGAGCACCTCACCATTAGGGTCTGCAGGTCGCCCACCCATCCCACAGCCCCTGGCAGCGCCCCGGGGGGCAGGACCCCTCCCCACACCCCACGCCTGGGGAAGTCAAGGTGCTGAGGACCCTGCTGAAGTTTACCAGCCCCAAGGAGGAGAAGACCCAGCTGGGAACCCTGACTCAACGCCCTGGGAACATCTCACCACCCTTTTCTCCAAGATCTGCGGGTTGCCCACCCATCCCACACCCCCGGCAGCGCCCTGGGGGGCAGGACCCCTCCCCACCTTCACTGCTCCTCCTCGCAGGACCCAGCGCTGTCCCCACCACCCCCAGGTCCCCCTGTCCCCCCACTCACTATTCCATCACCATCACCAGCTCGGTGGGGCCCTGGAAGGCAGCCAGACACTGCACCAGGCGCGGGTGGTGCAGCAGGTTCATGAGCTCCACCTCAGCCTGGGCCACCTTCTTCTCCTTGGCCGTCCGTGTCCTGAAATACTTCCCAGCCCGGATTTTGCCGGAGGATTTTTCCTGCAGCCGATACACGGTCCCGAATTTCCCCCTGGGACAGAGCAAGGGGAAGGGGATGGCTCCTCCATCCCACCTCCCATGGATGTGTACGGACACCCACGGAGGAACATGGACAACCAGGGACCGTTCCCAGGGGGACTCGGGACCTCCACTTACTCCCCCAGCTTCTCCAGCCGTGTGTAAACATCTGAAACCTTCTCCTGGCTGTTGATGACCACATGGCAGTGCTCAAAGGTCTCTTCATCTCCTGGGAGGGATGGAGGGGATTGTCCATGCATGGATCCCTCATATTTTGGGGACCTTGCTTGCACCTCCTCTCCAATGCTTATTCCTGTGTTCCCCCAGCTCCATCCAGGCCCAACCACCCTCCCCATGTGGCACAGGTGGGACCTGGGATGGGACATGGGGACTTGGACTTGTGGAGCTCCTGGAGGAGCCCAGCACCCTTCAAATCAGGGTCTGAGGTGAAAGGTGCTTTTAGAATCAAAAACCCAAGTGAAACGGGGCCATGGAACAGGAGGGGTTGGAGGCTGGGGAGGATCTGGGGGGGG
>NW_009952965.1:12033-12497 GCF_000747805.2 Chaetura pelagica | reverse complement strand
AGACCGGACACACCTCGTGTCACCCCCGAGCTCAGGGACCCAGACCCTGCAGCTTCTCAGGAGCTAAATCCCAACCCCGGGCGTGTCCCCACCCCTGGGTGGGTCCCCACGGAGCACCCACACCTGCTCCTCATTCCCAGCCCCTCCTGCAGCCAATATCCCTCCCCAAAACCCACCCCGGGATTTCAGGCTCCGTCCTGGAGTTCAGGGAATGTGGGATGAAGGAGAACGGGATGTTCCCAACCTCGGGGTCTCTGCATTTCATCCTCTGGAGGGAAACCCGAGTTTTCCAGCTTTTTTCTCCCCCAGGAGCTGCTCTGAGGGGCCGCTCTGCCACCCCCCGCCCTGCCTCAGTTTCCCCGGCTGGAAAACGGGAATAACGCCGGGATTTCCTCCCGGCGGTGACTCCGGCCCCGGCCGCGGGGCAGGGACACAGAGCAGGGACACGTCCCTCCCCTCCCCCC
>NW_009952965.1:10263-11477 GCF_000747805.2 Chaetura pelagica | reverse complement strand
CCGTCACCAGCGGGGGGGTATGCGCGGGGAGCCCGGCGCTCGATCCTGCTGGGATATCGACTGGTTGGGGACAGGAGCAGGACACGGGGGTGGCCCGGCTGGGGACAGGAGCAGGGGAGCCCCACACATGACCCAGTGCTCAGCTGAAGGGTAAATCCCTCAGGAGCTGCTTCCCAGCCCTGTTCCGCCAGGACCGAGAGTCACGTCCATGGGACAACCCTGTGACACCAGCCCAGAGTCCCCAGGGATGCCATGGGGCACAGGGGGCACCCACGTGGTGACACAAGGGTTTTAAGGAGCTGGTGCTGGGAGGGAGGAACAGATCTATCCCTCCCCCCATCCACCCCTCCATCCCTCCATCCATCCCTCCATCCATCCATCCATCCACCCATCCCTCCATCCCTCCATCCATCCATCCATCCACCCATCCCTCCATCCCTCCATCCATCCATCCATCCACCCATCCCTCCATCCCTCCATCCATCCATCCATCCACCCATCCCTCCATCCCTCCATCCATCCATCCATCCACCCATCCCTCCATCCCTCCATCCATCCATCCATCCACCCATCCCTCCATCCCTCCATCCATCCATCCATCCACCCATCCCTCCATCCCTCCATCCATCCATCCATCCACCCATCCCTCCATCCCTCCATCCATCCATCCATCCACCCATCCCTCCATCCCTCCATCCATCCATCCATCCACCCATCCATCCCTCCCTCCATCCTCTGGCCTTCCCAGTCCCTGGAATTAACCCCGTCACCACCATTTAGCAGCCACCAACCCCCGGCCCTTTCTCCTGGTCACCAGGTGTCTCCTGGTGCTTCGTCCCCCAGGGACGTCCCAGCCTCACACCTTGGAAGGTTCAGTAATTAATGAATGAACCTTTATCACCCGTGCCCAGGCACCCACGGAGCTCCCCTTGGCTCGTCAAGGTGTCCACACCTGCCTGGAGGAGCCAACGGCAAAGCTGGGGTGGGATTTCCAGGTGACCCCTCCCCTGACCCTGCTCGTCCTCATGGGGACACGAGGGGACAGGGGGGAACACGGGACGTGGGGACACAGAGGGCACAGGGAATGTGGGGGTCGTGGAGGGTGTGAGGGACGTGGGGGAAGAGGGGACACAGGAGACATGGGGCACGTGCAGGACATGTGGTACGGGGGGTGCACAGGGGACATGGGGGACAGGGGGTGCACAGGGGACATG
>NW_009952965.1:8996-9292 GCF_000747805.2 Chaetura pelagica | reverse complement strand
AGTGCTGGGAGAGGGGAGTGTGGGGAGGAAGGAGTGGGGAGCACTGGGTGCTGGGAGATGGGATAGAGGGCCAGGTGCTGGGAGCACTGGGAGGCAGGAGCTGGAAGAGGGGTGTGTGGTGCTGGGACAGGAGTGCAGGGAGATGGGAGGTGCACGCTGGGGAGCTGGGGGTGGGGCACTGGGAGCTGAGGTGGGGGGTGCTAGAGGGCTGGGAGCTGGATCCTGGGGCGCTGGGTCCTGGGGTGCTGGGCCCTGGGGTGCTGGGAACTGGGGTGCTGGGTCCTGGGGTGTGGGGC
>NW_009952965.1:5229-8903 GCF_000747805.2 Chaetura pelagica | reverse complement strand
GGGGAGCTGGGTCCTGGGGGGCTGGGTGCTGGGGTGCTGGGAACTGGGGAGCTGGGAACTGAGGTGCTGTGCTGGGAGCTGGGCATGGGGTGGGTGGGCAGCAGGTGGGAAAGCTGTGCTGGTGCCAGGGGATGTTTCACTTCAGGTTGGGCCTGAAGGGAGGAAGGAACCTGATCTCCTTCTATAACCTGATGACTGTTGGACAGGGGAAGGGCTGGGGATATGGTCCATCTGGAGCTCCAAAAAAGCATTTGATGCGGTTCCCCATGGAACCCTCCTGCAACACCTGGCTGCTCAGGGCCTGGATGGGCACACGATCTGTTGGACCAAGCACTGGCTGCACAGTCAGGCCCAAAGAGTCAATGGAGTCCAATCCAGCTGGGGCTGGTCACAAGTGCTGCTCCTCAGGGCTGTGTTGGGACCTTTCTGTTTAATATCTTTATTGATTATCTCGATAAGGACATAGAGGGTATCATCAGTGAGTTTGCAGATGGCACCAGGCTGGGCAGAGTGTTGATCTGCATGAGGACAGGGAGGCTCCACAGAGAGACTTGGATAGATTGGATCGTTGGGCTGATGTCAATGGTCTGGGCTTCAACAAGGCCAAGTGCTGGGCCCTGCAACTGGGCCACAGCAACCCCAGGACACGCTCCAGGCTTGGGGAAGTGTGGCTGGAAAGTGTCTGGCAGGAAAGGAGCTGGGGGTGCTCACTGAACATGAGCCAGCAGTGTGTCCAGGTGGCCAAGAAAGCACATGGCATCCTGGCCTGGATTAGAAATGGTGTGACCAGCAGGAGAGAGGATCTAGTTTAGGGGAGAACTTTGTAGAATAGAGATGATGGTTGGACTCGGTGATCCCAAGGGGCTTTTCCAACCTGAATAGTTCCATGATTCTATGAAAGCAAACAGCAAACTGCCCCAGGGGACAGCGGGGTGACAGGCAGGGCAGGTGGCCTGTCCCTGGGCAGGGCTGCACGCCCGGAACTGAAGCACGTGGCTGGGGGGTGGGGGGTGCTGGGATGGGGGTCCAGGCTCAGGGTGGGGGCTGGGCTGGGGGTCCAGGCTCAGGGTGGAGTCCCCAGGGCTGTTTGCAGAGCTCAGCCCCACTCGGGCTCCCCTCCCCCAGCCCCTCCAGCCGCTGGAGGTTTTGCTCAAGCTCAGGCTGGTCCCAACAAGCAGGTCCCTGCCCCAGCCAGCCCAGCAACCAACCTGCTTCATCCTGGGCAACACAATCCCAGGGCTTTGAGGTCTCCAAATCAAGCCCCAGAGCTGCTCTGGAAGGGGACACCTCCTCATCTCACCAGTTTGATCCAGTCTGAGGTGCTTGTCCTACCCGGGTGCTGGGGACAAGCCCAGCCAGGCCTGCCCAACCACGGGAGGCCAGTTCTGCAAGGTGAGGGTTGGACAAACAGCTGGTGTCCCCAGAATATCCCTGAGAGGTGTGACAAGGGGATGTGGCACCCAGGCTTTGGGGTACCCCAAGGGTGGGAAGGACCCGTGAGTGACAGGACAGGGGCTGCAGCCAGAGCTGGTTGTGCCCAGCTGGGCACCCGGCGTGCAGAGGTGGTGGAAACACCTGGGAAAGACCCGAATTCATGGGGAAGAACAATCAATCTGGGGCTGTGAAACAAGAACTCGCAGCACCTGCAGCTCAGGGATAAACCTGGAGACCCAGGCACCACTGGGACCTTCATCCCAGCCTGTCCCTCTATCCCAGGGAAGGTGGAGCAGCTTTGGACCAGAGTGACCAACAGCTCTTCTGTGGTGCATGGATGGGCTCTGGGGCCTTACAGCAGGCCAGGCTGGAGCCCCCAACACAAGAAGGGCATGGAGCTCCTGGAGAGAGTCCAGAGGAGGCCAGAGATGATCCCAGGGCTGGAGCAGCTCTGCTCTGGAGCCAGGCTGGGAGAGTTGGGGTGTTCAGCCTGGAGAAGAGAAGGCTCCAGGGAGACCTTAGAGCACCTTCCAGTGCCTGAAGGGGCTCCAGGAAAGCTGGGGAGGGACTTGGGACAAGGGAAGGGAGGGATGGGATGAGGGGGATGGATGAAAACTGGAAGAGGGAGATTGAGGTGAGACATGAGGAGGAAATTCTTTGGTGTGAGGGGGGTGAGAGCCTGGCCCAGGTTGCCCAGGGAAGCTGTGGCTGCCCCATCCCTGGCAGTGTTGAAGGGCAGGTTGGATGGGGCTTGGAGCAGCCTGGGCTGCTGGGAGGTGTCCCTGCCCATGCAGGGGGTGGGACTGGATGGGCTTTAAGGTCCCTCCAACCCAAAGAATACCATGACTCCCTGAAACACACCACGCAGGGGGTGATGAGGGACCAGGAGCTGCGTGATGTGTGGGGCTCAGCTGTGCTGGGCTCCAGGCTGAGATAAGCTCAGCACCACGGGGGGTGGGTTATCCTGGGGTCCTGCAGACCCTGAGGGCAGGGAGCAGAGAAGTGATGATGCCCCTGGTGAGGCCACACTTCGAGTGCTGGGGTCAGTTCTGGGCCCCTCACTACAAGAAGGATGTTGAGGAGCAGGTCCAAAGGAGCTACCAAGTTGGGGAAAGGTCTGGAGAACAAGTCCTGTGAGGGGAGGCTGAGGCAGCTGGGGTTGTTTAGTTTGAAGAGGAGGCTGAGGGGAGAGCTCATTGCTCTCTACAGCTGCCTGAGAGGAGGTCGTTGGGAGGTGGGACTTGGGCTCTTCTCCCAAGTGAATAATGACAAGACCAGAGGAAATGGCCTGAAGCTGCACCAGGGGAGGGTTAGACTGGAGATTAGAAATCATTTCTTTACCCAGAGAGTGGGTGGACACTGGAACAGTCTGCCCAGGGAGGTGGGGGAGTCACCATCCCTGGAAGTGTTGAAAAGAAACACAGATGTGGTGCTGAGGGACATGAGTTAAGCACTGAAGGGGTGGATCAGGTTGTGGTTGGTGGATTTAGGTTGTGGTTGGACTTGATGACCTTCAGGGTCCCTTCCAAGCAGGATGATTCTGTGGTTCTGTGATTCTAAGGGCAGGGCAGGAGCAGGCAGGGGAGACCCACAGCACCCACAGCCATGACCAAGGGGGCACTTGTAGGGCTCTGAAGGTTCAAAATGCTGGGCAGTGGGACATGCAGAGAGTCAAACCCCATCTGCACCAGCTGGGGGCTGCTGTGTCCTCGAGCTGCCCATGGCAGAGCTACAAAAACCTCCCTCCTGACATGGAAAGTCCCCAGAAAGGGGGTGGTGTGGGGGGGTGTGTCCTCTGGCTTGGAAGAGTGGCCTGGCACTGGGTGCTCAGCCAAGCAACGAGCTGGTCTGAGCAGCATCCCAGGGAATCTGCCTCCCACCTGTCCCCCAACACCTCCCAGGCAGGGGGGGACAGGGACAACCCCTCCAGAGGAGGGCAAGAGGGTCACACCAGGTTCCCTCCTGGTCCCTGGCCGCCAATGTCACCACTGTCACCACTGCCGGGGAGCTCCCTGGGTCTGACACCCCCTCCTCAGCGACCCCCGAGTTCATGGGAGGGTCGTGCTGGGCCGGGGAGGGGGGAAGGGGTGGATCTGTCCCCATTTCACACCTCCCCGTTCCCATCTCCCTTCGGGCCCTTTCCTGCACCATTACCTCCCACCCACTAAAACAATAAACACGGCGAGGGGGAAGCTGGTGATGTGGGGGGTCAGAAGCCACGTCCTGTGCCCTGTCAGCAC
>NW_009952965.1:1381-3836 GCF_000747805.2 Chaetura pelagica | reverse complement strand
TGGCTTCTCCTCCCCTGCTGCCACCGGCCCGGGCGGCGATTCCTGCCGCGGTGCTTGGGGAGGCTGAAAAACAAAAGGCTTTGCCTGTTGCTGGGGCCGAAGGGGGAACTTTTCAAGCTGATAATAAAACTGGAGCAAACCTTGTCTTTTTTTTGAGTTACAAACGCCACTCCTCTGGCGGCTGGAAATGACTGAGAGGGGTTGTTTTTTTGTTTGTCCTGTGCAAAGTCAATGAAAAGGCTGGTTCTTTTTTTGAAAAACGACCTGAAGTATTAAAAAAAACCAACCCAGCAAAACACAGAGCTGGGGGGTTTTGAGCTGGCAGGGCTGGGGCAGCTGGTGAGCCTGAGTTGCTGAGTTGAAGCAAGTGCCTGAGCCATGTTTTCTTCCCTCTGGGAAAGGCAGATAATGGCAGCTCATCCCCTGGAATGAACAGGACTTTGGATGATAAACAGGGAGATTTGGGGAAGAGGCTCCTGGTTCAAGTGCAGATGGAGCTGTGGAGTGTGGCCCCTTCCAGTTCAAACCAACCAGATGATTTTCCATTGCTGCACTTGGTGTTTTTCTTGAAGAAGGTGCTTTGTTGTTGTGAGTCTGCTGATCCTCTGTGACCCCACTGACACTCTGTGACCCCATGTTGCTTTTCTGAGCTCCAAATCTTGGGGTGGGGGGTGTTTCTCATCTGCATTTCCAGGGCTGGGAGGGTCATGGCCTGTGTTTCCACATGAAGGTCTCATTTCCAGTTGGTTTTTCCAACCTGCTCAGGGTTACACTCCAGCCAAGCTTTGCACCAACCTGGGTTGTCAGAGGGGGGGGTTTTTTTTGGAGAGGATCTGAAGGGCCTGATCCTGAGGGGTTTGATGTCTTGCAGGTGGATCAGGAGCTGGAAAACCTCTTCCATGAGCTGGGCTCACTGTGCTGCAAGAGACTCTTTTTAACAAAAATGCCACTTGGGACACGAGAATCACCAGGATGTCCCAAACTTCTGGGTAAGTGTGTCCTCAGAACCTCGAGCTGATGGAGCCACAAGGGTGGGCTGGTTAGGGGCAGGGTGGCAGCATTCCAGCTGGGGAACACCAGCCCATCCAGCTGCAGGACAATCTTGCTGCAGGACATCCCTGCTCCTTGGGAGCAGGAGGGAAGGCACAGGGCACTTTTGAAGGGCAGGACTTGGGTTTCACTTCACACCAGGGACTGTTACAATGGTGACTTCCTTCTTTTTTGCTTCTCTGGCAGTGTTTTCTGGGAACTGCCCTGGCCCCTTGGAGAGCCAGGGCTGTGGCTGCAGCTGGGATGGCTTAGTCTTCCTTTGGGGAATGACTTTTTCCCTCTCCTCAGGACAGGAATAAAGGTCTCTCACAGTGAGTGAAGACCCTGGTGAAGGGAGGGACTTGGAAAACCAGGAGGATCCCTCCCTGCCTCGTGGTTCCAAGGCTGTTTGCAGAGCTGGTGTTGGTGTTCCCCTTGTGAGTTCTGAGGAGCAGATCCCTGATGCCACAGCCCACCTGGGGAGCTGGGCAGGTGCTGCTGTGCCAGGGGCCTTCCTGGGCTCACTGGAGGAGCTGGAATAAAGGCTCAGACAATCCAGGCAAGACCAAAATGGTGGCAGGGAAGAAGGGATGTGCTGCAGGGCTGGTGGTGTGGCTGCCTTGCTCACCCTCCACGAGTCAGGACTAGTCCTGAGGGGCAGGTGGCTGCCCTGGGGTGCCCCAGCTCTGCAGCACCACGAGCTCTGTGAGCTCCAGGGTCTCAGATCTTCCCCTCCAGGGTCCAGCTCCTCCAGCCAGCTCTGGGCCAGGCTCTGGAGCTCACAGGGAGGCCAAGCACACATGAGCTCCTTGTGAGTTGCTGAACCACGTGGAGGTTTCAAAGGTCCCCAAATGGCATCGGTCTGTGTCTGCCAGGAGGTTGGGACACGGGAGCTGGAAGGAGCCTTTGCAAGGAGCTCTGCCCTTCCCAGCACCTCCTGGAGCAGCCTGGTGGGAGTTCATACTCCTCCTTACAACAGAGGAGGATCGAGAAGGAAGAGCTGGTGGAGCCAAAGTAAGATGGGGAGGGGGGTGTTCCTCTCCTTTTAGAGAGGTTTCAAAGTTCTGTTTGTTGAGGGATTTGCAGATAAATGAAATTATTTCTTCCTGGGTGTTAAATGTAACAAGTCTGGGGGAAGAGGAGGGCCCTGACCTGGGGCTCAGCCCTCACTGTAACAACCACCCTGCTACATTTGACCCACACGAGTCCCACGTTCACCTGAACCAGGTGCTGGGTCTCCTGCCACCCCCGGAGTTCGACATGCGGGACACGCACCGGGGGGTTTGTCCTGCCCAGGGGAAAACGGGAACGGCTCCCGGGGGAGTCAGTGTCTGGAAGGAAACTTGGATCCCGGTGCCTCCCCCCGGGGCCGGTTCTGCCGCAGAGGGGCTGGGCAGCTACCGGGCCCCTGAGCAAGTGGCCCCCC
>NW_009952965.1:499-1090 GCF_000747805.2 Chaetura pelagica | reverse complement strand
CCCCGTCAGCCATTTCACAGCCCAAGCACCAACGACCAAAACTTTTCCTTGGGCTTCTCCAAAACTTCCCCCCCCTCCCCCTGACTTGTAGCTGGAAGTTCATTTTTAGGCCATTTTCTATCCCACCCCCCAGATTTACCTGAGCCAGGTTCCTGTAGACCTGGGAGGAAGCAGAATCAGTTCACACAAACCTTTGAGCAAGCAAATAAGACTTTAGGTTATTAGAGGTGTCTGCAGTGTCCATTATCCAAATGGTATCACGAGCTGTTATCCCTCTTCCAGGGATTTTTAACCGTTTCAGCTCATGGAGCAACATGAGAATTGAAAATGAAGGGAAATCAAGAGGGTTAAGGGGGAAAACTGAGCTCACTTGAGCCCAACATCACCACAGACCAGTTAGAACATGATGAAAATCATTCAAAACTCACTCCCTGCTGGAATGCCAGTTGGAATATTTTCTACAAAATCACACCAAACCGTTACAGTTACAAGTAATTAAATTTATTAGACCTCTATATTTATTTTTTTTTTTATAGTCAGTTTTGGCCAATTTACAGCTTTCCTGGGGATCTTTCCCCCCTCCCCCCCCCC
>NW_009952965.1:0-334 GCF_000747805.2 Chaetura pelagica | reverse complement strand
TAAAAAGGGTCGGCGCTCTCTGTACAAGGTATAGAATGTGACACCCACCGCTGTAAAAAGCCCCCCCGCCCCCCAGGGTCACTCCCCCAGCTTGCAGGGATCCTTCTCCTGCCCGGGCAGGTCCTTCTCCCGCAGCAGCTGCAGGTTCTCGGCTCTCAACCTGTCCACCTCCAGCTCCAGCTGCCGCACCCGCGTCTCCGTCGCTTCCCCCCCGTGTTTTTTGCTCTCCATCCTCAGCCGGTTGTTCTCCTCCTCCATGCGGGAGAGACATTTCTCCAGCTCCAGGTACTCCTTCACCAGCTCCTGCTTGCTCATGTTCTGCAGGCTCTCCACA
>NW_009952964.1:721473-725976 GCF_000747805.2 Chaetura pelagica | reverse complement strand
CGATACTGTGTTATGTATAGTTAATTTGCTGAACCTGAATAGTTCTATGATTCTATGATCCCTTCCAGAGGTCTCAACTGCTCAGAACAACTCAGAACTCAAAGCTCTGAGGATCTTAAGTGAACTGATGCTTTAACTAAAAAAATCCCAAAGCTGACAGAATTAGAAAGGGAGGAAGGATATTATAAATTGTTTCATTAAACAAGAATACAAGTAATTCGTCATGAACCTTCTGGTGGTAATGTGTTAGAAGATTGTATTCTGAGGAATATGAACGTAGCCAGTTAGAAATTATAATTTCTTTATCTGAAAATTATATGCATGAACTTTTAAAACACAAAATATTTGCATATGATCTAAAGTAACTTTTTTAGGAACAGAATGATAATGAAGGTTATTTATCAGACCAGTACCTGCAAAGAAACCTGTAATAAAATCTGATTAGAATTGTAGAATCGTTTAAGTTGAAAAAGAACTTTAAGATTGAATGCAGCTGTTAACTTCACACTGCCAAGTCCACCACTAGACCATGTCCCTAAGCTCTACTACACATCTTTTAAATACCTCCAGGGATGGTGACTCAACCCCTCCCCTGGGCAGCCAGTTCGAGTCCCTCATAACCCTTTCATTGAATAACTTTTTCCTAATACCTTTTTATCTAAACCTCCTCAGGCACAGCTTAAGACCATTTCCTCTTGTTCTATCACTTGGTACTAGTGAGAAGAGACAACTTCCACTTTACTACAACCTCCTCTCCAGAGAGCGATAAGGTTTACCCTCAGCCTTCTTTTCTCCAGACTAGACAACTCCAGGTCCCTGCGTTTTTATGGTCAAGAGAGGAGAGTTCCTGAAAGTAATTCATGTACCTGATACTTCAGAAGTGCCACTTTACCGAAGCTGGGGAAAATTGTGAGTGAAGTACTAAATAAAAAAACAGCACAGAGTACTGCAGAGAAGAACTACCGTTTTAAAGACTTTTGTTAGATTAGGAAAGAAAGATTCAGTAGGAAGACAGCCTTGGCTAAAAGTTCAAATTGACTCAGTAGCAAAGGGAAGAAAACGAAATGTAATATGGAGGAAAAAAACAAACCTGTAAAAAATCACTGGGATTCAAATGTAGAGAATACAGAAAATATGAAATGGGAGTTTAAATACCAACAGCTGTTAAGGTGACACTAAAAGGGTCGACGTTTTAAAGTACATTAGAATATATTAGCAATGTTACAAGTCCTGAGGATGAAAAAACCATGAAGCAGGCAAACCAGACGCCAATATATGGTTTATGTCTGAAGGGAACATAGCCAGGTGCTGTCACATGAGCATGATTAAATACTTTCTAATCCATTAGTAATTAGGGATAATTGTGAATAGTACTGAGCTGGAACTAAAACAGGCCCAGATAACTTGTAGCCAACATTTCTGAGGAGGTCTTGTTCTGCTTGATGTAACAGTTTAATAAAGCATAAACTCCCAGAGAAATACCAGAAGACTGGAACAGTGCTGCTGTTATGCTACTATCAGCTGTAGCTTAATTAATTAAACACTGCCATTAGTCAGCACAAGTAAAAACCCTAATAAATTTTTTTAAAAAACAAACAAACACAAAACCAACAACAAAAACATTTGCCTCGATATTACTGAATACTGTATGATAAACTGAAGAACAGGATGAGAAACAATAGAATCAGGTTTCCTGTTTCAGCTCTGCCACGGGGGGGGCGGTGGAGCACAGGGTGTAAAACTAGACCATCCAAACAGGCTGTTATGGGAGGTAATAAGTACATTAATTTTAGTAAAGTTTAGACTGCACAATACAAGATAATATGAAAATGCAAACTTATATTGTATTTGCCAGCAACTGAAACATGTATTTTTTTTCCAAAACATCTTTTAATCCAGCATGTTTCTAAATTCTTCTTTGAAACCTCAGTTATTTGTCTTCATCAGCATTGTAGAACACTTAAACCTGACTGAATTTAATGACTGCTGTGAGCACTCAATGCTGTAACAAGAGAGGGAGGGTAAAATAGATAGATACCAAAGCATTTATGTAACACTAAGTCTAATTAGTGGTTTTACTAATAAAAATGCAAAACATCTTCTGTCATACAACATGACTATGGGCTTGCAGTTAAATCTGCATCAGCTCCTTTGTGCCTGCACACCATAATCTTTTAAAAACAAGAACATCAGTAAATCTTAACACTAGCACACACATGTGGAATCACTTAGGAAATTTTATGAAGTGGTCAAACCTTTAGGACTTAAGTGAGAAGTCTTTCTCATATCCTTCTGCTTATGAGATCAATAATCTGAAAATTTCTCATTTGCTCATCTTCTTAATGTCTTTTTTATATTTCTCATGAGATAAGGTACACTAGCAGTTTTATTTTACTCTCCTTTTTTTTGTTTGGTTGCTGTGTTAGGTTAGTTGATAACTTCATATTGCAAAGATGAGATTAGCCTACCATGCAACTAAATTAGCAAAATTTGGCTATTGTAAGTCTCAGTCATCTGTTAGAAAGCAACCTGAGCCGGTTGTTTCCAAAGTATTCATGCTGCAAGGACTTCACTGCCTGCAGAGGATTTGCCTTTTGAGAATTGGACTGCTTTGTGGCTTTTATCTAATTAATTGTTCACTTTCAAAGTGCTGCTTTAATTGGAATTCTTTAATCTAGGCATTTCTGTTGAAAGCTTGGAGTATATTAAATAATGTGTATTTGGAAGGCAGTTGAATATGGGATATTTTTTCACTGCACCAGGTCATTAAACCTGTCAAACTTGCTTGGGCCAGTAAGAAAGTTTCTCTAGGTCCATCCCTTTTAAGGTATGAAACTATTGTGAGTTACTGAGCAATGACATGTACAAAGTACACAGAGTGCCAAAGAAAATAAAGAACTCAGCTGGAGTGAAACTTTATCACTGTGTAATACATAAAATCAAATAGGAACCAAACCACCCACCCTAAAGAGAAAGCCACACACGATTGTTAGTGCAAAACCAATTTTGAAGTATGCTTAACATTTGAGGTCTGTTTCTCTTTGAATCTCTGTATCATATACAGCTGTTTACTCCTAAGAAAGCTGGATATAAACCAGTACCAAGTAAAAACTCTGTATCCATTTTCAGAAGTTAAAAGAATCATGCTCTAGGTAAAAATAAATAAAATAAAATATAAAATAAAATAAAATAAAGCAACAAACCAAAACCCACAAAACATATTTCTAATTTTTTTCAGTACTTCTTGAGTGAATGACAGCAGGATTTCCAATGCTCTTCTATCACTGTTTTAGCTCATAGTAAGAGAAACACATTCTAAGCTACAAATAGCAAAGAAAAATTATATGGATAATTTAGAAAATATACTGAGATTTTATTGATATCAGGTATTCTGCCTTAAAGTTCTCTCTCCATAGCAACGGTACCCAAAAAGCCACTGCTGGCCATAAAAAAACAAATAAATTCAACTTTTAAAAATACTAAAACTGAAGTTTCTTTTCTCACTGCACTGATACATTTTTGCTCATGATTTTATTAATACATGACCTTCCCCACTTCTAGGCACATTACCTATTTTATTCAACCAACTACTTCTGTGTACAGCACATAGTACAATAAGAGGACAAGAAACATCTAAAAGTCACACCTGTGCTCCAGGTTCCTACCTCTACCCAAATACACAAGTTAGTACCCTCCTTATCTAAAGATGATGTCCACCCTTGAGGAAGCACAGCAGAACCTGACCAGCAGAAAACAGCAGTACCTCGTTTTGTGTGGCTTTGCTCTTGAAAAGTAACAACATACCAATAGAAGAATGTATTTTCTTACAAGATACTCACTGAAAATTACTTCTGACTGTCCATTGGGTCAGACATCACCACCACCTTCACTTCAGACAAAGGAGGGATTAAAAACTTTTCCAACCTGCATCTGAGAACAGCTTTTTTCACCTACTTTTCAGCAACACTGGCATGTCAAATGTTCAATTTCTTAGTATTTTTGCTTCACACCAGATGTAAAAAAATCTCAAACCTGCTCATAGCAAAGCATACACTTTGTACAGCTGAGGACAGATCTTTCATCACTGATGGTTATTTATATTGTCACCAGCTCAGAACCAAATCTACTTCTAAAATCTTCTCTGCTCTCAAGAAAAAGCTGTACTGGTACCAACCATTTGATTATGTCTTCAGTTTTTGGCAGCCTTCTCTAGATAGTTAGGAGGTCATATTGCCAGCATCCGTGAAAGTGGACACCTTTGGATAATGGTGGATCAGCCAAAGCGCTAAGGGGCTACGTGCTGGGTACTAATAACTGGTCTAGAACTGTAGCGGGCCGGTACCAGGGGGGCTACCGGCTGTCAGGATGTGTCCGCCACTTCCCCCCCCCGCAATGTGGAGAGGTTTGTGAATGAGCCCGAGAGTCACACGTGGCGCTGCCTCTCACAGAGGAACAGCCGCTGCGGGACCGTATCTTAGAGTGGTAGTTAGATACATTCTCCCC
>NW_009952964.1:691984-717958 GCF_000747805.2 Chaetura pelagica | reverse complement strand
TGGTTGTTGCTGCTGACTGCGGAGAGGCTGCTGCTGGGTGCGTGGCTGAGACTGAGACTGCTGCTGCCCTGCTTCTGCCAACCAGCCAGGCCAGAAGAGAAGGAGAGGACGTTCCTTCCAAGGACACACCCTGCATCCTATTGGAGACAGAAGATGACTTGGAACATCATCCATCACATCCTACCCTGTACTCACTGCATGTGGTCCTGCTACTGTGCAGGTGAGGCAGAATGGCTGTGAAGATCAATCATTCAGCAGACCGTCTCTGGAGTGTGGTAAAGAACTTCCCTTATAAACCCTTCTCCCCCACTTACTTGGCCAACTTATACACACACATCTCACTACCCCACTGAGGGGAAAAGGCAGTGTTGGGCCCGTCTTCCATCTCCTTCTTTTCTCCTCAACTCTCCTAAATTCCCCCACAATTACAAGTATCGCTGGGTGGGAAATGTTAACTGTTGGAGTGTTACCCCAAGTTTCTTTTGTTATCTCTTACTGTTCTTGGCCCTTACTGAACCTCCTTTCCCTAAATTCTGTTAAATCCCTTAAATAAACCGTTTGATTTCGTAAACCTTAAATCAAGATGATAAACAGTGTCTGTTGTGGGCGTGATGAGAGTTGCTTAAGTGCTTTTCCACCCTAAAAGTCGGCACTGCAGTGGACCACTCCTCTGAGAGAGGCAAATGCCATGTGGAGACCCTCAACCCTATTCAATTCCTCCAATAAGATGGGTGTGATGACTTCTCTCCATCCTGACTACCTGGACCAAGAACCCAATGGTCACGGACGCATATCTGCAGCTTCTGAGTTATCAGGAAGAAATGGGTCAATCTGCTGGAATGCAGTTCCCTTCAATACAGACACTGCCCTGCTGTATCAAGCCTCTTCACAAAACAGTTTACTTCTACTGTAGAGGTATATAAACATTAGTACTGTTGTGTTAAGTCAGAGTTTGTATTGATAGAGGGCTTAACCTCTGTCTCTTTGCCTTCTCTCCTGTAGCTGTAGAAATAACCTTATTCTGCCTAGCCTGAATCTGCAAAATAGACTGCATATTTACACCATGACAGGTATTTTATGCAGCAATACACAAAAGCATAATAGCTCTGACCACTTCTTAACAATTTATATTCTGTTGTACTTCAACCATGAGAATTTCTGTCTGAACTTGATTCTGAATCTAGGCAGAATACTCCTTGCTCAAAAAATAAGCCACAGTTTATCATCTGCATACCAGATTTTAAGAAGAGTCTATGCACTTCTTCTTTGAAGAAGGACTATTACTTTAAGGTATTTATTTTCAATCTCGTCCTAGAACATTTTTATCTAATAGTCAGGTGCCAAAAAAATAATATGCAATACAAAATAATTCAACTAGAAGCTTTATTAGAAATACTTGATCTGTTAGAGCTTAGATGAAATAACTTGATGGGCCTATCAAGTGCAGTGTGGATATGCTGCAGTATATTCCCAGATCTATTTGCTGACAAACTGTTGGTTTTTTTTACAAACTCTACTATTTTACATATATTTGTGGCTACACCCCAAAAGCACTTAGCATGTAGATAATTCATTATCCTAGACTTTCAGAAACATTCCTATGGCTTTCAGAAGAGTGTTGTAATTACAGAATCATAAAATCATAGAATTATTAAGGTTGGAGTGGACCTCAAAGATAACCAAGTCCAACTGTCAGCCCAAAACCATGTAGACTCCTGAAATGAATAATTGTCTCAAAGCAGCCAGCCGGACCAACTGGACATTGTGCTCGTGTGGGGTCCTCATTCAGCAAGCCATCTGGACACTGCTCTTGCAAGGGGAGCCCCTCCTTCGGTAGCCACCTTGTTAGGCAGCACAGTGACCTTATTCATGAACAGCGGCCGGCAAGCAGGGCCCTGCGGAAGCAGAGTGCCCCCTTGTGAGTGTTCTGTGTATGGCCACCGAACAGGGCGAATGCAGAGAATGAAGAGCATTGCTTGGTCAACCTGCCTAATGGTGGCAAGTGATAACCTGGACCCTCGTGCCCCACCGACTCATTTCCAGAACATTCACTAACCCAACATTGAGTCTGCACAAAGTAGGCCGAGCTGCATCTGGAGAGGCAAGGTCAGGTGCCATCAAACAGGCAGACTCAAAATGCTAGGCAGGCATACCTGACATCCAAGTATCACAGTGTGGCCAGTAGATCCAAGAATGATGACATATTTTCTATCCCCTCTTTCTTCATCTCTCTGTCTCTCTCTCTCCCTCTCCTCTTCTTCTCTTCTCTTCTCTTCTCTTCTCTTCTCTTCTCTTCTCTTCTCTTCTCTTCTCTTCTCTTCTCTTCTCTTCTCTTCTCTTCTCTTCTCTTCTCTTCTCTTCTCTTCTCTTCTCTTCTCTTCTCTTCTCTTCTCTTCTCTTCTCTTCTCTTCTCTTCTCTTCTCTTCTCTTCTCTTCTCTTCTCTTCTCTTCTCTTCTCTTCTCTTCTCTTCTCTTCTCTTCTCTTCTCTTCTCTTCTCTTCTCTTCTCTTCTCTTCTCTTCTCTTCTCTTCTCTTCTCTTCTCTTCTCTTCTCTTCTCTTCTCTTCTCTTCTCTTCTCTTCTCTTCTCTTCTCTTCTCTTCTCTTCTCTTCTCTTCTCTTCTCTTCTCTTCTCTTCTCTTCTCTTCTCTTCTCTTCTCTTCTCTTCTCTTCTCTTCTCTTCTCTTCTCTTCTCTTCTCTTCTCTTCTCTTCTCTTCTCTTCTCTTCTCTTCTCTTCTCTTCTCTTCTCTTCTCTTCTCTTCTCTTCTCTTCTCTTCTCTTCTCTTCTCTTCTCTTCTCTTCTCTTCTCTTCTCTTCTCTTCTCTTCTCTTCTCTTCTCTTCTCTTCTCTTCTCTTCTCTTCTCTTCTCTTCTCTTCTCTTCTCTTCTCTTCTCTTCTCTTCTCTTCTCTTCTCTTCTCTTCTCTTCTCTTCTCTTCTCTTCTCTTCTCTTCTCTTCTCTTCTCTTCTCTTCTCTTCTCTTCTCTTCTCTTCTCTTCTCTTCTCTTCTCTTCTCTTCTCTTCTCTTCTCTTCTCTTCTCTTCTCTTCTCTTCTCTTCTCTTCTCTTCTCTTCTCTTCTCTTCTCTTCTCTTCTCTTCTCTTCTCTTCTCTTCTCTTCTCTTCTCTTCTCTTCTCTTCTCTTCTCTTCTCTTCTCTTCTCTTCTCTTCTCTTCTCTTCTCTTCTCTTCTCTTCTCTTCTCTTCTCTTCTCTTCTCTTCTCTTCTCTTCTCTTCTCTTCTCTTCTCTTCTCTTCTCTTCTCTTCTCTTCTCTTCTCTTCTCTTCTCTTCTCTTCTCTTCTCTTCTCTTCTCTTCTCTTCTCTTCTCTTCTCTTCTCTTCTCTTCTCTTCTCTTCTCTTCTCTTCTCTTCTCTTCTCTTCTCTTCTCTTCTCTTCTCTTCTCTTCTCTTCTCTTCTCTTCTCTTCTCTTCTCTTCTCTTCTCTTCTCTTCTCTTCTCTTCTCTTCTCTTCTCTTCTCTTCTCTTCTCTTCTCTTCTCTTCTCTTCTCTTCTCTTCTCTTCTCTTCTCTTCTCTTCTCTTCTCTTCTCTTCTCTTCTCTTCTCTTCTCTTCTCTTCTCTTCTCTTCTCTTCTCTTCTCTTCTCTTCTCTTCTCTTCTCTTCTCTTCTCTTCTCTTCTCTTCTCTTCTCTTCTCTTCTCTTCTCTTCTCTTCTCTTCTCTTCTCTTCTCTTCTCTTCTCTTCTCTTCTCTTCTCTTCTCTTCTCTTCTCTTCTCTTCTCTTCTCTTCTCTTCTCTTCTCTTCTCTTCTCTTCTCTTCTCTTCTCTTCTCTTCTCTTCTCTTCTCTTCTCTTCTCTTCTCTTCTCTTCTCTTCTCTTCTCTTCTCTTCTCTTCTCTTCTCTTCTCTTCTCTTCTCTTCTCTTCTCTTCTCTTCTCTTCTCTTCTCTTCTCTTCTCTTCTCTTCTCTTCTCTTCTCTTCTCTTCTCTTCTCTTCTCTTCTCTTCTCTTCTCTTCTCTTCTCTTCTCTTCTCTTCTCTTCTCTTCTCTTCTCTTCTCTTCTCTTCTCTTCTCTTCTCTTCTCTTCTCTTCTCTTCTCTTCTCTTCTCTTCTCTTCTCTTCTCTTCTCTTCTCTTCTCTTCTCTTCTCTTCTCTTCTCTTCTCTTCTCTTCTCTTCTCTTCTCTTCTCTTCTCTTCTCTTCTCTTCTCTTCTCTTCTCTTCTCTTCTCTTCTCTTCTCTTCTCTTCTCTTCTCTTCTCTTCTCTTCTCTTCTCTTCTCTTCTCTTCTCTTCTCTTCTCTTCTCTTCTCTTCTCTTCTCTTCTCTTCTCTTCTCTTCTCTTCTCTTCTCTTCTCTTCTCTTCTCTTCTCTTCTCTTCTCTTCTCTTCTCTTCTCTTCTCTTCTCTTCTCTTCTCTTCTCTTCTCTTCTCTTCTCTTCTCTTCTCTTCTCTTCTCTTCTCTTCTCTTCTCTTCTCTTCTCTTCTCTTCTCTTCTCTTCTCTTCTCTTCTCTTCTCTTCTCTTCTCTTCTCTTCTCTTCTCTTCTCTTCTCTTCTCTTCTCTTCTCTTCTCTTCTCTTCTCTTCTCTTCTCTTCTCTTCTCTTCTCTTCTCTTCTCTTCTCTTCTCTTCTCTTCTCTTCTCTTCTCTTCTCTTCTCTTCTCTTCTCTTCTCTTCTCTTCTCTTCTCTTCTCTTCTCTTCTCTTCTCTTCTCTTCTCTTCTCTTCTCTTCTCTTCTCTTCTCTTCTCTTCTCTTCTCTTCTCTTCTCTTCTCTTCTCTTCTCTTCTCTTCTCTTCTCTTCTCTTCTCTTCTCTTCTCTTCTCTTCTCTTCTCTTCTCTTCTCTTCTCTTCTCTTCTCTTCTCTTCTCTTCTCTTCTCTTCTCTTCTCTTCTCTTCTCTTCTCTTCTCTTCTCTTCTCTTCTCTTCTCTTCTCTTCTCTTCTCTTCTCTTCTCTTCTCTTCTCTTCTCTTCTCTTCTCTTCTCTTCTCTTCTCTTCTCTTCTCTTCTCTTCTCTTCTCTTCTCTTCTCTTCTCTTCTCTTCTCTTCTCTTCTCTTCTCTTCTCTTCTCTTCTCTTCTCTTCTCTTCTCTTCTCTTCTCTTCTCTTCTCTTCTCTTCTCTTCTCTTCTCTTCTCTTCTCTTCTCTTCTCTTCTCTTCTCTTCTCTTCTCTTCTCTTCTCTTCTCTTCTCTTCTCTTCTCTTCTCTTCTCTTCTCTTCTCTTCTCTTCTCTTCTCTTCTCTTCTCTTCTCTTCTCTTCTCTTCTCTTCTCTTCTCTTCTCTTCTCTTCTCTTCTCTTCTCTTCTCTTCTCTTCTCTTCTCTTCTCTTCTCTTCTCTTCTCTTCTCTTCTCTTCTCTTCTCTTCTCTTCTCTTCTCTTCTCTTCTCTTCTCTTCTCTTCTCTTCTCTTCTCTTCTCTTCTCTTCTCTTCTCTTCTCTTCTCTTCTCTTCTCTTCTCTTCTCTTCTCTTCTCTTCTCTTCTCTTCTCTTCTCTTCTCTTCTCTTCTCTTCTCTTCTCTTCTCTTCTCTTCTCTTCTCTTCTCTTCTCTTCTCTTCTCTTCTCTTCTCTTCTCTTCTCTTCTCTTCTCTTCTCTTCTCTTCTCTTCTCTTCTCTTCTCTTCTCTTCTCTTCTCTTCTCTTCTCTTCTCTTCTCTTCTCTTCTCTTCTCTTCTCTTCTCTTCTCTTCTCTTCTCTTCTCTTCTCTTCTCTTCTCTTCTCTTCTCTTCTCTTCTCTTCTCTTCTCTTCTCTTCTCTTCTCTTCTCTTCTCTTCTCTTCTCTTCTCTTCTCTTCTCTTCTCTTCTCTTCTCTTCTCTTCTCTTCTCTTCTCTTCTCTTCTCTTCTCTTCTCTTCTCTTCTCTTCTCTTCTCTTCTCTTCTCTTCTCTTCTCTTCTCTTCTCTTCTCTTCTCTTCTCTTCTCTTCTCTTCTCTTCTCTTCTCTTCTCTTCTCTTCTCTTCTCTTCTCTTCTCTTCTCTTCTCTTCTCTTCTCTTCTCTTCTCTTCTCTTCTCTTCTCTTCTCTTCTCTTCTCTTCTCTTCTCTTCTCTTCTCTTCTCTTCTCTTCTCTTCTCTTCTCTTCTCTTCTCTTCTCTTCTCTTCTCTTCTCTTCTCTTCTCTTCTCTTCTCTTCTCTTCTCTTCTCTTCTCTTCTCTTCTCTTCTCTTCTCTTCTCTTCTCTTCTCTTCTCTTCTCTTCTCTTCTCTTCTCTTCTCTTCTCTTCTCTTCTCTTCTCTTCTCTTCTCTTCTCTTCTCTTCTCTTCTCTTCTCTTCTCTTCTCTTCTCTTCTCTTCTCTTCTCTTCTCTTCTCTTCTCTTCTCTTCTCTTCTCTTCTCTTCTCTTCTCTTCTCTTCTCTTCTCTTCTCTTCTCTTCTCTTCTCTTCTCTTCTCTTCTCTTCTCTTCTCTTCTCTTCTCTTCTCTTCTCTTCTCTTCTCTTCTCTTCTCTTCTCTTCTCTTCTCTTCTCTTCTCTTCTCTTCTCTTCTCTTCTCTTCTCTTCTCTTCTCTTCTCTTCTCTTCTCTTCTCTTCTCTTCTCTTCTCTTCTCTTCTCTTCTCTTCTCTTCTCTTCTCTTCTCTTCTCTTCTCTTCTCTTCTCTTCTCTTCTCTTCTCTTCTCTTCTCTTCTCTTCTCTTCTCTTCTCTTCTCTTCTCTTCTCTTCTCTTCTCTTCTCTTCTCTTCTCTTCTCTTCTCTTCTCTTCTCTTCTCTTCTCTTCTCTTCTCTTCTCTTCTCTTCTCTTCTCTTCTCTTCTCTTCTCTTCTCTTCTCTTCTCTTCTCTTCTCTTCTCTTCTCTTCTCTTCTCTTCTCTTCTCTTCTCTTCTCTTCTCTTCTCTTCTCTTCTCTTCTCTTCTCTTCTCTTCTCTTCTCTTCTCTTCTCTTCTCTTCTCTTCTCTTCTCTTCTCTTCTCTTCTCTTCTCTTCTCTTCTCTTCTCTTCTCTTCTCTTCTCTTCTCTTCTCTTCTCTTCTCTTCTCTTCTCTTCTCTTCTCTTCTCTTCTCTTCTCTTCTCTTCTCTTCTCTTCTCTTCTCTTCTCTTCTCTTCTCTTCTCTTCTCTTCTCTTCTCTTCTCTTCTCTTCTCTTCTCTTCTCTTCTCTTCTCTTCTCTTCTCTTCTCTTCTCTTCTCTTCTCTTCTCTTCTCTTCTCTTCTCTTCTCTTCTCTTCTCTTCTCTTCTCTTCTCTTCTCTTCTCTTCTCTTCTCTTCTCTTCTCTTCTCTTCTCTTCTCTTCTCTTCTCTTCTCTTCTCTTCTCTTCTCTTCTCTTCTCTTCTCTTCTCTTCTCTTCTCTTCTCTTCTCTTCTCTTCTCTTCTCTTCTCTTCTCTTCTCTTCTCTTCTCTTCTCTTCTCTTCTCTTCTCTTCTCTTCTCTTCTCTTCTCTTCTCTTCTCTTCTCTTCTCTTCTCTTCTCTTCTCTTCTCTTCTCTTCTCTTCTCTTCTCTTCTCTTCTCTTCTCTTCTCTTCTCTTCTCTTCTCTTCTCTTCTCTTCTCTTCTCTTCTCTTCTCTTCTCTTCTCTTCTCTTCTCTTCTCTTCTCTTCTCTTCTCTTCTCTTCTCTTCTCTTCTCTTCTCTTCTCTTCTCTTCTCTTCTCTTCTCTTCTCTTCTCTTCTCTTCTCTTCTCTTCTCTTCTCTTCTCTTCTCTTCTCTTCTCTTCTCTTCTCTTCTCTTCTCTTCTCTTCTCTTCTCTTCTCTTCTCTTCTCTTCTCTTCTCTTCTCTTCTCTTCTCTTCTCTTCTCTTCTCTTCTCTTCTCTTCTCTTCTCTTCTCTTCTCTTCTCTTCTCTTCTCTTCTCTTCTCTTCTCTTCTCTTCTCTTCTCTTCTCTTCTCTTCTCTTCTCTTCTCTTCTCTTCTCTTCTCTTCTCTTCTCTTCTCTTCTCTTCTCTTCTCTTCTCTTCTCTTCTCTTCTCTTCTCTTCTCTTCTCTTCTCTTCTCTTCTCTTCTCTTCTCTTCTCTTCTCTTCTCTTCTCTTCTCTTCTCTTCTCTTCTCTTCTCTTCTCTTCTCTTCTCTTCTCTTCTCTTCTCTTCTCTTCTCTTCTCTTCTCTTCTCTTCTCTTCTCTTCTCTTCTCTTCTCTTCTCTTCTCTTCTCTTCTCTTCTCTTCTCTTCTCTTCTCTTCTCTTCTCTTCTCTTCTCTTCTCTTCTCTTCTCTTCTCTTCTCTTCTCTTCTCTTCTCTTCTCTTCTCTTCTCTTCTCTTCTCTTCTCTTCTCTTCTCTTCTCTTCTCTTCTCTTCTCTTCTCTTCTCTTCTCTTCTCTTCTCTTCTCTTCTCTTCTCTTCTCTTCTCTTCTCTTCTCTTCTCTTCTCTTCTCTTCTCTTCTCTTCTCTTCTCTTCTCTTCTCTTCTCTTCTCTTCTCTTCTCTTCTCTTCTCTTCTCTTCTCTTCTCTTCTCTTCTCTTCTCTTCTCTTCTCTTCTCTTCTCTTCTCTTCTCTTCTCTTCTCTTCTCTTCTCTTCTCTTCTCTTCTCTTCTCTTCTCTTCTCTTCTCTTCTCTTCTCTTCTCTTCTCTTCTCTTCTCTTCTCTTCTCTTCTCTTCTCTTCTCTTCTCTTCTCTTCTCTTCTCTTCTCTTCTCTTCTCTTCTCTTCTCTTCTCTTCTCTTCTCTTCTCTTCTCTTCTCTTCTCTTCTCTTCTCTTCTCTTCTCTTCTCTTCTCTTCTCTTCTCTTCTCTTCTCTTCTCTTCTCTTCTCTTCTCTTCTCTTCTCTTCTCTTCTCTTCTCTTCTCTTCTCTTCTCTTCTCTTCTCTTCTCTTCTCTTCTCTTCTCTTCTCTTCTCTTCTCTTCTCTTCTCTTCTCTTCTCTTCTCTTCTCTTCTCTTCTCTTCTCTTCTCTTCTCTTCTCTTCTCTTCTCTTCTCTTCTCTTCTCTTCTCTTCTCTTCTCTTCTCTTCTCTTCTCTTCTCTTCTCTTCTCTTCTCTTCTCTTCTCTTCTCTTCTCTTCTCTTCTCTTCTCTTCTCTTCTCTTCTCTTCTCTTCTCTTCTCTTCTCTTCTCTTCTCTTCTCTTCTCTTCTCTTCTCTTCTCTTCTCTTCTCTTCTCTTCTCTTCTCTTCTCTTCTCTTCTCTTCTCTTCTCTTCTCTTCTCTTCTCTTCTCTTCTCTTCTCTTCTCTTCTCTTCTCTTCTCTTCTCTTCTCTTCTCTTCTCTTCTCTTCTCTTCTCTTCTCTTCTCTTCTCTTCTCTTCTCTTCTCTTCTCTTCTCTTCTCTTCTCTTCTCTTCTCTTCTCTTCTCTTCTCTTCTCTTCTCTTCTCTTCTCTTCTCTTCTCTTCTCTTCTCTTCTCTTCTCTTCTCTTCTCTTCTCTTCTCTTCTCTTCTCTTCTCTTCTCTTCTCTTCTCTTCTCTTCTCTTCTCTTCTCTTCTCTTCTCTTCTCTTCTCTTCTCTTCTCTTCTCTTCTCTTCTCTTCTCTTCTCTTCTCTTCTCTTCTCTTCTCTTCTCTTCTCTTCTCTTCTCTTCTCTTCTCTTCTCTTCTCTTCTCTTCTCTTCTCTTCTCTTCTCTTCTCTTCTCTTCTCTTCTCTTCTCTTCTCTTCTCTTCTCTTCTCTTCTCTTCTCTTCTCTTCTCTTCTCTTCTCTTCTCTTCTCTTCTCTTCTCTTCTCTTCTCTTCTCTTCTCTTCTCTTCTCTTCTCTTCTCTTCTCTTCTCTTCTCTTCTCTTCTCTTCTCTTCTCTTCTCTTCTCTTCTCTTCTCTTCTCTTCTCTTCTCTTCTCTTCTCTTCTCTTCTCTTCTCTTCTCTTCTCTTCTCTTCTCTTCTCTTCTCTTCTCTTCTCTTCTCTTCTCTTCTCTTCTCTTCTCTTCTCTTCTCTTCTCTTCTCTTCTCTTCTCTTCTCTTCTCTTCTCTTCTCTTCTCTTCTCTTCTCTTCTCTTCTCTTCTCTTCTCTTCTCTTCTCTTCTCTTCTCTTCTCTTCTCTTCTCTTCTCTTCTCTTCTCTTCTCTTCTCTTCTCTTCTCTTCTCTTCTCTTCTCTTCTCTTCTCTTCTCTTCTCTTCTCTTCTCTTCTCTTCTCTTCTCTTCTCTTCTCTTCTCTTCTCTTCTCTTCTCTTCTCTTCTCTTCTCTTCTCTTCTCTTCTCTTCTCTTCTCTTCTCTTCTCTTCTCTTCTCTTCTCTTCTCTTCTCTTCTCTTCTCTTCTCTTCTCTTCTCTTCTCTTCTCTTCTCTTCTCTTCTCTTCTCTTCTCTTCTCTTCTCTTCTCTTCTCTTCTCTTCTCTTCTCTTCTCTTCTCTTCTCTTCTCTTCTCTTCTCTTCTCTTCTCTTCTCTTCTCTTCTCTTCTCTTCTCTTCTCTTCTCTTCTCTTCTCTTCTCTTCTCTTCTCTTCTCTTCTCTTCTCTTCTCTTCTCTTCTCTTCTCTTCTCTTCTCTTCTCTTCTCTTCTCTTCTCTTCTCTTCTCTTCTCTTCTCTTCTCTTCTCTTCTCTTCTCTTCTCTTCTCTTCTCTTCTCTTCTCTTCTCTTCTCTTCTCTTCTCTTCTCTTCTCTTCTCTTCTCTTCTCTTCTCTTCTCTTCTCTTCTCTTCTCTTCTCTTCTCTTCTCTTCTCTTCTCTTCTCTTCTCTTCTCTTCTCTTCTCTTCTCTTCTCTTCTCTTCTCTTCTCTTCTCTTCTCTTCTCTTCTCTTCTCTTCTCTTCTCTTCTCTTCTCTTCTCTTCTCTTCTCTTCTCTTCTCTTCTCTTCTCTTCTCTTCTCTTCTCTTCTCTTCTCTTCTCTTCTCTTCTCTTCTCTTCTCTTCTCTTCTCTTCTCTTCTCTTCTCTTCTCTTCTCTTCTCTTCTCTTCTCTTCTCTTCTCTTCTCTTCTCTTCTCTTCTCTTCTCTTCTCTTCTCTTCTCTTCTCTTCTCTTCTCTTCTCTTCTCTTCTCTTCTCTTCTCTTCTCTTCTCTTCTCTTCTCTTCTCTTCTCTTCTCTTCTCTTCTCTTCTCTTCTCTTCTCTTCTCTTCTCTTCTCTTCTCTTCTCTTCTCTTCTCTTCTCTTCTCTTCTCTTCTCTTCTCTTCTCTTCTCTTCTCTTCTCTTCTCTTCTCTTCTCTTCTCTTCTCTTCTCTTCTCTTCTCTTCTCTTCTCTTCTCTTCTCTTCTCTTCTCTTCTCTTCTCTTCTCTTCTCTTCTCTTCTCTTCTCTTCTCTTCTCTTCTCTTCTCTTCTCTTCTCTTCTCTTCTCTTCTCTTCTCTTCTCTTCTCTTCTCTTCTCTTCTCTTCTCTTCTCTTCTCTTCTCTTCTCTTCTCTTCTCTTCTCTTCTCTTCTCTTCTCTTCTCTTCTCTTCTCTTCTCTTCTCTTCTCTTCTCTTCTCTTCTCTTCTCTTCTCTTCTCTTCTCTTCTCTTCTCTTCTCTTCTCTTCTCTTCTCTTCTCTTCTCTTCTCTTCTCTTCTCTTCTCTTCTCTTCTCTTCTCTTCTCTTCTCTTCTCTTCTCTTCTCTTCTCTTCTCTTCTCTTCTCTTCTCTTCTCTTCTCTTCTCTTCTCTTCTCTTCTCTTCTCTTCTCTTCTCTTCTCTTCTCTTCTCTTCTCTTCTCTTCTCTTCTCTTCTCTTCTCTTCTCTTCTCTTCTCTTCTCTTCTCTTCTCTTCTCTTCTCTTCTCTTCTCTTCTCTTCTCTTCTCTTCTCTTCTCTTCTCTTCTCTTCTCTTCTCTTCTCTTCTCTTCTCTTCTCTTCTCTTCTCTTCTCTTCTCTTCTCTTCTCTTCTCTTCTCTTCTCTTCTCTTCTCTTCTCTTCTCTTCTCTTCTCTTCTCTTCTCTTCTCTTCTCTTCTCTTCTCTTCTCTTCTCTTCTCTTCTCTTCTCTTCTCTTCTCTTCTCTTCTCTTCTCTTCTCTTCTCTTCTCTTCTCTTCTCTTCTCTTCTCTTCTCTTCTCTTCTCTTCTCTTCTCTTCTCTTCTCTTCTCTTCTCTTCTCTTCTCTTCTCTTCTCTTCTCTTCTCTTCTCTTCTCTTCTCTTCTCTTCTCTTCTCTTCTCTTCTCTTCTCTTCTCTTCTCTTCTCTTCTCTTCTCTTCTCTTCTCTTCTCTTCTCTTCTCTTCTCTTCTCTTCTCTTCTCTTCTCTTCTCTTCTCTTCTCTTCTCTTCTCTTCTCTTCTCTTCTCTTCTCTTCTCTTCTCTTCTCTTCTCTTCTCTTCTCTTCTCTTCTCTTCTCTTCTCTTCTCTTCTCTTCTCTTCTCTTCTCTTCTCTTCTCTTCTCTTCTCTTCTCTTCTCTTCTCTTCTCTTCTCTTCTCTTCTCTTCTCTTCTCTTCTCTTCTCTTCTCTTCTCTTCTCTTCTCTTCTCTTCTCTTCTCTTCTCTTCTCTTCTCTTCTCTTCTCTTCTCTTCTCTTCTCTTCTCTTCTCTTCTCTTCTCTTCTCTTCTCTTCTCTTCTCTTCTCTTCTCTTCTCTTCTCTTCTCTTCTCTTCTCTTCTCTTCTCTTCTCTTCTCTTCTCTTCTCTTCTCTTCTCTTCTCTTCTCTTCTCTTCTCTTCTCTTCTCTTCTCTTCTCTTCTCTTCTCTTCTCTTCTCTTCTCTTCTCTTCTCTTCTCTTCTCTTCTCTTCTCTTCTCTTCTCTTCTCTTCTCTTCTCTTCTCTTCTCTTCTCTTCTCTTCTCTTCTCTTCTCTTCTCTTCTCTTCTCTTCTCTTCTCTTCTCTTCTCTTCTCTTCTCTTCTCTTCTCTTCTCTTCTCTTCTCTTCTCTTCTCTTCTCTTCTCTTCTCTTCTCTTCTCTTCTCTTCTCTTCTCTTCTCTTCTCTTCTCTTCTCTTCTCTTCTCTTCTCTTCTCTTCTCTTCTCTTCTCTTCTCTTCTCTTCTCTTCTCTTCTCTTCTCTTCTCTTCTCTTCTCTTCTCTTCTCTTCTCTTCTCTTCTCTTCTCTTCTCTTCTCTTCTCTTCTCTTCTCTTCTCTTCTCTTCTCTTCTCTTCTCTTCTCTTCTCTTCTCTTCTCTTCTCTTCTCTTCTCTTCTCTTCTCTTCTCTTCTCTTCTCTTCTCTTCTCTTCTCTTCTCTTCTCTTCTCTTCTCTTCTCTTCTCTTCTCTTCTCTTCTCTTCTCTTCTCTTCTCTTCTCTTCTCTTCTCTTCTCTTCTCTTCTCTTCTCTTCTCTTCTCTTCTCTTCTCTTCTCTTCTCTTCTCTTCTCTTCTCTTCTCTTCTCTTCTCTTCTCTTCTCTTCTCTTCTCTTCTCTTCTCTTCTCTTCTCTTCTCTTCTCTTCTCTTCTCTTCTCTTCTCTTCTCTTCTCTTCTCTTCTCTTCTCTTCTCTTCTCTTCTCTTCTCTTCTCTTCTCTTCTCTTCTCTTCTCTTCTCTTCTCTTCTCTTCTCTTCTCTTCTCTTCTCTTCTCTTCTCTTCTCTTCTCTTCTCTTCTCTTCTCTTCTCTTCTCTTCTCTTCTCTTCTCTTCTCTTCTCTTCTCTTCTCTTCTCTTCTCTTCTCTTCTCTTCTCTTCTCTTCTCTTCTCTTCTCTTCTCTTCTCTTCTCTTCTCTTCTCTTCTCTTCTCTTCTCTTCTCTTCTCTTCTCTTCTCTTCTCTTCTCTTCTCTTCTCTTCTCTTCTCTTCTCTTCTCTTCTCTTCTCTTCTCTTCTCTTCTCTTCTCTTCTCTTCTCTTCTCTTCTCTTCTCTTCTCTTCTCTTCTCTTCTCTTCTCTTCTCTTCTCTTCTCTTCTCTTCTCTTCTCTTCTCTTCTCTTCTCTTCTCTTCTCTTCTCTTCTCTTCTCTTCTCTTCTCTTCTCTTCTCTTCTCTTCTCTTCTCTTCTCTTCTCTTCTCTTCTTATATAAACATTAGTACTGTTGTGTTAAGTCAGAGTTTGTATTGATAGAGGGCTTAACCTCTGTCTCTTTGCCTTCTCTCCTGTAGCTGTAGAAATAACCTTATTCTGCCTAGCCTGAATCTGCAAAATAGACTGCATATTTACACTATGACAGGTATTTTGTGCAGCAATACACAAAAGCATAATAGCTCTGACCACTTCTTAACAATTTATATTCTGTTGTACTTCAACCATGAGAATTTCTGTCTGAACTTGATTCTGAATCTAGGCAGAATACTCCTTGCTCAAAAAATAAGCCACAGTTTATCATCTGCATACCAGATTTTAAGAAGAGTCTATGCACTTCTTCTTTGAAGAAGGACTATTACTTTAAGGTATTTATTTTCAATCTCGTCCTAGAACATTTTTATCTAATAGTCAGGTGCCAAAAAAATAATATGCAATACAAAATAATTCAACTAGAAGCTTTATTAGAAATACTTGATCTGTTAGAGCTTAGATGAAATAACTTGATGGGACTATCAAGTGCAGTGTGGATATGCTGCAGTATATTCCCAGATCTATTTGCTGACAAACTGTTGTTTTTTTTACAAACTCTACTATTTTACATGTATTTGTGGCTACACCCCAAAAGCACTTAGCATGTAGATAATTCATTATCCTAGACTTCCAGAAACATTCCTATGGCTTTCAGAAGAGTGTTGTAATTACAGAATCATAAAATCATAGAATTATTAAGGTTGGAGTGGACCTCAAAGATAACCAAGTCCAACTGTCAGCCCAAAACCATGTAGACTCCTGAAATGAATAATTGTCTCAAAGCAGCCAGCCGGACCAACTGGACATTGTGCTCGGGTGGGGTCCTCATTCAGCAAGCCATCTGGACACTGCTCTTGCAAGGGGAGCCCCTCCTTCGGTAGCCACCTTGTTAGGCAGCACAGTGACCTTATTCATGAACAGCGGCCGGCAAGCAGGGCCCTGCGGAAGCAGAGTGCCCCCTTGTGAGTGTTCTGTGTATGGCCACCGAACAGGGCGAATGCAGAGAATGAAGAGCATTGCTTGGTCAACCTGCCTAATGGTGGCAAGTGATAACCTGGACCCTCGTGCCCCACCGACTCATTTCCAGAACATTCACTAACCCAACATTGAGTCTGCACAAAGTAGGCCGAGCTGCATCTGGAGAGGCAAGGTCAGGTGCCATCAAACAGGCAGACTCAAAATGCTAGGCAGGCATACCTGACATCCAAGTATCACAGTGTGGCCAGTGGATCCAAGAGTGATGACATATTTTCTATCCCCTCTTGCTTCATCTCTCTGTCTCTCTCTCTCCCTCTCTTTCTCTTCTCTGTTTCTAACCTTATTCTCCACACATAAAGGTAACAATATTTCTAGTTTTCATAAGTTCTATTAGTTGCAACACATTGCTTTGATAGCAATATTGTTGAGTGTTTTTTAACAAGCTTATTAAATTTTAAGTAAAGTCGTGTTTTGTTTGTACCTTCTGGGTAATTGTCATTACGCCTGAGTACCACCCAGAGAATTATAGGGGTTAATCTCACCAACTGGGTTGTTAAAAGAGATTAACTAAGAGAGAGTTAACCCTGCCCCTGGGGCAGTTAAAAAGGTTAACTCTAGCTGCACCCACCTAGTGGGACAGACCTGTTAAGGCCCTCCCTGGGAGAGACAAGTGTGAGAAGTGGACAGAATCCAGCCACAACTGTCATCTTCTCTGAGAAGGAGTCCAGTCTGTATTTCCCTGAGTTGCCCACTTGGTGGGACATGACACACAAGCATGCCCATCAAACCATGTCTCAAAATACCATGTCTACACAGGGGCACAATCAATTCCCTACCCCTGCTGGCCACACTATTTCTGATGCAGACCAGGATGCTGTTGACCTTCTTGGCCACCTGGGCACACTGCTGGCTCATGTTCAACCAGCTGTCAAACAGTGCCTCTAGGTCTTTTTGGTCTGGGCAGCTCTCCAGTCACTCTTCCCCAGGCCTGTAGCATTGCCTGGGGCTGTTGTGACCAAAGTGCAGGACCTGGCACTTGGCTTTATTGAATATCATCCAGCTGCCCTTGAGACATTGATCCAGTCTATCCAGGTCCTTCTGTAGAGCCTTCCTGCCCTTAAGCAGATCAACACTCCCTCCCATCTTGGTGTCATCTGCAAACTTACTGAGGGAGTACTCAATCCCCTCATCCAGATCACTGACATAAACTATTAAACACAACTGGCCCCAACATTGAGCACTGAGGAACACCACTGGTGACTGACCACAAACTGGATTCCATTAATAAACTTAGCTCCATTTACCACAATTCTCTGGGCTCAGTTGTCTAGCCAGCTTTTTACCCAGGAAAGAGTACACCTCTTTCCAGTCATCTGGGACCTTCCCTGTTAACCAGGACTGTTGATAAATGATGGAAAATGTTTTGGTGAGCTTCTCTGCCAGCTCCCTCAGTACTCTAAGGTGGATCCCATCTGGGCCCATAGGCCTGTCCATGTAGGTCATTAACTGCTTCCCCCTGATTATGTGGATTATGTGGAGGTTGTTCTGCTCTCCATACCTGTTTTCTAGTTCAGGGGGCTGAATATCCTGAGGATAACTGGTCTGACTATTAAAGACTGAGGTAAATAAGGTATTAAGTATCTCAGCCTTTTCCTCATCTTCGGTGGCATTGTTCACCCCATCCAATGGAGATTCTCTTTTTGCTGTTAATGTATTTGCAAAAATATTTTTTGTTGTCTCTTATGACAGTGGCCATGTTGACCTCTAGCTGGGCTTTTGCTTTTCTAATTTCATCTCTGCATGACCTAATGAAATCCCTGTACTCTTCTTAAGTTGCCTGTGCCTTTTTCCAAAGGTGGTAAACTCTCCTTTTTATCCTAAGTCTCAGCATTCTGTTCAGTCAGGCCTGTCATCTTCCCCACCACTTCCTTTAACAGCACACTGGGACAGCCTGTCTTTGTGCCTTAAAGACTTCCTTCTTGAAGAATGTCCAGCCTTCCTGAAGCTCCTTGTCCTTCAGGACTGTCTTCCAATGGACTGTTTCAACCAGTGTCCTGAACAAGCAACAAAACACTCCCCAGAAGTCCACGGTAGCGTTTTGCTGACTCCCCTCCTTACTTCACTAAGAATGGAGAACTTTACCATTTCATGGTTGCTAAGCCCAAGACAGACTCTGACCACCACATCACCCACCAGTCCTTTGTTTATAAACACCAGGTCCAGTGAGGTACATCCGCTGGTAGGTTCATTTATCATCTGTGTCAGTAAGTTGTTTTCCACACACTCCAGGAACCTCCTAGGCTGCTTCCTCTCTGCTGTGTTGTATTTCCAGCAGACATCTGGTAAATTGAAGTCTCCCACAAGAACAAGGGCTGACGATTTCGAGACTTCTGCCAGCCTATTGCGGAATGCTTAATCAGCTTACTCATCCTGGTTGGGTGGTCTATAACAGACTCCCAACACGATATCTTCCTTATTGTTCTTACCCCTCATCCATACCCATAAGCACTCAACCTTATCGCAATCATTGAGCTCTACACTATCAAAATATTCCCTAACATACAGAGCAACTGCCTCTCCTTCCTTGCTTATCCCTTCTGAAGAGCTTATAGCCATCAATTGCAGCAGTCCAGTCATGAGAGTCATTTCACTGGATAGAGTCAGGGTGATTATTGAAGTGGGATATGTGAGGATAAAAAAAAAAGAAAAAAGAAAAAAAGAATATTTAGTCCAAGAAAAATAATGAAGTTATTGCACACTCACGGCACAAGACCTAATGTCAGATGCAGGAACGATGCAGAGTCACTGCAGGTACCTTTAAAACACATTTTAAAGAGACAGAAATATCAACCAGTTATTTTAATGACATATTTACATATGCTTGTTCTATGATTACTGCACCCGTTTTTCCAGAACACACTCTCATTTCCTGCTGTCAAAGTCTTGCCCAGGCAGATTTTTGGTAAAAGCTGCTTGTGCCTGTGGTTTTTAATCTCTGTGAAAGCAAGAGGCAGACTTCTTGTGTGGGAATGGGAGCAGCAGAGCTTGGGCCAGCAGAGCAGGAAGAGTTGAGCAGCAGGTATCTGGCCTCTGGGATGAAAAGACAGGGGAAGATTGGAAGCTCAGGGTGAGGAATTTAGGGAGACATTTGAAAGAAGGAGGATTATCCAGAGCGGAAGAAATTGAATTTTTGTCTTGTAGCTATATAATTCTGAGTTGGGATACCCTAGCAGTGGCAGGACAAGGGACTAGAGTGGAAGAGCCTGTGGGCTGTATATTACATGAAGGTCCAGCAGGGATGAAGTTAGACTGGAAGACCTCCACTCTCTTTCCGTTCAGACAACAAGACTTTCTCAGGTTTGTGGACCGGAGCAGTTGCCCACTACTTGGTGAAACACCCACTACAGCCAGGAGGCCACATGCTGTCTTATCTTCTTTTGTGTTACTGATTACTTGTTCTGTCACCAGCAGACACGACAGGAAGGAGCCACAAGGCCATTGATTTATCCCCATAAGGGGATTTTTCTGGCTATTTGTAGTGTTGTGAACAGATCTGGTGACTCCTGCTGCCCAGAAGAGACACTGAAGGCTGCTGGAGGGCTCTCAGGCCAGCTCTGGTTCTGTAGCTGGGGTACAATTTGGTTTATCTGTGCTGCAGTGCCATGCTTCGATAGCATGGAGGATGAGCGGGAGACATGGGTGCTGTCCTGCTTGTCATTCAGGTCCTCAGATTAGCACGAGATCAAACTGAGGCACTTCTGTCCCTACCTTAGCATGTCATAATTCCTTTAGCTAAGTTCTTGTCAGTTGTATGAATGCAAACCTGACACATTTGTTTGCTTATAACTTTGACGCAAATGGCTTCCTATAGCGAAGCACTATTGCTGCCATTTTTCTCTCTTTAAACACCATATACATAGATGCAACATCAAACACAATAAAGGCAGCTAATTTTAAAAAGTGCTTGTGTTCTCCTCTGGTGTATTTTTCTGAAGGACAAGCCTTTGAATGTCGGAGATTTTTGTGTGCATTGGTCTATTAGACAGTCCTCTTACCTCCCATCTCACCTTTCCAACAGTGAGCTGAATCTTCAAAGCACTATTCTTTCTTTGAGCAAAATATTGCTTGTTCTCTCAGTATTTGAACATGAGACAGGTCGAACATGGACTTTGATAGACAAAGGTCTTACTTAGTAGCTGCAGTTCCTAACAGCATACAGAGAGACCAGAAAGCTGCTAGTTTAACGTCTGGGTATGTAGATCTGCTGTGGTTGTTAATGACTGCTCTACAAAGTGGGTAACAGTAGCTGGGGATATTCTTCTGGAGTTGAGAAGAGAAAACGTATTAATAAGTAATAACCTAGTAGCCACAGTTGCTGTAGCAATCCTGTGCATATCATTCTGACATTAGCGATTATCACAGTTGCTGTAGCAATCCTGTGCATATCATAGACAGTGACCCACCTATATAAACTATGTGGCTCCTTCATAAATGTATTCTGACATTAGCGATTACGGCAATTTTGTAATTGCAGCAACATGGACTTCAGAACCATTTCTGGGACAGAAAACAAGCTGCTTTGCTTGAGGCAAAACCAAGCTAGGCTATCCTCAGCACTCCTGTCTTCAACCTGGCATCCTTCTTACTTTTATACCCTCTCGTCCATCTCCAGGGTACCTCTTGAATAGTTAATCTTCTACAACTGGTTTTTCTGAGAAGATTTAGGCAAAAATAAAAATCAGCCCTCTTTACAGTATGGCACCCCTCAGGTAGCCCATTTTTACTATCCACAACCAGTGCCCACTCTATACAACAGATTTTCAATATAGTCCATAAATAGTTTATATGTCTTCATATATGAATCCCACCTCACCTCCATCCCTCCATTCTGTACTGTATGAATTCCTCTTTTAAGGAAACATGGTCTGAACTACTTAAGTTAAACTTAGGTGATGAACAGAAAAGAAGTGCCATTTTTAAAACAAAGCAGCCCTAGCCAGATTTGACTCCCAACAGCCTAGCTGTGTCTTAAATCTCAGTCTAAAACACAAGCACATGGTGCTTTTCCCTGTGTTCTTCCAGTAAAGAGAACCCTGAGAATCCTGTGTTTGAATATCTGGCATTTACAGGGATGCTTTGGGTCACAACCTCAGAGGTGTGTAATCCTAGCCAACACACTGAGTTTTCTAACCAAAACTAAGTCCCAGTCCTGCAGCATGCCACGAGTTATGTACTCTGAATAGCCTGAGCACATGGAATTAAAACACTGAGACGTTTTAGCGCCTTCTGGAATTACTTTTGCAGGATTAATAAACCAGGCCGACAGATTGGTTTTCCATTTTCCATTTCAGCGATTACCCACAGGAGGGCAATGTCATCCCTACATTCAGTCGTTCAATAGCAGAAAACATGCAGAGCCTTTCAAATTCTGCATATTCCTACATCCACCGACATCTGTATACTCTGTTTGCTGACTTGTTCTTACATAAATAGATCTATTTAACAGCATGGTTATTAATAATCTATAACTGGACCGCCATGTATTGGCAAAGGCACTGAAACATCAGTAATGGGGAGGGCGTTTTCTGGCTGAGGTCATGTAGGCCAAAAGTTATCGTGTGCTTGTGTGCTCTGCTGAGATCTTGTAACTTACTTTCTAAACATGTTTGTAAGAGGAAAGCAGCCTCACTTGGCTGGCCTGCTATCCTCAAGTAACACACTGACCAAGCAGATGAAAGAACCATGTGTCTGATGTGGATTTGTTTCTGGTGAGGAGACGGGGGGAGGAAAGGCTGAGGAGAGAAAGAAAGGAATTACTGTTCAGTGTCCCAGCCAGTGACCAGTGCATTGGTACACACTTAAGCAAATTGCTCTGTAAATCAGCCTTGGGTTTCATTACTCTGCTGTAAGAGCTCTTCATACATAAAGGACTTCAGGGCATGCTCTAATGGCTGAAATTGTAGGCTTTGTGGTTTTTTTTGGAGTGTGGTTTTGAGGAGTTTCGTGGTATTTTTGCTTGTTTGTTTGTTTGTTTTTTTGTAGGACTCAGTGATCACAGACGTCTTTTCCAACCATGACTAACTATTTTGTGATTCTGTGATAACAGTAACAAGTTGTGTTTGCTTATTCAAGTCCCTGGTGTGCCAGTCATGCCCAGCCCCTCCAGATTTGTAGCTGCAGCTTTAAAGAGTGCAGTCTTTACAGCTGTTTTTTGTTTACCTTGCCTTCATGCTCAGGGACAACAAGGTAGCAACATCATCCATCCCAGTGCTACCGTCGTTTTGCCACCTGGCATGTCAGCAGTGCAAGCACAGTATTGCAAAATTCAACTCCTCCACATCTGTCTGTCCTTGCCACAGCAGCAGCAAAGAGAAATGGTACTCCAGGAGAGGTATCTCAGCAGAAATTCGTGCCGGGGCCACATTTCCATGTCTCACAGGAGGTACTTAATATGTTTCAGGATCAAACCTACATGAATTACCCGAATGAGTGTCATGTTCAGGACTGTATCAGGGCTTTCTGACTCTAGGCTTACTGTTCTGACACAGGCCTTTGGAAACGAAAATGTAGTGGGCCTTCAGTATTGCAACTAGTGAAGCTCACACAATACTTTGCTTTACCAAGAACATACATGTTGCAAGTTTATAAAATAAAATATCAATGGGGGAAAAAAAAAAAAAAAAAAAAAAGAAAAAGCATTCTAGCACTCTTGTTTGAGCTACAGCATTCTAGTTATTCTAATTGAGTTAGACTTTTAACAGCAAAAAAAAATAAATCTCCAAAACAGAGAAAATACTGTAATTTTAATAATTATTTTTTCTCTGAGATGTGTTAGGGATACAGTACAAAGAAGTTCATGTTGCTAATGTTTTCTTTTACAGTATTTGAAAGTGTTCTTGGAAGATGCTTTTTTTTTGCGTTTCTTGATGCCTCCTGCCATTGTACATAATGGTAATTTAGTGCAGTCTTGGCTGGTGTGATCATTCACATGCTGCAGTGTTGATGCTTTCTGACACACTCAGTTGCACCTGCAGACATGTGATGGAAAAGGACAGTTGTTGTCTGACTATGAACAAGACACTGTGGTCTCTTTTGGCTGTTTTGTGGTTTTCACTTCCTTAAATAGGCATCTAAATCTATCCAAAGCCTCTTCTGATACCTGAATGGTGTAGACAGATTAGAAGTATGCCATAAACATTCATACAGTTCAGGTTAGAATTGCCATATAGCTCCTGTCTCATTTTTTCTAGAGATTCTTTGTTAGTTTCATCATTCAGTATGTTAGATAAAAGAGGCTGGATATATTTATAGTGGTTTTTTTCTCCTTTTTTCTTGTCTGTTTTATATTTTAGCTTTGAGTGTTATCCTTACTGAAAAGTGCAAAGATCAGTTTGTTGTCACTTAAATGCAGTTCTCAGTTGCTTATCAGTTTCATATTTTGTCTAGGTATAGGCTTTAAAAAGGCACAGCTAAATGCAGAGTACTAGCCTAATTGAACAAACTAAATGTGGGAGAGAAAACTCTGTCATCACCTCACTCTTACCTATGGAGTACAGCCAAACTGAGACAGGTGGTGATCTGACAACTGGGCTGAGCAGAACATGACTTCCTGCACGTGGCCCTGCAGCAGCAACGTACCCATGGCACAACTGCCATTCTGTGCTCACTGGTCTTCATTTCTTGCATGTGGAGTCAGCTCGATGGGAAAGAATAAGAAGTACATTTCTAATTTTTCTTTGTCCTACTAAAATAAAGCAGGTCTCTTACATGACAACTTACTTCCTACACCTTGCAGTCTTGAAGCTTTAACTGTAAAGCATATGTTGGAGGATTAAAGAAAGTTGTTTTCCCCAAGCCTGTGTTCTAGTTTTGGGACCCTGGCTTAGAGATTTGGGATGTGTGAGATGTCAAGAGTAGATTTATTTTGCTCCTGGGTTGTTCTGTCTTAAAAAATGCTAGATTGCAATGCCAGTGCCACAAAACTACAGAGCATGACAGAAATAATTACGAGAGCCTCTCTGCTGGATTTGGCATGTCACACTACTTTAAGAATATTTAAACAAGACCATTAACTAGTCCAAATACTGACACCCTGGTTTTGTTGAATGTTTTTTAAGTCTCTTGTCGCTGTTCTAAATTACTTGGATGTACTTGGAAACAGAAACCTGTGAAATAAACACTAAATGCACTTTGGAAAATCATGCTGTTTGAAATAAAGTTATTTAGTTATTTTAAATTGGATCCTGTAATCATTAACCTCTTTATGGCTGGGAAAGAAAGCTAGAGCACTCAGCTAATACAAGTTGACATATTTTCATTTTGTGTTTCATGGATTGCAGCAGAAAAACTCAGATGCACACTTTGGGTCTGTACAACAGATCATTCAGCCTGCAATGATGAGCTGCTGGTTGCTGCTGGTTAAGTGGCCCCTACAAATGCTGCCAAGCGTCATCCTTCAAACCCAACATGCTAAAGAATTAAAGCCTTGTAGTAGTGTCATACCTCATTATTTCCCAATAATGACAAGTAAGAGAGACAAGTCTGTTCCTTCCCAAATCCAAATCCTGCCTGTCTCTTGATTTTTGTACCCACTCCTAGAGCACTGTTGAGAATTTCCTCCCATTTTTCTTACACACCACTCACTTCCCCTCTTTACTACAGGTAGAAGATGCTGCACAAGAGGACATGATGCTCTTTGCCAGTGATAACATGGTAAGTGGTTACCTCAGGAGTGATATAGAAGAGTTATAGTAATGTCCCCCTACTTTGCTGGGAGTTCAGACTGTGCAATTCAGAATATTCACTTTCTTCTGGGAGTGCAAGATGGAAGAGATGGAAGCTGTACTCCTCTAAGTTATCAGTCACAGCAAAGTACTGGAAAAAAAGCAGGTGACACTGCCTACGAGTGTAAATTAAAAAGAAATTTCCAATTATTTGTCTTATTGACAGTAGTAAGGAATGTTTGGTTACCACAGGTGACCTTTGTCTGCCACTTTTTGCTAGATGTTTTATTTTGGTGACTTGATTCCTATGAGATTCCACTGTTTTCTGGGGGGTTGCTTGAATCATGAATATAGGCTATTCCTATTCCTCTGTCTAGCTGGTGAAGGCTCCTTCTGGTGAAGTATAGCAGAGCAATTCCCCTACAGAAAGATCAGGACTGGACAAGTGAAGGCATGATAGCAGGCATCAGCTTCCTGGGACAGAGTTCTGGGGAAAAGAAGGTTAGTAAAAAAGTAAAGTAAAATAAGGCCAGTAAAGGAGCTCTGAGCTTCAGATGTTCTTTGATGAGGATGTCTGCAGGGTAGGGTTGGCACAACACACTGCACTCTAAGGCCCCCCCCATCGTGCAAGGTGTAGAACAATTCTTGGGAGACTCCAGAATGTTTTTTTTGTTGTTGTGTGCTTCATGTGTCAAGGATCGGTTCTCTTCACAGAGCTTGTAGTGGCTAATGCATAATGCAATACAACAAGCCGTAATAATTCCATTGTTAGCTTGTAGATTTTGGAACATATGGATAACACTTAACAATTAAAATCAACAGTTGATTAAGACTGTGAAATCATAGTGTGATTCAAAGTAGCTTAACCACATAATCTGCCTGCAAGATGAAGCCTCAGTGTTCTCATGGAGATGTGCTGTTTTTATAATCTGGGCTGTGAGAGCTTCCTAAAAATATAATGTTAACACAAGAAAGCAGTGTCATGACCTTTACTATAAAATAAAATGTCCTTCTTTCTCAGAGAGTTTTTATAGAAGGCAATGAGCTCATCCCATTGTATTTTCTGCAGACTGTGCAGCATTCTCAAGTGAAGTAATCTTGGGAAGATTAGGTGCACGATTAAAAGCTACAGCTGAAGTGGGATGCAGAGAGAGGGATTGTATCCATCTCCTAGTGGATGCAGAGCCTGTCCTATGACTGAAGAGACAAGAGAGCCACTGTATCCTTAGTGCAGACTCCCAAAGCCAGTGATCAGGGTACTCAAAATCATATTTATTTTTTCTCCAGTTTCTGAAATTCACTTTCTGTGGGACCTTGAACAAATCTTCCAGCTGCTGTTTCCTATTGATTAAAAGTGGATTATGTTATTTTCACTTTGAAATCCAGGGACTAAAAAACATGGAATTTATCTTAGATATCAAAGGTAACCTGTTGTGCCCAGGAATGGTACAGCAGAAGCTGACCTTTGCTTTTCCCTTAGTTTAACATTAGTAGAACTTTATAATAGAATTCATTTTGTTTCCCAGGTTTTGATACCTTTTATTCTTCTCATTCCCTCCTATTTTTGAAGCTTCTGGAGTAGAAGTGACATAGTATCACCACTCAAAATCAAAGCTAGAAAGTTATGAAAATCCCAGTCTCACCATTTTCCAAGTGCACTCGTATTTCATTGTATTCTCTCCAGTGTGAAATAAATGAAGATGTCGCTGCTCAGTAAACATCACTCTCTTTCTGCAGGTGGTGCAGGCAGTCACTTTTTAGCAGTACTATCAGCTTTTGCAGATTTATGAGTCAGGAAACGTTACTGTAGCATTCTCAGCCTGCATCTATGAGCTGAGTAATGCCTAAAAATTACCTTGCTCTTTGGTAAAGCAGCAGTGATCTCTTCCTCCGGTTGTTGGGACTTGAATCATAGAACCATAGAATACCACATTGGAAGGGACCTCTTAGATCATCCGGTCCAACCTTTCGAGCTAGTATAATACTATAGTTTATATCAGATGGCTCAGCACCTGTCAAGCTGACACTGAAAACTGTGCAACATGAAGGAATCTACCACTTCTCTTTGACTCTCCTCATGGTGAAAAATGTATCTCTTGTGTCCAATCGGAATATCAACAGGAGCAACTTGTGCCCAACACCCCTTGTTTTTTCGGTGTGACTCCTTCGCAGGGTAGGGTTGGCACAACACACTGCACTCCAAGGCCCTCCCATCGTGCAAGGTGTAGAACAATTCTTGGGAGACTCCAGAATGTTTTTTTTGTTGTTGTGTGCTTCATGTGTCAAGGATCGGTTCTCACAAACCCAGTTTTCTCAGCCTCTGCTCATATAGCAGTTCCTCCAGTCTTCTGATTATGCTTGTGGCCCTTCTCTGGACCCTCTCCAGCCTGTCTGCACCCTTTTTGTATAGCAGGGACCAAATCTGAATGCAAGATGCCAGGTGTGGTCTGACAAGGACGGAGTAGAGAGGGACAATGACTTCTTGATCTCTGCTGGTGATGACCTTGTTGATGCAGCCCAGAATCCAATTGGCTTTCTTTGCCCCCAGGTCCCTTTCCACAGGGCTGCTCTCCAGCCAGGTAGGTCCTAGTCTGAACTGCACTCCTGAGCTATGTGTTCCCAGATGAAAAACTTTACACTTATCCCT
>NW_009952964.1:691348-691936 GCF_000747805.2 Chaetura pelagica | reverse complement strand
ATGGCTCTCCCTTCTGGAGTGTCAGCCTCTCCACTCATCTTGGTGTTGTCAGCAAACTTCATCAGGGTGCTCTTGATCCCAACAGGCAGGTCACTTATGAAGATGCTAAAGAGCATAGGGCCCAGTATCGATCCCTGGGGGACCTCACTTGTGACGGTTTGCCAGTTTGGGGAGGAAGTATTTACTATCACCCTCTGGGTAGAGTCTGTCATCCAGCTCCCCACCCACCACACAGACCACCGGGTTCTCCAGGAGGAGGCTGCAGGGCCATTATATCTTTCAGTATTCCTATTCTCTTTCCTGTCTTGCTAAATCTGAACACAATATTTTTCTTTTCCTCTTCTGCTACCCACTCCCTTTCTACCCTCTTTCCCCACTCCCACAATGATGCCAGAGTCACTCAGTTATCTTTTTCACAAAATTAAAAATCAAATCAAACCCAAACAAACTGTCGCAGGCCGGTACCGGGGGGCTACCGGCTGTCAGGATGTTTCTGCGACTTCTCTCCCCAGATGAGGAGAGGTTTGTTAAAAAAGCCCAAGTGTCCACCTCTGTCAGAGGAACGGCCGCTGTGGGGTCGTTTTTTTG
>NW_009952964.1:678667-690804 GCF_000747805.2 Chaetura pelagica | reverse complement strand
AGCGGGTGCCCTCCCCCGCCCCCCCTCTCTGCTTCTCCGGGCAGCGGGGCGGGAGTTTCAGGCAGGTTCAGGTGCTGCAGCGGGGTCTGTCCTGGGCAGGCAGAAAGAGCAGAGCCCTGCAGATCTTGCTCTTTTTATAGATCAGAGATCAATGTTCGAGAAAGTACCACTGTCTGAATTAGCCAATCAGCACTGGCCAGGCACATACTCTGTCAGAGGCAGCTTTTAACCTATTGTTTATTTTTCTGCCAGTTATCATGACCTTTATGCTGTTCTCTTGCCGTGGGCTTATCTGGTAGAGCAAGAGGCCTTTTTCCATTCCGTCCTTGGCTGAATCAGAGAAAAGACGCCACTCTTGCTTTGCTGGCTTGAAAGGCATTTTTTGTTTAGTCTTACGTGTGGGGAAGAAGATGGACTGTTCCCCACACAAACAAACAGCAAAACAAAAACAAACAAGCCAAACCAACAAAATAAAAAAACAAACATAAAAAAAAAAAACAAACAAAAAAATCTCCAAAAGAACACAGACAGTACACTTATTGCCATCTAAAAGAGAAATCTGTAGTGGCTCAACTCAAGTGCAGAGTCTGTTGCTGCAGGGTTTTTTTTTCTTGGATGTGTTTTTTTTTCCCTTTTTTTTTCCTTTTTTTTTTTTTCCTTTTTTTTTTTTTCTTTTCCCCCCCTCCACTTGACCAGATGGTGTGCAGCTCTCTTCCCTTGCTGGGAAGTCTGTTTGAGCAGCTACTTCTCCACAGCTGTTATCTCCCTTATCCCTACTCCAGTTTTCTACAGCCAGTCCCTCCCTGGTGAGGGCAGCTTGCTCTGCATTGTGGGAGATGGTGTGAAGCTACAAACACACACACAGACAATCTGTCCCTGGAAATCCTAAGAGAATTGAGAAGGCAGCATCCTTACTGGAAGGTGTAACTTCAGCCTGTACCCATACATCAACTGGAGCCCAAGTGCTACTGACATGATGTAAGCAGACAAAGGGAACCTTCTTCCTTGCATCTTGTGGTATTTCTTTAGGAGAAAAAGTGGGTAAGATTGTTATTTCTTAATGTTTTTTTAAAAGGAGAAATAACTAACTAACTCTTTAAATTCTGATTCCAGATATTGCAACCATTTCTTCTTGTCTGTGCATTTTCCTCATGTGCTGATATTATCTGTGGCATGTTGTTGTTTTGTTTGTTTTTTTCCCACAGCCAGATGGCACAATGTGGACCATACTTACAAGGCATTTACTCTAATTAAAAGAAGTGTGGCATGTATGTGAAGCAATAGCCTGTAGGAAAGCTCTAGGCTTGTGGCAAAATCAGGATCAGAAGATTTAGTGACCTTTTTGTAATTTTAAATGCATGTTATATCAATATCAATTTCAAGATAAGAAATACAAAATAAGCTATTGCAACAACACAGCAGTTCATATAGTAAATTGTTCCCTTATGTTTGGGATATGAAAGCATACAAAATGGCAGCTGCTGTTTGCAAGAGTTTAAGGGATTCCTGGGTAATGAGTATCTTCATGACACTGTCTTTACCATACAAAACATGATTCAGTGATCTTCATACCATGATTCTTGGGACAGACAGCTCTCAGGAATGACAGAAAGGCAAGAGACACTGGCCTGTCTATATAGAATTGCAAGATGAGGGGACTCTCACAGTGCCTTAAGGCTCTAAACTGTAATGATTCAGCTCTGAATAAAAGATCTTAAGCTGAGAAGAATTGGCTGAAAGCCACAACTGTTGAGAATTCAGGGAATTCTGAGAAAAACATAAGCCATGACCAAACCCATGCAAGCTGTAGTGACTCTCAAGAATTTTGGCAGCCTTAAGTATAAAGTTTATGTACTAATAGCCTAGTTAATGTATTGGAAGAGTTAAACAAGAAAAATCATCTTATTTCCAATATTTCTGTGGGGTTTTTTAGCACTGTGCAATATGTTCCATGCTTAGATAATTATTCTGAAAGCAGATACGATTTTAACAAGAAAATCACATTTTAAATGGCATAGTTGTCTCTCAGAGTAATCCTATTAAAAACAAACAAACAACAAACAAACAAAATAACAAAAAACTACTCACTAAGGCAATAGAGAGTAAGTGTTTGCACAGGTTACACAGTGAATCAGTGAGTCAGCTAAGATAAGATTATTGTCTCTGGTTCTTTCTCTTTTTTTACTCCAACCATTACATCCTCCTGCCAGTACAAACAGTCTGCATAACTTGGTAAGAAGGTTAAAATGTCAGGTCAAGTTAATTTTAAATTGCTTGAACCACTTGTGAAATGCAAACTCTATGATCAAGTTTGTATTTAACCATGCATCTTCAAGTAGTTCAGTACTGGGACAAAAACTGATTACATAGCAAGTTACATGCTGTGTAAGTTTAGCTGCATAACAGGTACAGGTCAACAGTGTAGGTGGATCTTCTCATCTTCTACTGGAAATTCTAAAGTAATTTACTATCTTCATATAACAGATGCGCTTGCATTCTCAGTAGGAAAGTTAAACCCAAGTGGCTACATTGGAATTAGCTAACACACAGCCCTGATAAACTGGGCTTGTTGGGCTATGGAAGAAGAAAACTATTTAATCAGCTATTAAGAATGATGAAGAATCACAATCTGTCTGCAATTTAGCATAATGATGAAGCAGTACTCTGGAAGGAAAATAAAGGGATATAGGGCATGCCCTGCTCTGAGTGGGATGAACAGTTGCACCATGGGCAAATATTCTGAATCAATGCTGCTTTCATTCAGAGCAGCTAAGGCAAGACAGTATTAACTTTAGTGCACACTAACTCCCCCAGGCATAATCAAGCTCCATATAAGCTTGTTTCCAAACTAGGGACTAAATACCTTTATTTATTTTTGCCCCTATTAGTTGCATTATACTTTCTTTCAGCTATATACCATAGAAATAGCTATTGATCTACTCTGCCATCAAGCTCCCAATATGAGCAATAAGTAAACAGTTAGAAAAGGGAGTCTGCTTGGTTCTGGTTTCCTTATGAGAACTGAAGGCAAAAAGACTGTCAACACTGTCTTGTTAATCAAGGATCAAGCCTTTCTTCATGCTTTAAGCCCTATCTATCCCTACTAACCACTCAATAGTTTCCTAGGATGAAGCTCCAAGCAGGAGAGGTACAGCAAAAAGCAAGCCTGATTTACAGCAGGGACTTGGACCATACAAATCATGTGGATGCAGCAAACTAAAATCCTTTGATCCTATCACTGAAAGCTGCCTAGCCAGTCAAAGGATGTTAAGCCAGCAAAGGCACCTACAGTTATTTGGCCAAATCCAGCACTCGGAACCGGATCTCCCCTGTTTGCCACCTCCTCACTCCTTGAGATGCCTGCAGTCCTACAGCAGCTATGTATATCAGAAAAAGGTGTCCTTCAGGGACTCTGCACATCTCTTCAGGCATGTCTAGAGCTGCCTGTGCTTGCAAAGAGCTGAGCAGCTTGGCAACTGCCTCTTCCCACGGTTCTGCCTGGGGACCCTGCTGCTCTCCTCTACAGGGACCTCATTGAATGACCTTCCCAGCATCCTGCTCCAGGCCACCATGTAGAAGAAATGAGAGGCCATGACAGCCTCATAGGGATTCTGGGTTACCCCTCTTGTCTGGAGAAGTGGAAAGCAGACATAGGCACACAGAGATATGTTGTAACATACCTTGGGTGTCAGCTGCTGCTGCAAGGAGCACGTAAGAGAGAATTCTTGAGCATTCATTTCATACAAAACTGTTTTTGTTCTCATCTTCTACTGGAAATTCTAAAGTAATTTACTATCTTCATATAACAGATGCGCTTGCATTCTCAGTAGGAAAGTTAAACCCAAGTGGCTACATTGGAATTAGCTAACACACAGCCCTGATAAACTGGGCTTGTTGGGCTATGGAAGAAGAAAACTATTTAATCAGCTATTAAGAATGATGAAGAATCACAATCTGTCTGCAATTTAGCATAATGATGAAGCAGTACTCTGGAAGGAAAATAAAGGGATATAGGGCATGCCCTGCTCTGAGTGGGATGAACAGTTGCACCATGGGCAAATATTCTGAATCAATGCTGCTTTCATTCAGAGCAGCTAAGGCAAGACAGTATTAACTTTAGTGCACACTAACTCCCCCAGGCATAATCAAGCTCCATATAAGCTTGTTTCCAAACTAGGGACTAAATACCTTTATTTATTTTTGCCCCTATTAGTTGCATTATACTTTCTTTCAGCTATATACCATAGAAATAGCTATTGATCTACTCTGCCATCAAGCTCCCAATATGAGCAATAAGTAAACAGTTAGAAAAGGGAGTCTGCTTGGTTCTGGTTTCCTTATGAGAACTGAAGGCAAAAAGACTGTCAACACTGTCTTGTTAATCAAGGATCAAGCCTTTCTTCATGCTTTAAGCCCTATCTATCCCTACTAACCACTCAATAGTTTCCTAGGATGAAGCTCCAAGCAGGAGAGGTACAGCAAAAAGCAAGCCTGATTTACAGCAGGGACTTGGACCATACAAATCATGTGGATGCAGCAAACTAAAATCCTTTGATCCTATCACTGAAAGCTGCCTAGCCAGTCAAAGGATGTTAAGCCAGCAAAGGCACCTACAGTTATTTGGCCAAATCCAGCACTCGGAACCGGATCTCCCCTGTTTGCCACCTCCTCACTCCTTGAGATGCCTGCAGTCCTACAGCAGCTATGTATATCAGAAAAAGGTGTCCTTCAGGGACTCTGCACATCTCTTCAGGCATGTCTAGAGCTGCCTGTGCTTGCAAAGAGCTGAGCAGCTTGGCAACTGCCTCTTCCCACGGTTCTGCCTGGGGACCCTGCTGCTCTCCTCTACAGGGACCTCATTGAATGACCTTCCCAGCATCCTGCTCCAGGCCACCATGTAGAAGAAATGAGAGGCCATGACAGCCTCATAGGGATTCTGGGTTACCCCTCTTGTCTGGAGAAGTGGAAAGCAGACATAGGCACACAGAGATATGTTGTAACATACCTTGGGTGTCAGCTGCTGCTGCAAGGAGCACGTAAGAGAGAATTCTTGAGCATTCATTTCATACAAAACTGTTTTTGTTTGTTTGTTTGGTTGGTTGGTTGGTTGGTTTTGTTTGTTTTTCTGTAAAGCATTAGTGTTGCATTTTAGGCCTAGCCTGGCAACAAAGAACCAGCTTGATCATTCAACTTCACCCCACTCCCCACACACACATACTGTGGGATGGGGAAGACAAAGGTCAACTATAGAAACTGGTGAGTTAAGGCAAAGGACAAGGAAGTTTCTTCACCAATTAAAGTCCCGGGCAAAACAGAATCAACTTGGGGAAAAATTGTAATTTAATTTCACATTAATCAAACACACACAAGACACAGACAACACAAAGAGCAGGGCTTGCATATGTTACCCCGCCCCTCCCTTCTTCCTGGGCCCAAATTACCTTGTTCCCAGTTTCTCTCCCTCCTTCCCCCCAGCAGCACAGGGGGACAGCGGATGGGGTTTAGAGTCAGTTCACAGGCTGGTGGTTCCTGCCACTCCTTTCTCCTCAGGAAGAAGGATTCCTTACAGTCCTTGCCTGCTTCCCCACAGGGTCCCTCCCGTGGGAGAGAGTTCTCCAGGAACTGCTCCTCCATGAGTCCTTCCCACGAGGTCAGGAGCAAGGTGCTCCAGTGTGGGCTTCTCACAGAGTCACAGGCTGCTTCGGGAACAGTCATGATAGTCATAGGATACTCGTTCGTAGATTCAATAGAAAAGTAGCCTAATAAAAATTTACTAACATAATTAATTTGCTGCACTAAGTTAGCTGAACAGGTTACTTTTAAAACAATGTACTTTGTAAAACTGTCAGGCAATTATGCCAAGCATCCTGCAGGCTGTGATAACATCAAGTCTTCTAAGACCTGTGGCCTACAGACAACACTAATGTTGATTCTGACCCACCTGGGCAATCTACCAGCAAGACACTGGAGACAGGACCAGGATGGGAGACAGGTAAAGATGACAAAGGACTAGAATCAACAAAGATCCTCACAGGAGACCCTCGAGCATGCATAATTATGAAGATAGCCAATTCCAGGAAATACTATGAGTATGTAAATGAATTCTGGGAACTCATTGACATAAAACTGAATAGGCATGTTTTTGGTGTATATTAGTTGGGGTGTTTTGCTGATGTGTTGGAGCACTTACGGTGGAGATATCCACAGTGCTGTAGTAAAGAAAGCCTGATCAAAAGCAGCTTGTTTGTTGTTACTGGGTCTTTACCTCAGAATCCTTACCCAGCTGCACCTAACCTCCCATTTTGGTGAGGAGTGTTAGAAAGCAAGGGGGTTTGGAAGCTCCAAATTTTTGCTTCAGTCACCTCCCCTAGCACCGGAGTCTTCCACAGCTGCAGACTCCAAGACCAGTGGCAGGAAATCCAAGTCCACTGGCAGGAAATCCGAGTCCACTGGCCGCAAAATTCAAGCTCACTGGCCAAGTTCACCCCTCCTGGCTCCATGTTTCTCCAAGAAAGCAGGGGGACAGCCTGCCATCTCACCATGAGTTGCAGGGAAAATTCTGCTTGGGCATCTTCTCCCCCTTTTTCCTCACCAACCACCCTGGATCTTCACCCCAGCACTGCCTTTCATCCTCCAGCACAGCTCTTCTTTTTACCAGCTGCTCTGCTCAGCTCTTATCTCAGTTCTGTTGTATGTTAATTGAAGAGGCGCACCTATTGACCGTCTAATGGTTCCTTGGCTGGTTTTAATGCAGGTGGAGCTTCTCAGCTTCTTGCCGGAACCAGTCCTGGCATCCTTCCCCCTCTACCAAAAAACCTGCCAAACCAAAACAGCACAATTATGTGTAATGATAAGAATTCAGTTTTTCTTGCTCAGTAAGAGACATAAGGGCAAAAGTAACTCTATGTCTTTCTTTCTTTTTCCTCTCCTGATACCAGAAAGCATAAGCAATAATTCTTTTTCAAAAGATCTTCCACAGGAGACATTAAAACTCTCATACTTGGCTACCCTGTGTTTCTTGTAGTAATTTAGCCTAGCCTGACTTTTCTCTTCATCTTGGCTATATTACTTACATGCACACAGAGGAATCTTACAACCCCACCAATACCTCAGCTTGGATGGCCTTTTAGATTCAGAAAGCAGGATAGTAAAATAGTGTCAGCAGCTCTCAAAATGGCAGCAAAGAGGAAGAATAACATAAAATTTCAGTGTGAGCAAAACAAAGCTAATTTGATAGGAAGATTAGAGCAGCAGCTTACACTCCTGCCCCTCTCCCACCCCCTCTCAGGGTGCCTTGCCTTGGGAGAGGGGAATCTATTTTCCTTTTCCTTTTCTGTCCTTCCTCTCCTTTGATGTGGGAAGGTTATTTTCCATTGCATACATGGAGTGATAACCTTCTTCTCTCCTTCAGATGTGGTCCAAAACGAACTTAAATTAAGAGAACTAATGGATTGTTTTGTGACTGACGTAGAGAGCCTGTTTTGGCAAAAGTCAATCTCTAGCAATAATGGCAAGAGATGTTGTGACATCAGGAGTAAATCACTCCTTGAAATACTTCTGAGAAAACTAAACCACTACTTTGTAACTGGTTTATATTTAAGGCATTGATTTTGTGTTCTAAAAATCTATTTCTGGGGAGGAAGAAAAAAAATAAAATAATAACAAAAATCAGTTTCTTCCAAGCAGCAGGACTACTTCTTACCATTCAAAGTGATCAGCATTTAAAACTACAGTTAGTCCCCAGTAAAACACAGTACATAAACTAATAAGGAGATTGAAATATTCTACCATTGCAAACTTTTTTTCACATCCAGAACCTAACCCAAGCATTACCAGAAAAGAACAGTGAGATGTATTAGGCATTAGAGAGCACTCCTGCTGCTGCAAGCATTGTGCCTTTAATTTTTCCACTATGATGGGAGATAGCGAGAACTATAGAGTACCATGCAGAATACCAACCAAAGGATTGGATGTACTGAGTATTTCAAGAAGGTAATGACCTGCTGAAACTGCAATGAGTAATTTCCAATAGATATTAAAAGATTATTGTGGCATGAAAAGTACATAAACTTGCCTCAATGTGTTGTGGTAGCACACACTCTACTTGCAGTGATTTATTTTCACCTTGATCTAATAAAAAAGTAGTCAAAAAACAATCCTGGTAGAGTTACATCTGATCAACAGCATATACAAAAGATGAAAAAAAAAAAAGTTGTTTTATCTTTTAACGAAAACACTCTAGGTTTTCAAAAAGTCAGAAGTAAAGCAAAACAGATAAGCTGGACAGCAGTGTACAAATTATGAAGCCATCAGAAAATCTAAGACTGTATTCCTGTCAATGAGAAACAACATAAATTACATACAGCATATTATCCATTTAACATTAATGATATGGGGTTTCCCATTTTCATCCAGTGTTTCCCAGGTGTTAATATTGAACGGATTTTGCAAAGCTAGTCGGACTTTCCCAATGTTAGGTAAATTAGCCAGGACAGTTTGTCCTGGCTGTAGGGAATGTTCCACCTTCTTTAGAGGTTTTTTATCTTTCATGTCAGTTTGTTGGGGAGCTGAAGGAAAAAAGGCGGTTAGGCGGGGACACCCATTAGCTCTCCATTGGTTATTAATGGTAGTAATTGCATGATTCACCCGCTGGTCCCAATGGGACTTTTGGGGACGGATTAGTTTTTTGATCATTCGATTAGTTCTTTCCACAATCCCATTTGCTTGTGGGTAGTATGGGGTGTGGAAAGTCCATTTTATGTCCTCCCTTTTTGCCCAACTTTGCACTAGATGGGAGGTGAAATGTGTTCTATTATCAGATTGGATATTTTTTGGCTTAGGCAAATTACTAAAGGTTTTTTTCCAGAAATCTCAAAGTAGTTTCCCCATTTGCTTTCAGAGTGGCTTCTGCACAGGTGAGACCCGAGATTACCTCTACCCTGACAATAACATGCCAGGTGGACCACAAGGATTTTCCTTCACGCAGATGGAGACTGTCTGTTGTTAGGGGATGTTCCCCCATGCGAATTTTACACAGCTCACATTCTGAAATTGCAGATTTGGCTTGTTCACGTGTAACAGGCCATCCACGTGCTTGAGCTTCCCTGTAGAGGTCTAAGGTTCCTGAATGGCCTCTCTTTATGTGGAGCCATTCAAGCAGTCTTCCCCACTCAGACCTCTCACCCTGAGCAATGGCCTCTCGGATTTCAAGTACACTGATTCGGGCCAGGTCATCAGCTTCATTATTCCAGTAAGATGCTTCATCCTTCAAAGCTGATTGGTGGGAAGGCACCCATCCAACATGAAAATTTGGATTTGATTTGGCTATGCCCAATATCTGTTGCCATTTTTCTTTCTGCCACACTGAGACCCCGTTGATTTCCCAATTGTTATGTTCCCAGTGTGTTATCCACTCCACACAGCCCTTAAAGACTGCAAAGGAGTCTGTGTAAATGTACACAGCTTCCTTTGAGGCTCGTTCTTTTACAAACACATTAAAGACAGCGTCCAGCTCTCCTACTTGGGCACTACCTTTATCTTGATTTACTATTTGTTCACCTGTGGAGGGCTTTATAGCAGCAGATTTGAAAAACCAAATTTTGCCTTCCCTTCTGGAAGAGGCATCAGTGAACCAGGTGTTAGTCATCCCATCTTTATATTCTGGAGCCTCTTTAATTGGACTGGGAGTTTTCATTATCAAATCTTCTTCATTTTTTGAGCCAATTGGGTCCTGTATTTTCAATTCCTTGTCAGGACCTTCTTCAATTTGGAATAGGCCTGAATAATATTCAATTTGACTGTACCATTTCCTAATTGTACCCTTTTGAGATATTCCTTCTGGAGGGGCCCTTCCAGACAGCACTTGCTTTACTACTTTAAAAGGGCCTCGGAGGATCACCTTTTGTTTTTTAATGATTTTGTTCACTTCTTTTAGTGCTGTACAAACAGTCAATAACCCCTTCTCCAGAGTGGAGTATCGTTTTTCTGAATCTTTGAGACTTTGGGAATAAAAACCAATTGGTCGGGTGCTCCCATTAGGTCCTCGTTGCCAAAAATGGTATGACAAAGCACTGGCAGAGAATCCCCACTCTATTATTATTGGATCCTCTGGGTGGAGAGGTCCCAGAGTTTGGTACGTTTGTACCTCCAATAACAATAATTGGAGTGCCTCATCGTGGGATTGTTCCCACTCCCAATGTCGGTTTTTCTTTAATAAATCATGTAAAGGACGAGCAATGATGGAAAGGTCCGGTATGTGTTTCCTCCAGTACTGCAGGGTGCCAAGAATTTCTTGTAGCTCCTTTTTGTTTGTAGGTGCCTTTATTTCCCCAAGGTGGGATAAGGTATCTGAGGGAACATTCCATGTGCCTCCCTTCCACCTTATTCCCAGAAATTTTACCTCTTGGGATGGGCGTTGCCTCTTCTCCTCAGGGATCTCTATTTGCATACCTGTCAGATGCCCAATTATGGCGTCATAAACCGCCTGCACCTCCTCCTCACTCTGGCCTCCTATCAGTACATCATCGATATACTGATAGACTTTAACTTTGCTGTTATCTTTGATGACAGGTATTTCTTCAAGTTCACGTGCAAGTGCGTGATGGGCCAGTGTGGGTGAGTGCTTGTATCCCTGGGGTAGTCTAGTAAAAGTGTATTGCACACCATCCCAAGTAAAGGCAAAACATTCCTGATCCTCAGGATCAATGGGAATTTGAAAAAACATATCTTTGACATCAAGAGAGGCAAGCACAGGATGTGCTGCCTCCTATACCTCCAGTATTATGTCTGCAATATTTGGCACAGCAGCTGTTAGGGCTTCTGTGTTATTATTCAATTTCCAGAAATCAACTGTCATTCTCCACTTTCCATTTGGTTTTCTAACAGGCCAAATTGGCGAGTTAAAGGGAGAATGGCAGGGCACAATTATGGCTTTTTGTTTCAACTCGCTGATTACCTCTTTTATGCCTTCTTTTGCAGCAATTGGGATTGGATATTGCCGCACATTTGTGATACTGCTTTGGGGTAGACGGGGAGCACTTTTTAGCAACCTAACTTGGAGTGTGGGCGTGCCAAAATTCCAAAAACGGCCATTTTCATCTCTCCACACTCGACCCATCTGGCAGGTAGCCAGATACCGAAATTTCTTTTCTATTTTACCCATTCTTTTATTGATCAGTTTTGTCATCTCACATCTGAGAGACTCCAATCCTCCCTCTACCTCACTATGCATAGGAGCAGAGGGGTGTGTGACAGTACAGAAGGAAAAAAATAATTCAAATTATACAACCAAATATATATGTTTATGCATATCTGGTATCTCTTTTTTGGGGGGTGAACAAGTGCTTTACACAGTGTTAAGTATGTTGGTGCCACTTTGTCTTCATAGCTGAAAGGCACCTCCTCTGGGGGAGCTGTTGGTGTTAAAGGAGGATTAATGGGAGGAGTTGCCACCCTGAGGGCAGGAGATCTGTTTTTGTTTTTTAAGTTTGCCCTTTGTGGTGGCATTGCAGGCTTTTTTGAGCAAAATTCCCATTCTTCCTCCTCTGTTGTACATGAGCCTTCAAAGTCAGACTCGCTAGAGTCCGAGTCATTAGAATCATCAGATTCAGCGGAATTATTGGAATTATTATACCCGTTTTGAGCCTCCTTGTCTGCGGTGCAAACAGCACCATTGCTGAATATTGCTCCCATTATTACTTGTTTTTTATTCTTATTAGAAACACAGTAAGGACGACAAGATACTCCCCAGATCACACTTCTGACACCAGAAATTAATATGTCGCGATCCGCGACCTATTATATCTCCTTTTTGGAGTGTATTTAGTTTGTCAGGATCTGCTGAGAGGTCCGCACATGGCGCTCACCTCTCACAGAGGATCAGTGAGCTTTGGCACTGAATTTTTGAGTGAGTAACTTGCTCAGTGCTTACTAATATTTCCAACAACAGCAGCCAATCCCCAATTAGAATTTCCGAATGCTTGGTTTATTGTGGGGAAAACAAAGCAATTTGGGGGCAGGAGGTTCAAAAAGGGTAAGTAAAGCAAGCATCAAATAACAAGAACTTATGTCTTAATACTTATATATGGGTACACCTTGTTTACACACCTTATTTACTTATTTATGAGGGAAGGAGGAGG
>NW_009952964.1:662820-678348 GCF_000747805.2 Chaetura pelagica | reverse complement strand
GCAGCAGCGTGGGTGGCAGCAACAATGGTGGCAGTGGCTTCGGTGGCAGCAAGAGCTTCCACGTCTCTGGAATAGTGCACCGAGAAGCAAGCGGCAAAACTGCGCCAAGAGGCGAGCTGCAAAAGCGAGCCGAGGAGCAAGAAGTGGCACCTTCAGTATCTCCAGAAAACCGCGCCGAAAATCAGCGTGCATGCTGTCTCTTTATAGGTCTTCTTTGCTCCTGATTGGCCGGTTTTGTATTTCCAGGCTTTTCAGCCAATCAGACAGGACCTAGTCCCGCCCCTGCTTCCGGCCACGGCCCCTCCCCCGCAGCAGCTTCCCCCCCCCCACAGAGAGGGTTCAGCGCCACGTGGAGCCGCCATCTTCAGGTCTGCTGACCTAAAGGGCATTTCATGTTCATGTGAGGAAATACCTGGTCCTTCACATAGACCTAGAAATTCAAGACCCAAGTATTAAAAAAAATGACATAATTTGCTTGACTATGTCCAGGCTTTCCAAAGCAGTTGCCAGACTTATGTTTGTAATAGGGTAACAGACCTGATACATAATGTAGGATTATCTGGTGACCAGGTCCTCGCCTAGGGCAACACTACAAGGAATTCTCTATATAGAACAGACCTTTATGAAAAGCTTCAGAAGTGTCAGAAAAGTAATTATATTTATTGGAATGATGAAAAAATGCTTAATAGCTGATGGAGTTGTCAATTTGCAGCATCTAGTTGAATAACTTGTTTTATTCTCCAGTTTTTTTCCAGACTGGTTTTTCTCTGCCTGCAGATACAATAGCAGTTTGGAAGTGAGGAACAGCAAATAACTGGTGTTTGGCATTTCAGTTGGCATTTTGCAGACAAACACACCTGAAATCATATCAGTTAATACCTGTGCCTCCCAGATCTATTTTGGAAATGGATAAATTTTTCTTTTCCAGGTATGGAACATAGTAGCATAGTAAATTTCCTGAAAGCTGGAATGACTGGCTTCCTTTTCATGGCACAACAGTGCTTCAACATATTTTATTTTTTCCTACAGTGACAGTAAGGAGATTTTGTCATGAAGGTTGGTATTTCAGATTAAGATCAGCTATAACAGATTGTTCTTACTAGTTTTAACTGTGCTGTTCTTCAGTGTAGTTCATCTCAGCTAATGCCTTCAGAACATTAAAGGAAAATAATGCACTCTGAAGTAGCCAGACATGTAAGTTGTTCTTTTACACTGACATGAATCAATTGAAATCCACCAATAGAAATCAACCACAGAGCAAATGGCTCCCAACAAAATAATACCAAGGTACTGTGCTTATTGTAGGCTTATTACTTATCTATTTCAGGATTAATTTTTATGGTTCAGTAAAATATGTATTAGTGACCATATGAATGTACCTAGAAACCCACAGCATGCTGTGCTGTGGAAAAAAGGTCTGTCTGGATCCCAACAAAACCAATGAGATGGCCAGTGCCAACTCACATCAGCAGATCAGGAAATCTGATCCTCCACAAACCTGTGACCATTCATTCTCATGTGCAATGCAGGAAGAACACTGCCCACTGGAAGGGCAGGCACATGGGCATCAGTAAGAGAAAGGTTACAGGCTCATATGCCTGAGAAGGTGACCTGGATGAGGAGGGTGAGGATTCTGAGCTGCCTGCTTGGCAGATACAGGGAGTCCAAGAAGATTAACTGCCGCATGTATCCCACTCACCTGAACAGCACGGGCAATGTGTTTGTTCAAGAACAAGTGGATCCTGATGGAGCACATCCACAAACTCAAGGTGTGACACCCAAAGATGTACCTACATACGGTTGTAATGTATTGCCTAGCTCCAGTCAAACTGATCATTGTCAAAGCCACACTCTTTTTAATTGAAAGGCTCCATCAACAAGTCAAATGCCCAGATGTTGAGTGAGGTTGGAACTGACTTGATCTGGTGAACACAAAAAAATATTGATTTTTTTAACCAGTAAAATTATCTTTAAGGTCATACACATATTTTTTTTGTGGTAATGATAAAGCACCACATTTGCATTAATGTGGACTTTTTTAGTGGAGAATGTTTGTGATGTGTTGGTTAACATTAGAGTGATGACCAGGTTGCATTAACCTACTTTATGTCTCATTTAACGTGTTTGCTGACTAGCCCGTTCATTTTTACTCCTGACTCATGTACATTTATCCCTCTGGCTATTCTGAAATCAGATCGATACAGTCTTGTTTTCCAAATAAGAGATAACTGTCTAGATAGATATGGAATTGTTTCTGGGTGTTAGTTCAGCTGTGAAAGCAGTACCTGTAAGGAAAATATGGTGGCAGTCGTATTATCATTTACGGCATCTGTCTTGTCTAACATCAGACTACGTAATACAAAAAACAAGTTGTGGGAATAAGGACAAAATATGGGTTCACAGGTTATTGGGTAAAATTTGACAGTCTGTTACTATAGAGATCACAACAAATGTTTGGGATAGTCCACTCCCAATTTAAAACCTGACTCCTACTGGGTTTCTCGTGGATGATATTGCATGAATAACTAAACTTACTGAGAAAAAAAACTACACTAAAATGACACTAGTCTCTATTTTTACCTGGTTCTGATGGTCAAGCTGAAAGGGAGGGAATTAACATGCCCATAGCGTAGAAACACAAAGTCTGTGTCTTGTTCTGAAGCATGCAGAGACTTTCTGCAGACAATAGAGGAAGCATCACAAAATGCTCCAGCCTTTATTTTCTAGTGTTATGTTAACAAAAATCTGTCGTTCTCCCCAGATGTTTAATCTTGGCACTTTCCCCAAACACTTAATCTTTCTATAACATGCCATGCATACCAGTGTGTTTCTGGATGCCAAAATGAAAACATTTTCCTATGTGTTTTTAGCTCAAAGCTGTGAGATAGTGGAACAATTAAGGCATCTTTCTATGGACCCAAGGCAGCATATCTGGCACTCCATCTGCACTTGTGCTGAAGTCTACACCAATAAATACATATGTATGTGGTATTTGGTTTTCTAGAAATGGAATTAAAACACAGCCAGAAACCAATAACTCAGAAGTTATCTTTGCTTTCTTACGTACAATAGAATCATATTATTATTTTTGTTGAAAAACACCTTTAAGATACTTGAGTCCAGCTATTACATAGTATGTGGAACTCTACCTTTGATTTCTCTATCTGCAGATACTAATATTTTTCTGTTCCTCAATATGAAAGGGAAAAATAAAATTTAATATGAGAGCACCAGAGATACCGGGGAATTTAAAGAGAGAGAAAATTTTTAAGGTACTGAGTAGAGCTCCTGTAGACCCTCCTAGGTGAGAGTCTATCCTTGCATGAGAGATTCTTTCTCTAGGATTAGTAGTAGTAATAAGAGCAAAATTTGTCTTATTTTATATAAACATACACATTTTTATATAAAGCCAAGTAGTGTAATTCTTAGCATATCTGATAGCTGATATAGAAATATCCAAGGACAAATCTAGGGTATGAGTTTGGAAAATGAGAGAAACAAAAAAGCTGTTGATTAGAGAAGCAAAAAGATAGTGTCAGGAGTTGGGAGTGGGGGATGGATGTTAATTTGTTTTTCCCTGGACAGAAGACACAAGTGAATGACATTTATATACTGTCTAGAATCACATGAAAAAAAACTGGCCTAGAGAGATATAAGGAACTCCTTGGACTGGTCCACTTGAAAAAAAGAATGGAAACTGCCTTTATTTTGTTTTTTTGGTACCTTAGCTCCCAGATGACATAAATTTGCAAAAAAACCAAACATTCAAGAAGAACTAATTCACAATAGTGACTAGACAGAATAATAATATTAACAGTCAATAATATTGACTAGACAGAAGACAAGTTCCTTATATGTCAAAGTATTGCCACTGGGGAGATTTCTAAGGGACAGACTGCTGGATTTAGTCAGCCTGAAAATGACCACCCTCTTGTCTACCTTTAGGCTGTTGTTCAACCAGCTCAAAGATGGAAGCTAGCTGGAGGGTCTCTTTCCCGCGTTGAGCCAGCCTACATTTAGTGCCCACATAAAAACATGCGTGGGATGCTTGTGTGATAAAATCTATTGGCAGCAGAAATATGACATAGTCTTTTATGCTTTGGTGGTCTGTCAGTTAAAAGGCTTAGATTTCGGTCTTTGCTAAAGTGATGACAAAAATCAGTGTGTTTTTTTTTGTCACAAAACCCACCAGATACTTAGATTACCATTCTTATCACTAGATAAGTAGCAGGGAAGCAATCAGAATTAGTTTGATTGAGCTGCTCAGAATCAATTCCATGAAGCTTTTGATATGAAATTTCATAGCTGTACCAACCACACAAAGTTTTGAAGGGTCTACAAAGGAAGACTCCAAAGCTTTCAAGATGTATGTCCAATCTAAATTGTTTGCATTAGCAGTTCATCTCCATGGGCACAGCAACACCGATGGCATTAAGGATAACTGTCAGCTCTAACCAGCACTTCAAAGACTGGGCTGATTAGATATGCGATATGCTCAGAGCTGTTGACAGCAAACAGGTTCTGCCTACCTTCAGTAAATAAATTGAGGTGAAGCTGAGCTGGTCAGCCTGAGCTTCCAGAGAGGTCAGATTCAACAAGCTAAACCAGAGGAAAAAATTACTGTTTAACTTTCTTTTACCAATTAGAGCAAGTCAGGCAACTTTCATCCAACTGGAATCATCCTTTCTAACATGTAGGAAATCAAAAAGCCTGTCCATGCTGAGTCTTAGAGTAGCATAGATCGCATGCTCTGTATTTTATTGACACAGGGAGGATAACCAAGATAAGTAAGTCCGTATGTCGCAGGTGTGCCAGAAAAACTTGTATGTGCAACTACTACACCTAAAAGAAAGAATAATATTTGAGAAGACTGTCCTGTTTTGAAAAGGAAATAATAAATATAGAGGAACATGGGATGCCTGTATGGGGGAGTTATTGCAGAACATTTAGGCCAGCTTCTCTGGTAAAGCAAGTACCCCTAGCCTATAGAAAAAGTGACTGAGCAGAAATTAGCATTGACAGTGGTATAAAATGAAAAGGTATTATTTTCTGCAAGAAAAGCACAGAGTACTTTTAATTTGTGTACTCCTCATTTGGCAGATTTGTCTAGTTCCTTATCTTTTATTCCACATAGCTAGATCATACTGCCAAATATACAGTGCAGAATAAAATATCTGAATGGCCAAAAAATGTTGCAATGCACCTACAGAAATTATTTTGCACTTATTGAAATACTTTCAAAATTATGTGCAGCCAGGTTTGGGTATCAAGTCCTGATTGAGCAAGAATTTTGAAAAGAGCTTGGTAGCATCTATCATTGTTAAAAATTCAGACAACATTAAGTGGAAATGACATGTAGCTGAAAGGAACTTCACAGTTTGCTATTAACACAATGGAGATGGCTGTAGCTGTTCATACAGCCCTCTTAATACCCAAGAGTCAGAAGATGAGTCATACACTCATCTTCTAGGGCACTTTGAATGCCCCTGGCAAAATAGTGATGCATTAAATATTGTGTGTCCTAAAAGCAAAATAAAAAATGTAATCTTCAGTGGTTCATCTCAAACAGTAATAAAGGTACATAGAAAGAAAATACATTACAGAAACAGATTTTACTTTTAGAACTTTACTGTGGCAAGAAAGAGAAGCCTCATAACTGAAAAACTAGGAAAAAGGCTACAGAACCATTCTACAACTGGTAGACACCAGTGAGACACAGACAAACCCCTGGAGACCTGCATATTTTGGCATAAGCAACTTGAGAAAAGAAGAATTTCAGGTACCCAAATGTTACATATCTGGTATTATAAATCCAATTCATTTTAGCATTTATATGATATTCCACAAATGCAAAAGATTTTTTTGGTTCTGTCAGTGTGATCTGAAAGAGAACAAGAAAATGAAAAAGAAAAATAAAAAAGAAAAAAGAAAATCCCTGTGAGAATGGAAAGGCATGCCAATAGGTAGAGGACATTATTATATGGAGATGCTAAACTTTGTTTTGAAGCTCTGATGACAGACCTTTCCATATAATATTCTTAGGCAAGCTCAAGGAAAAATTATTCCAATACAAGGCCTGAGCACAGAAAATATTTCATTGACACCTGAGATATTTTGTGGTATAACATTATTCAGCTAACTTCTCCCCAGGGGAATCCAGGTATGTGCTTCTGATCCAATTGTTATGAACAGATTTTCATTCACTCTGAATAGACCAGAGCTCATCTCATATTACTCACTGTCTCCACTGAATACTGTATGATAAGTATGACCGAAAATTCCCAGATTATATAACTTTGATATGTGTCTCTTCTATGGCAAAAGTAGTAAAAACTCTTCCTTTTAATATGGCAATCACATGATAGCCCGGTTAGACAGAATGCCTAAATCCTATGGCATTTGTACAAAACCTAAAGCCTTGAGAAGGATTAGTCTGATCCATTTATATCACAGAAGTCATTGGAACAGACGTAAAACCAGAAATCAAGGGTCTATAATAGCATGTTTGGGCGTATGCCTAATGGTGGCCTCATCCAAAGACAGCTGAAGTCCCCAGGCAGACTAATGTGACTTTCATGTTGCTTCAGTAGGAGTACAGTTACGTTCATATTTTTCCTGCTTAACATTTTCCTATTTTAATTGTCAGAAGTAACAAAAGTCTAGATACCTAAAGTCTTTGCTACTTTCAGCCTAGTTTCAAAAACTGCCTCAGTTGTCTGTAGAAGTTTCTATTATTATAGTTGAGGGACAGAATAATTTTTTTTTTTCTTTTTGGAAAGAGAGACTAGCATGTACTTGGTAATAAGGTCTTAGTATATCACTCCTATTAGTATTTCAGCTTGACTCATATTCATTTAAGCATGAAAATAGTAAATAAAGTAATCCAAATAAACCAGCCTTATATTTCTAAGAATGCTCTTTTGCTCTATTGGCCATCAAACAAGTTATTTAATGTGCAGTAAGTAACAGTTTTCAAAATTAAGATCTATCCTCTGGCTAGTGATTGAAGAGGAAGGAGTAGACCCATAAGACTTACCAAGTTTAAAGAACATGGCTGCATGTCTCTAGCATGTGGTGTCCTTTATTAGAAAACAAGGAAATATACTGCAGACCTTCCAAAGGCTTGTCTCCACCAAGGGGTTTTCCAAAGATGTCTCCTTGGGTTGGCTAGTAGACATATTGGGCTAGACACTATTCTGGGTCCGGTACTTAGACATGGTTTCAGTTTGACTTTGTATCTGGCAGAATGATGCTTAGCTGGCTTAGCTGGCAGCAAGCATCAGCCAACACATTAGAGATTTTAAATGGAAAAAATAATTAAAAAAACCCTCTTGTGAATATTAATATTGAGATTACCAATGGGAAACACTGTTGCAGTGACACTGCCAGTCTCCTGAAAATGTCTGGGAGAAACTTTTCTCTACCAGAAAGTGAATTCCCTGCTTGTATACTGGGATGTCTCCTCTCCTCAGTTAGGCACTTCCTAGTTAGGTTCTGAAGCATGTGCTATGCACTGTAGTCTCCTTTTGAAGTCAGTAGAAAGAAGTAAGCATCTCCAGAGGGTAGTTAATATTTTTCTAAGACAGATTGCTAAAGTGAGTCATATAAACCACTCCTTGTTTTTTTCATTTGACTAAAAAGGAAGCCAGGGTGAGTAACACCCATGTTTTAACTTTTTAAAACTTCATTTTCTTCAGTTATGTAAGATGAATCCTACATAAAGTACCAGAGCCAAAAGTCATTTGTGTATTTGGGACATATGTGTTAGTGGGACACACGGGGATAACGTGCCTGAAGAGATTTCTGAAGGCTTCATTTGTCTCTAACACAATTGACTAGGTTACTCTGGTTTCTAATGGGAGTGTAAACAAGCAAAAAAATAAAGAAGAGCTTCACTTTTAGACAATCTTCCTCATGTCAGCATTTGAGTTAATTCTTAGGGTCACTCTCAGGCTGTCACATTTCCTTTCTTATCAGAAAGTTCTTGCAAGCCTAGTTTGCTTGCAAATGCAAAGGTCAGTCCACAGGAACCGCTAATGATTTTCTTCCTCATTTTTTGTGATAACACACAGTTGTGAGCAGCTATGTGCATTTTCTTTTCCAGTATCCCTATCTAGGAAGAGATGCCCTCTCCTCCTGTTGTGGCCTTTTCTTTGTTTAGGCAGTTTCTTTGTGTGATTAATCTCTAACAGGCTTCATCTGATTTCAATTCTCCTCACTGCATCCTAAGGCAATCATGTCAGCCCAGCTGTAATGAAGAAAGCAGGGGTTCCTCTTTAACAGATAGAATAGCTTAATAATGATCACATTTCTTCTGAAATAAATGATTGTATAATCCTAATCCTCAGGCCATTAAATGAGGCTAGATAATGCAAAGAAAGACTCCAGGACAAAAAAAAAATAATAATATATATATATATTAAAAAAAGCTTTGTCTAGTTAACTAATATCTAGTTAATATTATTATCTAGTCAATAATTATTCTGTTTAGGAAACAACATATTTATCCACCATTTATTGTGTTGCTTTCTCTCTTGCTGTAAAGACCTTTAAAAAGGACAGTAAGGCTCACTTCAGTGAAACTATTAAATAGAGTTAAGAGATGAACACAGCTCACAAATTTATCAAGAGCTTCTAAATGCTGGTACACAATCTTTTACCTAAGTAAGTAGATTTGAGAGGTGCTGAAATAAACAAAAATAAAAAGGTTAATTTTATTTCCCCTGAAGTATTTGTGAAGATTCGCCAGTGGTGTCCAAATCCATAACTCTGTATCACAGTAATTTGCCAGAAACTAGATCAGCATGTCTCACAATCTGTTAAACAGGAAAGATTGAAAAAAGCTGTTGAGTAAACAACTTGTGCAACTAAATAGCAATCAGACTTTGTTCATTCTCATACTCTCCACAATTAATGTCTTAATATTAATGCTTGATACTGCTAAAAAAAAAGTTTTTCTTATCCTAACTCTTTCACTTGTAATAAAACCAACAATGCAAGGAAAGAGTTTGCGTTACAATCTTCTTATAGTGTTTAAGTTGCCTTTAAATGATCTTAGCATGAAGCTAGAAGAGGAGGGGGTTCAGCTGCAACTTTTTGAAATATGAGTCTTGAAAGAAAACTGAACTTCAGAATCATAAGTTAGATTGATTTTCAGAATTCCAAGCCTTGTCATGTGGAAGCAATTTAACGGCCTAAATCTCAGAAGGCAGCCAAAGGCAGAGCACCACTGGAGGTGACTGCTGTCTCTGGCAGTTAGATGCAATAAAAGAAAAATCTTTTTGTGAAAATTGCATGTTCTGTTGGATTTCCATTTACTGACAAGAGTCCAGTGTAATAACTGTAATAACTATGAAATGCTCTGCTTATAGTTAAATGCTTGTAAATGCAAATTTCTAGAAGATTCGTTTTATTACATTACATTTTAATCTGCACAGTCTTCACATTGGAATGATATCCTGCCCCCATCCTTCTTGATATCTAATCCTGACCCCGCATTTTGAGGATTTGTGAGAGTGGAAGCAGAGGAGGAATCATAGCTGGAGGACACCAGACTACTGCATGTATGAGAGAAACACATGAGAGACAGAGAAATAATGACGATAGTTTTTGCTGTTGAGCAATTTGATTTGTCAAATGATTTGCCAGGACAGGGTATTTGGAGCTTGTTTTATCCTTTGTTGAGGTATATAGGGTATTTGATTTTCATTCAACTGAGGAGAAAGAGGGAGTGCTTCTGAAAAGTTGGCCATTGAGAATGCCTGGTGACTTCCACAAGAAATAGTCCTAGATTACATGATCCTTTGCTGAAATGTCATTATGAAATCACATTTTTTAATTTTTTGCTCATTAAGATGTTTCAGCTCCAGCAGACATCCTCTTAAAATCTGCTTTAAATGGAGCAGATTATCAGAGATCAGCTTAATTGTAAGAGGATGCTATTAGATGGATGCCCAGGTTTGCTTCTTTTCCAGGAAATTCAAACCCCTGCTGTTTAGGAAAATGCCCAAACCACAAAAGAGCTTTAATATTGTGTTACTTCAACAACTTCAGATTAAAAATTCCGTTAAAACATGCAACTGGGAATGTGTCCGAGTAATGCTGTGCTTATGGCATTGTTTCAGAAGCAGCAGATTGTTGTCAGGTTCTGTCCCTATTCTTTCTTAATTCGTTATGTCCAGAAACTTTCTAAAATTAGATCAATTAAGTTATTTTATTATATGATCAATAAAGAAATGTTGCCTTGATAATGGCTTAAGAGAAATGAGAAAATGGCTCAAGAGAAAAGCAGCATGGTTTATAATGATGATGCCAGGGATCACAATCTATTCTGCTTATCAAAGATAAGACAAAGAAGTTATTAGATCTACCCAAGAAGTGTCAGTTTCAGGAGTCTGGTTTTGTAAGCCTCTGTGGATTCTGCCTCATGCTGTGAAGGTCCAGAATTATAAATCTTTGCTGCTTGTGGAGTCCACTATTTGATACTAGAATCAGGTCTTGGGAGCAATGTGGAGCTTACGTGGCTGCCAGTCAGGATGGAAACACTTCGAAAGAACGGGAATTAGAAACCTAGATAAACTAATTCTCTGCAATATCTCTAAGTGGTGTAGGATTTTAAATAAATTGAATTTCAATGAGGATCTGAGGAAAAAAAAAAATAGTGGTAAAGCCTCTAAAAAATGTACCTGAAATGTCAGAAAATCCATTTAGAAGCAAACATAAATAAATAATTGGAAAGTTGTGATGATATTTGATTACACAGTGAGATCAACCAAGGAAAAACTAAATTTATTGGAGAGGCTACATCAATTGTAGCTTCATAGTGATTCATATGAGAAACTTGAAGCTACAGGAAAAATATCTGTGGGATTCAGGGGTCCACAGTGAACACACAGTGAGAATTTAGGAGTGCTGGTGATCCTGAAATGGGAAGTATAACTTTTCATTATTTTCTTTGTTTGGGTTTCTGCATCTCTGCGGAATGGTAAAGGGGCAAAAATAGAGATGTGATTACCACTTGTTGAGGTTCTGCTTACTGCTAAGGTAATGCACAAGTTTTGACAAAATAGCAAATAAATTTTGCTCTCAAAGCCATCTTTATTTTTATTAACCTGGGCATCTGGAACAGCATACTACCAATAGTACTGTGTTGCTTGCTCTGCAGGAGCAAGTAATTTCTAGTCTTAAAGTCTTAGGTGAATGCCATGGTAAATGGGATAATGGCCTTCATATCATTAAAGAGTCTAGTGGAGATGAATGAAAAAAAAAAAAATTAGTACCAGGGTTTTTCAATAAGTGCGGAAATTATAATTTTTTATTATGAATCCATACATCAAAATAGAGTTCTGTTGCTGATAGATATGTCTTTATATGCTAGGGGAGGATGAGAGGCTCATGTTTTAAAGATGTTAGTAAAAGATTAATTTTTCTGGAGTTCAAATGGGTGTTTACACAATTTTTTAACTTTTACTGAAAATTAAGTAAGTTATAACAATATTATTTTGTTATCAAACTTACAAGTTTGTCTCCCTGTACCTGTTGATTGCTTTTCCAATGAGCAAAGAGGGAATAACTGCTACCATCTGTCACCTTTTTAACAAACCCACAAAGATAAAATCTTTATATTGTTGCCCCCAGGTGGAACTGCATGAATCAGTAGATTAAGCAAGATGCTTACAGTGAACAAACCACTTATCCTCTAAGTATTTGACACAACCATGTGGCTAGTATTGGTCTCAGAATGATGTTGACAGCAAGTCCCTTGTGGGTACAGAACGTAATCACATGCTGAAAAATGGTAGAGATGGGTTTGCTATTCTGTCATGTTTGTCCTAGCTTTGGGCAACCTCGAAGTACTTTTCCCCATTATTCAGGGGAAAAAATATGCATCTAACCAAGAGCTTTGTAGTGTTCTAATATGCATAAATTCATGTCAGTTTGCAGCCCTGTTAGTCTTTGCAAATCTGGGTCTTGGTCACAGGTGGCTGAACCCTTGGGTCTGAGGTTACAATGCAGTGAATTATGCTGGGGAAGTTAATGCTGGAAAATAAACTGCTCAGGGATTTTAAAGCCCTCTGCATTAATTGGGCAAGTTCCATTTTCCTTAAGTTGTAAACACTCTTTGAGCAAAGGGACATATTCCAGCATGCAGTTTTCAAAGCAAAACCCTGACCCAATTGAAGTCTGTGGGAGGGTTGCCATGAAGGTCACTGCAGAGGAATCTAGTAGTCCTCATTAAAGTTGAGGGGCTTGACTACTGCTGTCCCTAAGCAAATTTTCTTTCTTCCTTACTCTTGAAAAAAATACTCCACACTGATGACTCACACAACTTGTAAATTTGTTCATTATTTAAAAAGATAATGTACACTGCACTTGTTTTTGTGTATGTCTGTGTGTCTGTGTGATCCAAGAAGCTGAAGTGACAATTGAATAGAAACTTAATTAATGGATCAGAACTCCCACAGGCTTGGTAAAGCATGGCCCAGAGTGTCCCCTTTTCTCCAGATCATGAGCTGCTGGCACATGCTGACCTACTTCTGAACAGCAACTGCTAAAAAAAAATAAAAATAGACAGAAACACATTATCTAACATGAAAGTATCTAGAGTAGTAGTTTTCAGGCTGTGGACTACAAAACCATGGGGGACTAGTGTCTGCTTTTAAGGGGTCAGTGAAAAGTGACAAAGCAAAGCAAATCTGCAAATGCTTGACAACAATGTATGGGAGATTTGTCCATCTTCCCACCAGGAATGCTTCTGTGGTTCATATATTGGAAGGATCTTAAAAGCTACTGAACCAGAAGACAAAAGAAATAGCTAAGGCAGGAAACCAAAGACTTGACTTACAATGTATTTCAGAAAAATGCAAGCATTACTTTTACTTCTCAGAGTTTGTGTTAACCTAGCACAGAGAACAAAAAAAACCCTAAATCTCTTTGCATTTGGCAGGACAGTCAAAATATGTTCAAAGCTATGTCTATGTGTCACAGCAGAAGCTTTTTCTACATTGGTAGAGTTATTATTACGGTGTTTTCTGAGTCCTTTTAAAGAAAAGAGTCCAGCAAATGTTGTGGCTCATTTCACATATTATCACAGTGCTAATTATATGCATTGTAGCACTGCAAGCAATTTAGTTTGGTTCTTTCTTTCTACATGAAAATATACAGATATTCCAGAACAGTGCCTTGGTTTTACACAAGAGAGTAATTTCTCTGTAGAGAATGGAGCTTGTTTCTCTAGTCTAACCTACCTGTTTTCATTGCCATCCTTCTTGCTCAGTAGACTGTAGCAATTACCAACCCTTGAAGCATCTCCAATACAGGACAAAAACTGCAATTTATCTGATGCCTTGGTCTCTTTTGCAACATATGTTTTGGTGATACCAATCTCTTTTTTTTTTTTTTTTTCCCCTAGTTGTTTATTTTAAAATAAATATGCAGGATATTTGCAATGCGTCTACCAGGAATTCACAGGCTTTCTATTTGCTTTGTGAGTAAACTGCTCCTTAACATGACTTACCGGATTTTGACTTTCACTTCCTATGTACATGTAGAGAGAAGTAATCTGAATGTAACTCAGGTTGTTTCCAGCTCCATCTCTTACAAAATGATCCATGTTTCCTTTCAGAGTCAGAGACAGTCAAAGTCTGTTTCCTGAAGAGATGCTGTGAAAGCTGGGGAAGGGCCACATCTAGTTGGGACTAGAGTGCTGTATTTTCTGGTGCAGAGGCAATGTTTTTTGGTTCACAAGAATGCAAATTAAGTTTAGTGGGTGAAGAAGGTGTTATTTCAAAGAAGCCAGATGACTCTGGACTGGCCTCATGTTTGCATTACTTCCTAGTGGTACAAATTGAGCAAGTACAGCACATCCTACTGGCATCACATCCTACCTGTATCACTCCTACTGATAAGGGAGTATGAACATTGTATGAAGATCATCAAAGAGCCATCTATCTAGAGGAACATCACAGTTTAAAGTGCTCAGATTGATAGTAAGATAGAGATTTATTGGTAGGACAGTTCCAGAACAATTCTGTTTGTGAGCTACCATATAGTCTTACCTTGGGGACCTTCTGAGGCAGGTGACATTAACACAATTGTACCATGAATTTGTACAGCATTAGATACAATGATAACAAGCTCTGCAATATAAACATTAACTGATAGTTGTTCAACGTTCAGGATCTGTTTTAAAGGACCGGTTGTTCATTCAGACAGATCATGGCCTCAGAGCTAAACCCTTTTGGCCTCAGACCCAAGACAGATGGGAAGGAGAAGGATCAAGAGTAGCTTCATGTATTTATTTTATTCCAGTCTGGCTTTTTCCAGTCATGAAGCTCAGCTCCAACATAACAGTCCCCTTCGTTTGGGATCAAGACCTCCTGCGGACAGCTCAGCAATATTTTTCACTTCAAGAAAAACTGAATTTGTATAATTGTCCCTTTACGAATTCAGTGAAATACTGAAGTATTTGCATTTTTATGAGACATAATGATTGACAGTATTCATGATCATTAGAAAAGTAATGACAAAAATTGCATTTCTTTGTTTTCTTTGTTTTGTTTTGTTCTTTTAAGTGTGGCCCTTTAGTCGCATCTTTACTTGAGAGTAACAAGCAAGGTTTTAGAGACAAAATTACTAGCAGAGAGTGAATTGGTATTTGTGTCAGGTCCTTAATTGCCAACGAAGTGCCTGCTTTCATAACAGGAGGGTGCCTGACTATCAGAGTATGCTGAAACATTGAACACTGCATTTCTACATGATGAATCCATTTGCTTTAGTTATAACCACTAAGACACAGTACATATGAAGCTCAACACTGCTTTTAAAAGATACATTTCTATAAACACAATTATTTTGGCTCTAAATGTGTCTACGTTTGTCCAATCACAGAAGAGGAAGCCCAAGCAGGAATCTTTTCCTCTGCCTAAAGGGCTTATAGAGAAGATGGACTTAGGCTTTATTTGGAGGTACACAGCCAAAGTTCAACAGACAACAGACACAAGGTTCAGCAAGGGAGGTTGCTACTGAGAGTATAAAAAATTCTTTACAATGAGAGCGGTGAAACAATCATAGGTTTCCCAGGAAGGTTGTGGTATTTCCGTCCTTGGAGCTGCAAAAAGATGGAGGACATCTCATCTGGACAATGTTCTGAGAAACCTGATTTAATGCTGAACTTGGCCCTGTTTTGAGCAAACAGTTGGAGGTCCCTTCCAATCGAAATTAATCTATGGAGACATACCTTGCCTTTTTATATATGATATATTTTTTTGCTCAACAGAATGCTAAACATTATGATTCCTGAACTTTTTTTCTTCCAAGGTCAGTTCATACAGATGCCCAAAATGCTGTGGAAAGAGATATGATGCCTTATATGCTGCTAAAAAACAATACCTAAAGGCAAAGGATTTTTTCTTTGATCCTTTTATGTAATTAAAGCAACATGTATCCTAGTAATGAAAACTACCTCCTACCCAGGTTTTTTGGTCCTTTAATTGCAAGGAACTGAGAAACTGAGAGTGCTTTTTTTTT
>NW_009952964.1:639915-662732 GCF_000747805.2 Chaetura pelagica | reverse complement strand
TTTTTTTTTTTTTTTTTTTTTTTAAAATCAAGTTTATGTTAAGTTGTAATACCACCTACAAAGGCCCAGAAAGTGGAGATTCTAAACCAAGAGCAAACAAAAACATAAATTTGCCAAGTGACCAACATTGAAATAAAAGTATGTATATGCAGAAAAAAATCGACTCTCACACAACTGCAACACCGCCTTCAATATTTATCTGACTGTCAGCTTTCCTCTCAGCAGTTCAGTTTTCAAGATCCAACCTCTGAATGTGGACAAGTTCTACTGCATTTTTTCTCAACACACAAATGAAGCTTTAAACATGTGCTTCACATCAGAGGCTGTTTCTGTTTTGTGTCTGGTGCATGGCTGCAGCAGGGTGCCCAAATGCACTTTTGTGCTTAAGTGCACATTTGACAAGTCTAAATGTGTGGGAGAAAAAAAAAAAAGTTCCTTAAGGTACTTGTAAATGGAAATCAAACCCAGGCTCTCCAGTACTACTTTTTAATGTGCATTTTCAACAGATGCTGGGAGGTGGAAATTGTTTCTCCTGTGCAGAAAGTCATCCTTGGCTGCTGGAAAAGCCGTTTTATGTATGCAAAAGGGCAAGACCTGAAATCTACTGTTACCAAAGGGACTTTTAAATATAAATGTAAAAAATATGATCTTTAAAACTAATTCTTGTAAGATACAGAAGTATTTTCTAATGAAATAACAGAAAGCATGACTGAAAGATAAAATGGAAAGAGGTTTTTCAGTTATGTTTTTATTGTTCCTGGTTTAGTTTGCTATATCTTTAAACTTTACACAGTCATACTTTGAGGACAGGGAAATTTGCCTGAATGCTGCCTTTGTACCCAGTATCTCCCTGATGAGTTTATTCATGCCTTATCTTTGTGAGACCTGGGGTGGAGTTAAAAGTATAGTGATCTCAGTGAGGAGGGAAATTGTAAGACATCTATCTTTGCAATATTTTGCACCCTTAGCAGCTAGTCTAACCAGTTCAGAAAGTCATGTGGCTATTTCTACCGTTCAAGAGAGGAGGGAATTTCCCTGGAGAAATAATGGTAAATAAGCATCTGTCTGTCTTGTTTCACATTTGGAAAGCCTTTTTGTGCATGTTACAATGAAAACCCCAGCTGGGTTGGTGCAGCGAGGAATCATGCATAGCAAAATACTAGACACTGCATGTCTTGCACTGATCTTGCCCATGCCTGTCTTTTGGCTACATTCTCCATTGCTTTAGGGAAAATTACTCCTGTTTCTTTGAGGTGTGAGATCACAATAAGGTCCTTTGAACATATCCTAGTATAATCTCCACAAATAAGAGTTGCATACTGGTCTGGTTGATTGTAGTAGCAAGTGCTTTGAGTAGCAGACAAGTCTCTTGTGTCATATGTTCTCTGCTTCAATAAACCAGTAGGGGGAAAAGGGTTAAAAAAGACACAAAAAAAGGTACAGAAATCTGGATCTAATGCCTCCTTTTTCAGCAGGCCAAAGGCATTTTGATCTTGTCTTCAAAATCACTTTAAGATCTGTGGTAAAAAGAACTGGCTACGATTTTCTTCTTTTAATTTGCACCCTAATCCATAAAACTGCTTGGTGCAAAAAAGCTGTCAAAATGTCTGGGATTCACAGTCCAGGGAAAAGTGAAAACTCTGCATAACACACAGTCCAGGCTTGGCAGGAGTGGCAAAAAAAAACTATGAGGAGTGAAGCAAAATACTTCATACTGCACAGAAGATAGGCAGATTTCAAATTAAAATGCTTAGCAGGTGATTGAGAAATTTGGTCTGAAAGTTTCACTAAATATGTCTTCTGTGGAGTATCATTTAATCTACAGTGACTGGTGTGAAACAAAAAACCATCTGTTATGTGTGTGTTTTGAACACATAGGAAAGCTTGGAGCCAAGACCAAGAATCAAGAATGCTGTATGGACATATATAGCATAAAATACATTTCTCAAATGTAAACATAGCTAAGGTTCTGGTATTTTGATAACATTCCCTGCAGTGAAATTACCAGCAAGAGTGAGTTTGCAGTGCCTGCAGTCTATATACACAAAAGTACAAGGTGACCCTGTGCTAAATCAGGCTAGGAAAAAAAACCTCAGCCAGCTGTAAGCACAAGCTTGTCTAGCTAAGTAGAAGTAGCTACACACTTACCTTTGGACTCAGTTTAGGATAAAAACTACAAGAGCTGCCTCTTCACTCCATGAAACCTGTGACTGTACAACCATGATAGAAAAATAAACACTTCAGCTTTTAAAAGAAAAACAATTAATTACAGCATAACGATAAATTGGTTACTAACAATTAATAAAAGTTTGCTTTCTTTAAGAGAGTAACAAGACACGTGTATAAACATACACAGGATTTAATGCTGCCTGTAATATTTCAGGTTTTTTATACATTGTTTTGGGTCTTTCCCTTCAGTCAGCTCTAGACCTACATTCCACAAATCTGATTTGTGGAATGGAAGAAAACACAATTTTATTTTTTGCTAGTATGTGTTTAGCCTGGCTAAAGTTCAACCTGTCTTTGTCAAAATATTTTTAAAGCTGAGTCACATAAAAGATTGACCAATCAAAATAGAATGCCTGCAGTAAGAGGCTAAATTTGTGTCAAGGTTCTATTAATGGCATAGCAGAGAAGGAGCACAAGAAAATAATAGAATGAAGCACCAAGCACAAAGCTTAAGGGAACTCGAGGATGGCTGGTTAATGTGCTTGCACACAGTGAAGCCAGCCTTGTACTGCAAAGGTGAAAAGGATGAGCAAAGATTGTCCTGTTGAAAGAAGACATGAATAGGGAAAAGTAGGATTCCCTAAACAGTAGATCAGAAGAAGTATTTTATCCCCTTTGCCTCTGACATGTCAGGGCAAAAAGTTAATAGCTGAGGATGATGTGGGTGCCCAGCACTTGGGTGTTGCTCAGTCTGTTCTAATTATTACTGTAGGCCTATCTCACCACAGAAAGGCAAAAACTGCAGCACTTCTGCTACCAGCCACTGCCTTCAGAAAACATTACTCAAATCTGGCTGCTGTCTTCATACCCAGCATGGTTTGCCACCAGTGACACATTCAGGAACGGTGGGAATAAATGGTAGTATTGCAAGGGATTGTGCCTAATTGAGACACTTCCGTAAAAAACTGAAAATGAGGAAATAACCCAGATCTTAAACTGTACAATGATTCATGTGAATGTCAGCTCCTCTATCTATGGAGAGGAGGTCTTGCTGCCTCCTTAGACATAAATCTTAGGGGAATTATTCCAATGAATGAAACAAAATGGATACTTACTGTGAAGTAATAGCCTTCTACCTGAAAGGTAGTGGTGTGACCAGTGAGTGCTCAGTTACAAGCTAGCTTGTTATCTAAAAAAGGAAGAAATCTGTGTATCTCATAGAAGTCACTTTACTGAAGAAGCTCCTTTGTTTTCACAAATGTGTATGCTACATGCTGACAGATGTCTTTGGAATGCTTTTCCTCCCTGAGAACCAAACGATAGCCAGCATAAGGAAAGACCATATGGTAAAATCTTAGCCCCCTGGGGTATGCAAATTGGAGTTTGCTCAGCATTTTTTGTGGTATATGACTGTTCCCATGGAAAAGAAGTAGGAATCAGGCAAAAGAAGGTTTTGTATTAAAATTTTGGAACAGAGAATATTCTGAAAAATAACTGCTTTTTCAGGAAATTAATGTTGCTTCCCCCAGCACATATCTGTGAAGTTTTTGACAACAGTGAAGAGTAGGGTCTTACAGTTTTGGAAATAGTGCAGCAAGACCGGTGTGCTAGACAAATACATGCTAAAGGCGGCAGTAGCAGTCTCAAGAAGTTTTACTTATGGAGAAACTCCCTCTGCTAGGCAGAAAGGAGAACGTATGTCTGTTCCAAAGCTTCTACAGTAGAAGATAATAAACATTTTTAATACTGCTTCTTCAAATTGGATTCACCCTTTAAAAAAACCCAAACAGTAAGTCTTTTTCTTGTCATATGAGGACAGGCTGAGAAACCTGGGTATGTTCAGTCTTGAGAAGAAAAGACTAAGAGGGGACCTTATTAGTGTCTATGAATATCTGAAGGGTGGATGTCAAGGATGAGCCAGTCTCCTTTCAGTGTCCTTGTGATAGGACAAGAGGAAATGGCACCAAACTACAATACAGGAAGTTCCACCTCAACCCAGAGAGGTTGTGGAGTTTCCTTCACTGGAGACTTTCAAGACCAATGTGAATGCATTCCTGTGTGATCTGCCCCAGGTGTTCCTGCTGCAGAAGGGGTTGGACTCGAGGTCCACAGCAGTCCCTTCCAATCCCTACCATTCTGTGACTCTATGATTCTAGGATTCTTTGCATTTAGCACAATTAGACTCTATGCCTCAAGACCTGATCACAGCAACCAGAGGTACAGTCTTTCCGAGCCTCAAACCCCTGTGACGGAGAAGAGGCGCTTCTTCAGTGCCACTGCTCAGCACTGGCATCCACAAGAGACTCAAGCATATGGAGGAGGATGTCAGCACTTTTAGCAGAATAACTGTTTATATCAAAGGTTTCAGGTGTGAGGAGCTTTCAGTAGGACACCTTTCAACACATAACTGCTAAATTCAAAGGTTATTGTCATAATCATGTACAAATTGGTGTTTTTTAAGCTTTATCATCAGGCAAAGTTCAAACAGATTTTTACCTTGAGGCATGGTATGGAAATCTTTTATCGTGGATGGCTTACATTATCTAACACAAAGACTATTATAATAAAACATTTAGACATTTCTCATTCATGCTCTTCATATTAACTCATATTAACTTCATGTTAACAGTACCCATGTTAGCCAGATCACAGCAGAAAATTCTCCAACTTACTTGGTTCTTAAATGGTCAAGACAGAAAAATTCATTGACTAACAGTGCGGATCTAAAAGTTGCATTTAAAAAAAAAAAAAGTTATGTTTAAAAGCTTTATATTTTATGCCTGCCATTGAAACACAAAACAGTGAACACACCATATATGTATGAATTTGTAAGTTAGATTCTATATATGTAAAAATATCTTGCTTCTTTTAGGCTTCACTTAAAATTACAGGGACTGGTTTTCACTTTTGCCAACCTGATCAGAGCAGAAAGAGTGCAACACTGTGAATATACCAGATAGGCTGGTGCTTTATACTAATGGAGCAGTGCTAGTAGAGAGTTACGACATCTCATTTTGGGTGGTCTACACACATTCATAAAATGTCATTTAATTTGCATTTACAAGTTAAAGCAGAACCTTAACTTTATGTGGCTTATAAAATACCATAAGTCACCAATGTAGAGAAGCGGATTATGATTTTGCAGCAGAATAGCAGGAATTTTTCCACAAGCCACTTCAGTGTAATTTATGTGTATTCAATGTACTTTCAGAGGACAAAACTATGTATACAACTTTTCTGAGCATGCACCCATCATTCCAAGAACCTTAAAGTAGTTAAAAACCTAGATTTCTAGTAAAATAATTTAATACTGCTACTAAAAAAAAAAAGGAGGGTTAATGGAAAGAACAAATACAAAACACATGCCTGAAAATACAGTGCTGGTAGAGAGTAACAGTATAAAAACATGTCTATGAGATCCTTAATGTGTGTAAGCTGCATCTGGCAAGAAACTCTAAAACATTCCTGAGCTGATCTGAAATTACAGAAGTTACACCCTGGCTGGAGCTATGAGAAAGTAGCTGAGTTTTTTTACATGTCTTCAAAATCTGTCATTAGTTACTATCAAACTTAGTGTTTCTGTAGTGTCAGTATCTAAAACATCTAAGCACTGTCATCAGCAGCATGAGTGTGCCACTCAAGTCATTTAATATTTACATTTCAGAAGTCTTTGAAGACACAAAACTATAAAACACTATGAAAGCAGTCACTCCAAATAACTGCAGTTGTGACCTTTTCTTTCTCGTCCTCCCAGCCCCCCAGCATGATTTTGTAGTACATGTGAATATTTAGGTTTTTTTCTTTTGTCTACGTTATGTTATGCAGTTTAAGGCTGTAATAGCTACATGAACAGTTAAGCTTTTGCTTCAGAAATATGTCATTCTTTATGTATGAAAAATGTTAGCGCACTCTCTGAAAATCAGAGCACTCATTTTAAGCATTTGCTTTTCCTTTAAGTTACAAAAAAAACTGTAAATAGATAGAGTTGAAGTCACCATAAAACTAGTGATTAAGTTCCTGACTTTTCTATCTTCATTCGGTCCCTTTTTCTACCACAGATTTAATTTCTGATCTTGACTAAGCAAGCTCCTTTCTTGCCTGCAAAGAGCAAAACAATACCTCACTTCCCAAAGAGCTTCTGGTACAGCTAGTTACACTAAAGAGTGTGTAAGACAGGAAGGATAGTTAAAAAAATATTGAAAGGAAATACATTTTTTTCTTCTAAATTATCTCAATTATTTAATAATCATATACATAAGACCTTCTTACAACAATAACTCACAGAAATTGTGTGAATATGTATCATAAGGTGTGCAAGCTACTTCATCCAATTTTAGAGTCTCACATGGCTAGATAATGAAAAAACAAAAAACAACTTTGAAGTAATTTTCTGAGGTATTATAGATTGCATTTGCCAAATAGATAAAGCATAGCAAGCCTGAGAAAGTCAGATTTGAGTGTAACTTCTGGCATTTTTTTTACCTGTTAAATTATGAAAATGTACGTTTGAGTAACTCAAATGGCTTTCATTCTGATTTAGGCATTATTGCAGGGACTTTAAACAGCTTAATCTTTTTTAGGGTTGTGGAGATCAAAATGGCTTAATCATAACCATATGATGGTTACCATAGAGCATCAGTACATGTAAGAGTTATTTGAATTTTATGCACTTGTAATTTTTGCTTTGGAATAATTCTGCTAGCACTACAATGTATGTGACCTTTCACTAATATACACTCTCAAAGCCAGTTTTCCCATAGGTTTCACCTGGGATTGGAACGTAAATTTTGAAAGTTGAAAATAAGTAAGATTTCACTTGAACTGTTCTTTTATTGCCTCCTCATTGCAAGATTGTGCATGCCACTTTGTCCTTTGAAATCTCAAGTCCTTGGAAATCTCAAGTATCTCTTAATAGCTGAAGGTGGCTCCCTTTCATAAACGCATTCCTGGCAGTGACATTCTCCTAGTTTAATTCCATAGTTCTTAGTTTCATCCCTGTATAATATGCTAAGCGGTTGAGTTCCCTCTGTGTTGGGGTTCAGCCTACGACAGTGTAAAGTGTATTGATTACTGCACCCTTAAAATCCGTGAGAAGGATCCAGAAGTGTCATAGGAAACAAGAAGGTGTTTAGGGCATGGGATTGCGTTTTGGCAACCTGGATAACTTTCCACGCTATATGCAAACAAGAATTCTGAAGCAATCAATAGTACAATCAAACACTGGCTTTGTTTTACCTGAAAATCAGAAAGAGCATATTCCTCATATAATCCCTGAAGGTCTCTAACTTTTCTTGGCCAAGCAATGAAACTACTTTTAGGGAAGTTTTTATTTAAAGTTTTTTATTTAAAGCTCCAGAGCCTGAGATGAGAAACTAGCAAGGAATAATTCATCTAAACAGTAAAAGGATAGCAAAACCATAAGCAAAGAAAAGAAGGCTGTGTAGTCTACCAGGTATTATACCTTCAATTAATCTCCTATTGCCTCTATCTCACCTTATTCTTAAGTGAAGGAAATTGCCATGTATATAATCTATCATTTCCTGTGGTGTCATTCCTGAACGCCATCCGAGACTACAGAAACTGTCTTTAATCTTTCCTACACTTATCTTTTTCCTGGAAGCTTCTTTGATCATGTGTTCTGGGAAATGCCTCACTCATTAAAAGCAAGCACAGCCAACTTGAGTAGTTCTGAAGCTGAACACTTGTCAGTTTTAATTTGGGATGTTATTACAAAATAATCCAGCCATGCTCCACTAGGAATGTATATGCTGCATACTCTGTTAAATCTCTTTGTTCAAAGTAGAATACCTTACAACTGAAGAATGATAAGAACAAAATGTGAAAACAAGGACTAGAGCTTTTTCAGGAAAATACTCATGCGTGTTTAAACCAGCTTTTGGCAGCACGCAGGCAGGGCTAGTGAGAACAAAAGGAGTGACAGTGGAGAAAGAGATGAAGCCAGAGCTTTCCTAATGGTAACATTTGATCACAGAAGATCAGGAGTTTTTCTCTGTCCGTGCTGACACAGTTCTGAGCTGTGTGGTGGGAAGGGGAAGCTGCCGAGTGAAAGCAGGGATTCATAGAAGATGGATCAGGTCCATTATAGTGTGGAAGAAGTGGAGGAGGGTGCATTTGTATGCGTTTATCTATAAGTATATGCATGCATACACACGTGGGTAAGAGAGAGAGGTGAGTGCACATGTGGGATGTGAGCTGCACACATGGAGGTGCAAAATGAAATGGATCTGTGCTGTATGCAAACTGCAGACAACAGCTGAAGAGCTTCAAAGGAAGCAAAGGAAAAATTTGCTGAATAAGAAGAGTGCTCCAGTTAAGAAATTAGCAGATAAAGGTGGCAGAGTGACTATGACACTCAAAAGCAGTGTTCCTGGACCTGCTGTGCAGGTGGGCAAGTCTGGAGACCTGACCTTCTACCATCTGTGGCCTGAGGCAGTAGGAGTGCATATCTGCCTTCACCTCTGCCTGTGGCCAGCAGCCAAAGTAGCTTGGAAAAGTGTTGTGATATTTGCTCCACAGGGTCATCAGAAAAGCACTGTAAAGAATTTGATAGTGACTGAGTGCTAAGACCTCGGGAGCTGATTTTTTTTTTTTTTTTTCCTGGTGAAATGCAACTGTAATGCAGGAAATCTTGATGTTGCTGAAGTTGTCTTCTTCAATAAAATAAAACTGCATTGAGATGAAAATGCCTCCATCAATTTAGGACAGGCCTTCACATTAAACATTAAAAAAAAAAATAAAATCAGAATAAGAAGGCACATGAGAGAGGAGAAAAGAAACCTGCATGTTTAACCTATATGTAAAACTGAATTGTAACACAGGACCTGAAGTGCAATAATTTAAGCCAAAACAATACAGCATTATGTTATGTCTTAAACCGATCTATGTGGAGTGCTGGCAGAATCAGCCAAAACAGGAACCACTTCTGAAAAAATGGCTTCTGCAATGTTTGTAATTTGGCGAGTCTTAGGCAATACATTAGGATCTCAGGGGTTTTTTTCTTTATTTTTTTTCTTGGTAACCAAAAGGTTATTTTTCTATCTCAAATACTCACTGCATAGGTAGTAGTTGAATCAGCTTAATGAAAGACACAGTAAATTAAACTCAGCAGCAAACAAAACAACAAAACAAGGTTACTCTAGAAAGGGCCTGGTAAGAAGACTTAACTTCCTCAGTGCAAGAAACAAAGAACTAAAATCTCATTATGATTCTGAGGTCAGCAAACAGCCCTATCAGTGCTTCTTTTGGTGGCAGGGACTTTAGTCATAACAGTAGATTTCTCAGCATTTAATGAACAAAATAAAAGAACTTTAGGAGCTGTTTTCTAAGGCTGCTCTGTTTTGTATACTTTTCTGTTTTGCAAAAGGTGCTACCAGGTCACCATCCAAAGAGGTGACAGTCATAAGCACGAGGATCTAAACTGGAGATCGACTAATTTCTATTTCTTCTTTCAGATTTAGCAGTGTGAGATCTGCTCCCATGTGATAACTCCTCTCGAGCTCAGCAAAGGCCTGCATTGCTTTTCCAAATTTTCAGGCAGCCAACATTCAGAAAATGTCTGACTTAAGTTCAATTGTATTTTGTTTTTTAGTGTGATCTTACTCTTTTCCTAGTTCCCATTTCCTTCACCTGAAAAATTAACAATATTTTTTTGCCGCATTGACTTTCCTGTTCTGAGGGAATGAGCAGACAGTGTCTTTCACACAAGGCCTCACAAAGGCATCCATACAGCCTCCAAGACAACCTGCAGGGAGTACTAAGTATGTGATACAAAATGTGATTTTCTACCTGTGGTAGAAAAGAAAGCCTCTATTGACTTACAGCTCAAGTACAAGTTACAAAAAGGCCTAGAATAAATGTAATTTAATAATATATGGAAAGACTCATTAGTTGTTTTGTCTTCAGCATGTAACAGGGAGTGCTTAGAACAGTGCAAAGTGATGACCCAAGTAAACAAAAACAAAATGAAAAATGAAGCAGAGCAGTCGTGTAGTATAAAATATGGACTTCTTTGAAACTGAGAAGCAATATTGTGCAACTGCAGACCAACAGATTTTCCTAGCATTATTCCAATTTTTAAAGCAAGTGCTAGAACAGACTCACAGAAGCGCAGGATGTGAGGGGTCGGAAGGGACCTCTGAAGATCATTGTATCCAATTCCCCTGCCAGAACAGGACCAAAAACTAGGGCAGATCACTCAGAAGACATCCAGAAGGGTCTTGAATGTGTGCAGAGAAGGAGACTCCACAGCCTTTCTGGAGAGCCTGTTCCAGTGCTCTGTAACCCTTACAGTAAAGAGGTTCTTCCTCATGTTGATTTGGAACTTTCTGTGCTCTAGTTTGCACTCGTTGCCACTTCTCCAACACAGGCCATAAGTGAAAAGAGCTTGTGCCTGCCTTCTTGATGACCATGTATTTATAGATGTTAATTAGATCCACCTCAGTCTTCTCCTCTCCAGACTGGAAAGTCCCAGATCTCTCAGCCTTTCCACATATGACAGAAGTTCCAGTCCCTTAATCATCCTTGTAGCCCTCCATTGGACTCTCTCAAGTGGATCCCTGTCCCTCTTGAACTGGGGAGCCCAGAACTGGACACAATACTTCAAGTGAAGTCTCACTAGGGCTGAGTAGAGAGGGAGGAGAATCTCCCTGAATCTGCTGGACACAATCCTCCTAATGCACCCCAAGATACCATTGGCCTTCTTGGCCACAGGGACACATTGTTGTCTCACGTGTAACCTGTTGTCTACCAGGACTCCAAGGTCCTTCTCCACAGAGCCGCTCTCTAGCAGATCACTTCCTAGCCTGTACTGGTGCTTTTTGTTGTTCCTTCCCAGGTGCAGGACTCTGCATTTGCTCTTGTTGCACCCCAATGGGGATTCCCTTTGCCCAGCTCTCCAGCCTGTCCAAACCTTGCTGAATGGCTGCACAGCCTTCAGGTGAATTAGCCAATCCTCCCAGCTTCCTGTCATCAGCAAACTTGCTGAGAAGATACTCTGTCCCGTCATCAAGGTCATTGATAATGATGTTGAACAGGACTGGACCCAGCACTGATCCCTGAGGAACTCCACCAGTTACAGTTTCTTAGGGTCTTAAGCTGACAGTGCAACTCTTTAACTGGGTAAAAAGACATCATGGAACCACAGAACAACAGAACAAACCAGGTTATGAGGGACCTAAAAAGATTACCTGGTCCAGCCTCTCCTGAGAAAGGCAGTCTGGATGAGATTGCCCAGCACTCTGTCCAGTTGCATCTTGTAAACCTCCACTATGCCCCTGGGGAGTTTGTTCCAGTGAATTACTGTTCTCACTGTAAAATATGTCTTTTTTACAAATGATCAAAAAGAATCCTGTACTCAGGAAGTAAAAGACAATCAGTACCTTTCTATTAGATTTCAATACATATCCGCTTTGCAGTGTGCTGTAAATCAATGAGAGTAAAGGCAAATTGATTTTAACCCATGACAAGCGCAAACCTTTGCAAGACTGCAACTATTTTTAGCATGCACAAGTACACAAGTGCAAAAGAACAAAATGATACAAGAATAAATGCAAGTACAATTCTTAGACAACTGAGGTATGTGTGTAATTACTGATGTTCAGTCCAGGATACTACACCAATGTACCCAATTCTTTCACCTTTGTTGCCCCACAAACACAAAGAAGTTGCAAGCCTCAGTAGCCTACCAACCTGTCTGTTATCATCCTCAGAAGCAGCCAAATACACACAACTTCTATTTGTTCCTCCTCCTACTTTCTCTTACTTACTCTGTCCCATTTCACTTCCGTGTTTCTGACAAAAATGTCTACCCACTGCAGAAACAGTCAAGATGTGGCTCCTGTCCCGTCTCATGGACTTCCACCAACATGTGCCATCCCTTCTAATCCCTGATCTTAAGTTGTTTCTGACAGGAATAGGAGCTGGAAAAAGCATATAGGTTTATTGTCAAGCCCGTGAGTAATTAGAAACTGAAGTTCTCAGTCTTAGGTCCACCAGCTGTGCTACTCTGTTACAGAAATCATCAGACAAGCATAAATTCTACTTCAGATTATTATTTGAATTAGTTTGTTTAACTGCACTTTTAAATGCATTTAAGTGTTTTCTCTTTCTGTGTTACAATAAGGGCTGCACATACCTTCCTTGTTTGCTGAGGTTTAGAAGCCTCCTAAGAAGTGAAAGCAAGGAGTTTGGAGCAGACCCCACTGACTTCACTGTGATTATCGCCACGGGTCCAGTCTTCCCTATGGCTCCAGCTGCAGGTTGCTCCAGCTTTAGGTGCTCTGAAATTCTGCCCTACTGTATCTACATGCACCTCATTTATTCCCATGTGAAGCAGCAGGTGCCTTCTGCAAATTCTCTGAGCCTCTGCAAAGTGGATTGGAGCAACTGACTAGCTTCCGTCACTTTCTTTGTAACACAGTTCCCACTGGTCCATAACAGTAGGAGAAGAAAAGCCAGGTAGAGACTGGCATGCTGCATCTTCTACAGCTTGAGGGAAATGGAGCACTTGAGAGCAGAACAGAAAGCCAAGCTTCAAAATACATCAAAGGTAAAGCCTGTGCAAGTGAGAGAGCCCCTAACCTAGCTGCTACAGGTCAGGAAAATTTCAGCCCAGGTTTATCAAATGAAGCATGCACTGTTTCCAGGCCAGTTAAAGATACATCATATATTTTATATATTTATGATTTACTTGAATACTAAGAGTTATTTGCTCAATGATGGAAAATTTTCTGGTCATCAGGACTAAGAAAGAGAAGGTCAGTTTTCCTAAAATATCTGGAATATATGCCATCCATTACACTGATTTATAATAAACTGCCTACTATCTTAAGGTAGAGTTAATTTAAAAATCAACAATATTTAGATAAAAAAATATACACAGAAAAGTGTATTTATTGGCCAATCTGTGAACTAATGCAGGAATAACTGTTGAGAACCAAAAGATTTATTTATTTTTTTTTTAAATTTGCGGTGATGTAGTAGTTTGGAGGTAAAATATGTTTTTGTGAGTCCACTCTTTCTTCTAGAAGTATTTCAGTGGTGTGACAGTGTAAGAATGAAACAACTTTAAACCACTGTGGATTGGGCTTTCGCCAGAGGAAGATGAAGCATGACATACTGGTGTATTTCAGAAGATGTTGTTTAATACTACCATAAACATAGTATTACTATTGTGCCTCATAACAGATTTCCAGGCCACCAGGAACTGTTGGGCTGCTATTCTTTAACACAGGTTGTGGCATTTCATGAACTCTTTCAGCTTGTATTCAATTAAATAGTATCTTTTGGATCAAAAGCAATTTTGTCTGAGAACTCCTGGAACTGAAGAATCCATCACACTGTACAGTGATTTGTCCTTGTTACTAACCAGTTTCTTTGTCTAAAAGCTCCTTCTCTAACTTAAAAATTTTATTTGCTTAGCTGTGATGTGATTTGTTCGAAGACTTTCCTAACACATTAGAGATGCCTTTCGAAACTGTGGTCTTGTCAATTCTGAAAACAGGTCTTAGGTTGGTGGTTTTCTTTGTATTTTTTCTGAATGAGAGAATTATGCTCTTTAAAAAAAAAAAAAGCAACAAAAAAACCAAAACCCCAGCAGTGAACTAACTCACATTTCACCAGTGTCTGAAAGTATGTAAACTAATTGGCTATTGTTAATATTTTATCATCTGCATTTTAAATTTGCATAATATAACCACACTGTGGAGAGACACAGGCATAACTTAAGGCTTTATTTTTAATATACCACCCAGGAAAAGACTCAGAAAGTGCCACAGGAGTACAGCATAATAATACTATTTGAGTTCTATGATGAGTGACAAGTCCTTAGTAGACGATCAGCCCTAAACAAGATTAGCAGAATGTATCAACTGTTGCGTAAAGCCTATGCAAGACTGATACCTTCATCCTCTGAGGAAGCACACCATAAGCAGAGAAAAGAAAAACCCCATCCCTGCAGACTTAACAAGATGATAAAGCAAAGTATTACAAAAAAAAAAATAATAAAAAAATTCATCACTAAATGAAATTATTTTTCTTGCCCTGTTTTTTAGTATCCATCCTACTGACAGTATCCTTATGCCTTTCATGTTTTCCTGTGGCCTGTATGTCAGGAAAACATGATTTCAAATAGAAATGAAAAGCAGAGGAAGGAGCTTTTTCTAAGCTGCTTTGCTTTCTGTTGACCTAGAAGTATTTGTTGCCTTTGCCCCATCTGGCTGGGCTGCTGTCCATCAATGCATCAGGAGCAAAGAGGCATGCAATCTGTTGCCAGGAACTGTAGCAAAGCAAAAACGGTCTCTGAAGCAACAAGGTCAATGTTCCCCTTCACACCCTGGAGTCCAAACCTAAACAGCTGCATTTCCATCTCATGTGTATATCCTTAGCTTCAGAACCTGCCCCTGCCCCATGGCAGGTCTGTTAAGAGCAGTAAGACAGCAGAGTTGAGCCATAAAATTTGTCTAGGGGTTAGTGAGGAACACAGTCGTTTCACTACGTGGCATTTGAGGGACAGCAGCTTGTTTGATTTTTAGACATCCCCAGCTGAAGAATCATTTCCTATTTAGAATACAGGATTTATTACTAACTTACTCATTGCTTGAGGGTTGTGGTGGTGTTGTATAGCAGATAACAACTAATAAGTGAATAATCTATTTCTCTGGGAATTGTTAGCTAACAATGCCACAAGGGTCTGCTAGTTGGAATGTCACAATTTTCTCCAGTTCCTGGTTCTCTAACACTACAGGGAAGTGTAATTCCTATAAATCGTAAACTTTTGGAAATCAATATGCTTGACAATCTTTTTTTGGGGGTGATATGTCTTCTTACAGTTCATGCTTCAGTTGTCATTAACCCACATAACACCTTAGTCTTCTGTGCTTTAGCTCCCAAGTGGTGTTATACAGAGACCCTTCACATGTCACAGTCTCATCGCATCCAGATTTCAGAGTATCAGTTCCTGGACTGAGGAAATAGTAGCAGAGCTAGATGATTGCAAATGCTTTATTCACCTGAACTGCATGTACACCCAGGTAAATCTAAACTCACATAAGTGAAGGACTACAGGCAGTGTTCTATACCATCATGCTGCTAAATAAAGAGAAGCAGCTGTACTAGCTCATGGTAATTAGGGATTTCAATATTTTGTATTTCAAAGTGCAGAAAAGTACACAAAAATGTGCATTCCAAGCAGTGGAAAAGAATCATAGGGAGAAGCTTCATTTTTAACTGGATAAATAAGTATTTAAAATGGATATTTAGGAATGAGGAGATGTAAGGTTTAGATAAGCTTTTTAAAATCAAAGCCATCCCCCTTCCTTCCTAAGGCCACTGAGAACTGAGGACCCTAAGGTGATTTTTCTCCTATGAAAAAACTGTTATTCTGCCTGTGAAGAACTCCACTTTCAGCCCTCTGCTCTATTCCAGTTTTAAGCATGACTGAAAGGTTTCTGTCAAAGATAATAACATTTTAGTAGCTCAATGATTCTTCTGTGGCTAGGGTGATCAATGGGCCTGATATAATTGAGATTTCCTTAGACTTCAGCGTGGGGCTCATCATAACCCTGCTGCAGTGATGAGCCTGCATCTGCAAAGTGCTGATTATCCTTGGCTCCCTCTATTTACTGAAAGAGCTGATTGTATTCAATACCTCCTCTAGCTGTATCTGTGCTCAACATGGAAATGAATAGAATAACGGAATTAATCAGCTTTTACAAAAATATATTACAGAGAGGTATCCCTTTCCAGGATGTAATCTGGAAAGAATTTCTAAATGAAGAAAAACATATTGAACCATAACACTGTTATTCATTCAAGACTGCACATCAGATCCATATACATTTTATAACTGCTGTGAATAAAACAGCTCACCAGCAAAATCAATGCATGTTCCTCAGAGACAAAGGAAATCAAAACCAAAAAAAGTCCTGTGGCTGCTGTGAGGAACATGCTGGTCTTTTTAATCTCACCTCTTCCAGACTTCAGTGGTGCAGCTTCATTCCAGTTGCAGCAGTCACACTGCTGCACAAAGTTGGTATTAGGGCTGAAATTTTTGCGGGGATGCAGCATTCACAAGATAGCTAAACCAACAGCCATTTCTGCAGGGGCAAAGCTTTCTTCTCGAGTCAGCTCTCAAATATCCCTTTACAGAATTGCAGGTGAATTGAAAACCTGTTTATTCTATAGGAACTAACCCCAGAGACAGTTGTCCTGCAGGGGAATTAATTCCCTGCAGGCTAGAGAGTACTTGACTTTTTTGGATTTTGAGCCCCTCTGTTCCCATGAATACGATGGAGGGAGGTATTGATGAGTAGAATGGCCCAAGAATTCCAACAGAGATTTTTTTGAGTAATCAGGGCTTTGTGAAGGTTTTAAATATGGCTAAAAACTATTGTGTTATGCTTTAAGAGAGATTTGTAGCCTTTTTTATCCCTGTTCTCTGAAATAATAGTGTCAGGAGGCTCACACTCTACATAGCCTAAATGTTTGATGTTCTTAAAAAAAAAAAAAGTAATTTTAAAAAATCCAGAGTCCTAGCACTTCCGAGCTATGAATGCATTTAAAATAGAATTTTGGCATTTCTATTAACTTCTGATAAATTCTAAGTTATTTAAACATAAGGGAAACTGCAAACACAAAAGTGTTAATAGTGAGACCCACTCCCTCATTCTGTTCTTCTCATTGGGGTTTAAAATTGCATTTCTGTTTTTGTCTTTTCATTTACTAAGAGATAGTCAAACATTTATCTTAAAATCCAGAAAACACTTGCACTAGTGTATCATTTTCAAGTTCAGGTACAGTCAGTATGCCAAAAGAGAGCCTACAGAGCTATTAAATGTACTTAAGTAAGCAGAAAGGGATACGTGTGAACAATGTTTTCTTCCTCCATTGTTGTATTTAAGTAACGTGACTCATGAAATAATTTGTAGGATATAATAGGGAACCTAAAGACTTCAGACAAGAGTGTTTGAGCAATTTTATTATTATTTTTTTAGCAAAATGTGCTTTTGTCTGAAATGTTCCCTTCTACTATTATCATAATACAATTCATTTTTGCAATATAACAGATGATAATAAGACTAAAACCTCTCTATTTTTAGAATGTCTTCATGTCCTTCCTTAGAATAAATTTTAAACTGGTCTTACTCTGTAGTCCAGGTCAGTCTGCATTTGTACATCAAAAGGGTCAACGTAAGACAACAGATTTCAAAAAAAGTGGAAAGCAGCAACAGAGATACTCAATACTACTTCATCAAGAGAAGTTAACAAAATTATTTATTTAGGAAAGTATAATTTTGCTATACAAATTGTAATCACAACTTGTGTTGATCAATGTATTGCTTTCTTTTTCTTTTCTTTTTCTTGTATTTTATCTTATGTTTATTTTTCCTTAAATGAAATAATATTTTTTTTTCATTAATTTATTTTAAAAATTGTTTTCATCCTAGCAGTAAACGTTGGAGAAATTTTTAGTCAATTTTATGATTAAGGTAAATAAACAAGGCTACATGCCGCATTTAAATATTACTCTACACATTCCATTTTACGTAGTTGTTACCATAATAACAAACAGTCCAGGAATGTACATTTTGATTTCTCAGCAACATACTGCAACACTGAAACAAGTCTGTGCTCACCAGGGAAATATTAGTGGGCAACTGGCTCGTGGAATCTTAGTCTGTAAAATAAGCAAACCATTAATCAGTGTTTCCATGGCTTCAGTGCTGAATCAGCTGAATGATTCAAACAAAGCAACAGTCCTGCATGGGAGTATTTAAAAATCATTTAGCAGGCTTGAGGCCTTTGGTGGCTGCTGCTGCAAAGTGCCAGCTTTTGTGTAGAGGTCTGGACAACCTTTCAAAGACAAATGCCTTTAAAAAGATGTGTGAATATAAAAAGCTAAAGGTGACAGATCCAGCCAGGCTAGACAATAATCTTAAAGAACATAGCCTGATGTCTCCTGGCTGTAATGAGAACAGCTGCAGAGATACTTTCTCATATTTTTTCCTTCAGACAAAAGTGAGCCCATATGAGGGTCAGGCTGCCATTTATAGCTGTTTGTTCAACAGTCAGAGGGCAAAGGGCTTGGCTGACTGCAGGGAAACAACCTACCAAAGCAGCACTCAGGAGACAGGGAGAAAGGAAAGAAAAAGAAAAAAAAAATCTGTGGAGTATCCCAATGAAAGATACCAAAGAAGCTACCTGAATGTTTCTTTGGAGTACAGGGGGCAAACACAGTACACATAGTCACAGAGTAAGAGAGAGCCCAGCAGCCACCAGGTTCAAGTGCTATCTCAGAGGCTTCTCCTGCCACAGAAACTCCAGCTTGATGCTCATTAAGTTGTCTGTTCCCACATCAAAACCCACACCGAGTGCAAGGGGCAGGCTTGTATCCCCATGTAGTAGTTAGCCTTTTTGATATAGAAAAGAATCTTTAAGGGTTAACACAATTTTTTTAACTTACAGACATCTCTTTTTGTTGTTGAATCTACAGAGAATTAATGATAAATAAAGAACAGACTTTACAAGACTATCTGGAAAACCAAAATGTTTATTATTTCTCGTAGGTCCTGAGGGACTCCTCTAGAATTTTTGGGACTTTACAAATCAGAGTGTGATACAAATAGTTAAGTACATGTCCGTTGCATTGTTTGTTGAATGGCACCACAACCTACAAGATAAAAATCAGAAGCAGTGTGTCTAGAAATATCAGTAGTACACAGAGAAATCAAAATAAATGATCTTGTGTCAGAATTTCCTATATGGAGAACAGACTGTCATATGAATAACAAAACAAAATGTTATTATAGTATAAATACGCTTTTAAAAGGTCTGCTCTAAAATTCTAAAATCAATCTTTCTTTACTCTAGGTGTGCACATGCAGAAATGAACAAATTGTAAGGAACTGTTCCCAGCATAACATCTTGTGTATTCAGATCTTGGACAGGAGGTTTGAGTAATTTGTTTCTTGGCATTTTTACAAGCCTGCACATAAGATTTTGCTCCTTTTTGTTTGTGTGTTTGTTTTGTTCTGCTTTGTTTCATTGTTGTTTTGCTTTGTTTTTCTTTGTTAAGAGGCATTGTTCCCATTGCTTATTGCAATGGAGATGCTTCATAGTTGATATGCAAAATTCTCATCTTCAGTTACACCTCTTGGAAAACATTTTGCTCAATCTGGTGCTGTTTTGGGGGGAGAGAAGTTTTACCCAGTCAGTTCTGAAGCATCAGTTATTTATTGCCATGTAGCTGATGCCAGAATTGTCATGAAGTTTTAAGTAGTGAAGTCTAGAGTCAGAACATGGGCTTGAGTCCTAGCAAGATGTAAAGGGTGACATTTGCCGCTTACCAGTGGTAATTTTTACCTGTGAAAATTGGCAAGCTGGCAAAAGTGATAAAATTAATTCTGTTAGCACTTTATTGGGAAGGCAGGAATTAAAAGGGATTCTTGGTAACTAGTAGAAAATAAGTTAAATCATTGATTCTTGAAAGGTGTATGCAATTTAGGGCACTGTCTGCTATTCCCTCTACAATTCTTGGCCCAAATTTCCATCAGTGTGTATTGTTATGGAACTTTCATAATATAAGTGAAGACATCTTGGTTTATATCAGATAGAGTCTGAAGTCTGATATGCTAACAAGCAACCTCTACTAATGCAGAAGTATCTAAGAAATCCACATGGAAAAGACATCACTGATGCATTAAAAAAATAAACCAATACTCAAATTTAAGAACAGGTAATATTATTAGGTCACTTAATACATTTTTGGCACATGCATTTGATTAAAAATCACTGGCTACATTGCAGCTGACTGCCAGGGAAGCACCTGTGCATTTCCCAGCCCCATGTCCTATGGACAAGGAGGGTTTGGAGTATGCCGTGGTGTCTCTGGGAAATGCAAACCTGAGACTGGGTGCCTGTAACCTCCACACAGGGTAAGAGAGTACTCACAACAGTACCTGGATGCACAGCCAAGAGCATCTTCAGCTTTGTATGGACACGGTCCAGACACATAAGCATCATCTTCCAAGCTGCAGCAATAGAGTTAGTGTTATCTTCAGACTCATGTCTGGAATTTGTGTAGCTGCATCACCAGTATTTTTGTGTCCCAAAAAATCAATTCTTGCAACTTTTCCTGTGGTCATTCCTACTTACTGAACATTTCTATTTCCTTCAGCTGGCGAAGATGTTTCTGCAAAGCTAATATTTTGGAAGTGCGGTTGACTGAGAAGTATAAAGCTGCATCACATGCTGACCACAGTTTGGTATGCCCGTGTTTTCAAATCACGCAGAAAGAACTGTATGAAAATAGTCCTTTTTGTAGTGTGGAATAGATTAAACATTTCAGCATTCCATTCCTAAGAACACACAGATTTATGGTCTCACATGGCTTAACCCTCTGCTTAATTTAATTTAAAGTTATTTAGAAATTCATATGCTAAGCAGATGTGCAAAGAAACACTCAGCAATTTCTTATGAGAGCTGAGAAACTCACAAAACATAATCTTCCTGAAGAGTAACTGAAAGATGGTTTCTGTACTATGTCCTGTACTTGTCTCCCCATGTCATGTTCTGTGACCTATGACATGAAAACAGAGGCAGACTGCTGTCAGATGTCCATGAGAACAACAGGAAGGAGATGAATGTACAAAGACAAACACAATTTCACTAAGAATTTTTTAGTGAGGCTTGCATTTGTCTTTAGCTTAGTACTCATAGTCTCTCTGTGGGAGCAAACTGGCTTCATCTTGCATTGATAGTCTGTGAGACAGCCTGCCTAGCCACCCCTCAGCTCCACACAGTCATCTGCCTCTGCAGTTCCCACCAGCTGATGTGGTGACAGCACAGGGAAAGGAGCACCAGAGCCAGCTCTTCCCTCCCCTCCATGCACCATGCCCTTGGGACACATGAGAAAATAGCCACATGTTTTTGTAGTGAGGCTCTTCCTCACAAGTGCTTGCCCACATTCACCACTGAGGTCATATTTGGTCACCAGTCTGGGTCTGCCCACCAAATCAAGTTCCTGCTCAAGTACACATGCCGAGCATGCACTGCTAAATATGTGATGTGTACTTTGGGATTTCTGCTTGATCTCCATTTTTTTAACAAAGACATTGATCTTCCATCCTCACATTGAGTACTTTAGTCTGCAAGTACCTAAGTTTATGCACATGGATGGTGGGAATGCAAGCACCAGAAGCATGCAATAGAAAGAATTGTATCTACTGCACAATACAGAAAAATAATACTATTTTTATGCCATATAGAAATCCAATCCCTGTCACTTAATCGGGCTGCATAGTTATCATTGTAAGTGTTCCTAAAAGCGAGAGACTGCAAGATTAAACCACTGCTTTCGAAATATCATTACTCTAACTCTAACAAGGCCAAGATGAGGAAAATGCTGCTAGCATCAGTTCACCTTAATCATAGTTTCACAATGCAATCTTCATACCATATGCTTGGTCTAAAAAGTCAAAATGAACTCTCAGATAGGCAAACAGGAAGATTTGTATCAAGCCAAATATTTTGTAATCTCCATTTTTTAGAATTTAATGTCATGGCTTATTAGTTGGAAAATGACAGCATTTCCCAATTTGTGTGTATGTGTCATTATGAGCAATAGGTCTATGGAATCATGTCCATCAGACATACGAGTTGATCACATTCAGATGTGTGATACACTTCGAGAAGATGATCTGGTTCTTGCATTTTATCAATCTTGACTTTTTTATTTTTTTAAATCCAAGATTTATTACTTCACTTCTTGGGCAAGAACAGATAAAATCACATGTGGTTTGTCTTGAGTAACAGAATTTTTAATAAATACAGTGTCACTAATTTCTCTGGATTGCATTTGTGTTACCTGAAGCAGTCAACATCTATCTGTAAGAGTATGTGCAAGAGAGAAGTGCGAGGGTGGCTGAAGAGAGGAGTGAAGTGCTCTTTTTTAAACCGAGTGATCTTCAGATAGCCTTTCTTTGACAAAAAAGGCTTTGCAGTTTGTGTTGCTACTGCTGCTGACAATCAGTTAAGCCCCCAAATAGATCTTGTCTAAACTTGTACATCCTTTGCCTGGTAGGATGATTTTCTGTTGCCACTTTACACACAGGAGTTACTGAAGAGCCACAACATTGGTATTTTCAAGAAAGAGTAAGAGGGAACCCAAGGCACATTGAGAGCTTGAAAAAGATCTCTCCTTAGTGGAACAAAAAACACATTTCCAAAAATAGGAAAAACCATTGAATTTCCTTGAAAGATTACTCAGTGTAGTTATATACTATAAACAAAACAGATTACATTTACAGCATGACAAAATATATTTAGGAAAAAAGCTTTCAAGTACCAGATAACTCTGAACTCACAGAGTTTCCCAGGAGGGCTTCTCAGCCTTTCTGAATTAATGCTGAATTGTTGCACTTCTCTGTCTTCGCTGGACAGAGAGAGCTCAGGCTTTCTGTCCTAACCTTATGCTTCCTGCAGTCAGCTTCTGCTTCTCAAGTACTTATCTTCTGTTAGCACATTCAGAGACAGCCCAACAACTTCCTGGTTTTGGACCACAATTCAAAAGGCACGTTACAGCAGAATATTGATGGCATTTGAAAGAAAAGTTTTTTGAAATATCGGGGGGG
>NW_009952964.1:628087-639686 GCF_000747805.2 Chaetura pelagica | reverse complement strand
GGTGGGGGGCAGGGGGGGCAGAGGGGGAACTGGAGGAGCAGCAGCAAACTTCCCTCTTTTTCCTATAAATATGTAAACACTTTGTTTGCTTAGAAAATGTTGGAGACTGGTTGTTTTGTTCAGCTTACGTCTTATAGCATCTTACCTTTTTCTCCAAATACACTCCAAGCACCAAATCCACAGAAGGCAATGATGAAACCCTCATTTATTTCACCAGTGACCAACTGTTTCACATAGGTAAACAGATACTTTTTGTAAGGAGAGTTTAAACATTTCAAATGGGAAACAAAGCAGTTACTGTCCCACAGAGTATGTACAGAGCTGCTCTTCAGGGCAGGGAGATGGGGCAGGGAATTTTGTATCTTAGAAGATGTTGGAAAAGAAATCTGCTTGACTCTTGCTTCCAGACTTGAACAGTAACTTTTCCACTAATGGCAAATTTCATGGAAAATGCTTTTGATATCTACCAGAGAGGTTACAGTGTAATCCCACACAGTGAAAACCATAACCATCTTCAATGTCACACATGTAGGTGCAATTTTGTTTAAAAAAAATCTTCAAGAAGACTGAAGAACAAAAGTGTTGGTTTTAACTGAAGGTGTCTAAAGTAGACAATTAAATTTATGATTTAATTGTAAACTGTTAGTTCATGGTCTTAGCTGCATTTTTGCATTTACACTTACATTTCTGACCTAGTGGAGTAGTGATAAGTTTGGTGCATCCCTGTGAGTAAGAAATCAAGCAAAGAGGCAGCAAATCTGCATGGATAAGCAAAAAGATGCTGGAAAAAATGGAAATGGAAGAAGGAAGTTTACAGAATGTGGAGGAATATACACTTGGAAATGACACTTGGAAAGCTTATACCTGGGAGGAATACAGGAACATTGTCAAAGTATACAGGGATGCTACTAGAAAAGTTAAGGCCCACTTGGAACTAAATCTGCAAGGGATGTAAAGGACAAGAAGGGCTTCTTCAAGTATATCAGTAGAAAAAGAAAGACTAGAGAAGATGTGGGTCTACCACTGAATGAGGAGGATGCCCTGGTGATGGGAGATTACAAAGAAGATGGAGTTACTGAATACCTTTTCTGCTTCAGTCTTTACTCTTAAGTCCAGCCCTCAGGAGACCCAGACCCTGGAGACAGGAGAGAAGGTCTCAATAAAGAAAAACTTACCCTTGGTGAAGGAGGATTGGGTAAGAGATCACTTAGGCAAACTGGACATATATTCATGGGCCTCAACGTGATGCACCCAGAAGTGCTGAGGGAGCTGGCAAAAGTGGCATTGCTAGGCCACTCTCCAGTATCTTTGAAAGGTCATAGAGAAGAGGAAAGGTGCCTGAGGAACAGAGGAAAACCAGTGGTGCTCTAGTCTTTAATAAAGGCAAGAAGGGGGACCCAGGAAACTACAGGCCAGTCAGCCACACCACCATCCCTAGAAAGGTGGTGGAACAGCTTGCTCTGCATGTCATCTCTATGCATGTGGAGAAAAAGAAGGTTATGAGGAATGGTCAGCATGGATTCACCAAGAGGAAATAATGCTTGACCAAGCCGTTAGTCTTCTATGATGGCATGACTGGCTGGGTAGATGAGGGAGAGCAGTGAATGTTTTCTATCTTGACTTCAGCAAGGCTTTCGACACAGTAATCCATAGCATCCTCTTAAGATGTCTTAGAAAGAGTGGACAACGAGGTGAATTGAGAACTGACTGAGGTGAATTGAGAACTGACTGGATGGCAGAGCTCAGAGATTTTTGATGGAGTGGAGTCCAGTTGGAGGCCTGCAGCTAGTGGTCCAGTCCTGTTCGACATATTAATGAATGATCTGCATAAAGGCACAGAATGTACCCTCAGCAAGTTTTCTGATGACACAAAACCTTGAGGGGTGTCCAACACACCAGAAGGCCATTCTGCAGCCCAGCATGATCTGGACAGGCTGGAGAGTTGGGCAGAAAGGTGCCTCAGGAAGTGGAGGGGCCTAAACCTAGGGAGGAATAACCCCATGCACAGGTTAGGGGCTGAGCTACTGAAAGCAGATCTACAGACACGGACCTGGGAGTCCTGTTGGACAACAGGATGACCATGAGCCAGCAATGGTGCCCTTGTGTCCAAGAAGGCCAATAGCATTCTGGGGTGCATTAATAAGAGTTTGGCCATTAGGTCAAAGGAGGGTATCCTGCCCCTCTACTCTGCCCTGGTGAGTACACTGGAGTGTACACTGGAGTACCAAGTCCAGTTCTGGATCCCCAGGTTCAAGAAGGAACTACTGGAAAGGGTCCAGCGGAGGGCTACAAGGATGATTAGCGGATTGGAGACACCTGGGTCTGTTTTGGCCGGAGAGAAGACTGAGAGTATCTTATAAATGCTTATAAATATCTATAGGGTGGGTGTCAGGACGATGGGGCCAAACTCTTGTCACTTGTGCCCAGCAACAGGACAAGAAGCAACAGCCATGAACTGGAACACAGGAAACTATAGTTAGTTTATTTGGTTTTGTTTGGGGTTTTTTTGTTTTGTTTGTTTGTTTGTTTGGGTTTTTTTGGCCCTGCATGTTAGATGAAAAAGATTTGATAAAATGCAGATACAGGCCATTTTGTTTTAATCCAGACCACATGAGCCACCAGCAGACAGCACAGAAGTATTTGCAAAGGTATGATTTGTAAGCAGCTTTAGAGACAATATCAGATTGCACTGTGTGGCTGGCCTTTTTCCTCTTGCTAAATGATGCAGTTCTGAACTTCCTCTCTCTATTTGAATGGAGAACAATAGGTCTGTACTTTTACTGTCTCAGTGGCTGCTGCAGCACTGGAGAGAAAAGGCCATGTCACTTGAGATGCTAATTTAATTTTTTTCCTTCAGTCGAAGTTTAGTCTGACTTTTTATCTCTTGAAATATTTTCGAAGATTTTAGTTTTTACATCATATATTCCTCCTTAAAAAGACATTTGACAAATACTGAAAAAAAAATTAAATGAGATTAAGCAGGAAATCTGATTTCAAAATATTAAATAAAAGCCTCAGATTTTTTAATGCACTCAAGTGGAAACGTTCTGCTATTGCAGAACAGTCAGAAAGAACAGTTCTGGGAAATGCCATGACTGTCGCAAGTTTGAGTTTGTTGTGTTTTTTTTTTCCAAATCAAGATCAGTCAGATTTTTGTACATGATCTTTTTTCTTTTTTAATTTTAAAGAAAATGTAGGTAAAATTTTCAGAAGTAGCCTTTGTACATGGAGTTTTTCAACCCCAGATATAGGTCACGAATACTGTCACAGGAATTTACTCTCTACATATGTCTTTTTGCATATTTGAGTTGGTGCAAGCTGTGTTGTATGGCTATCTATTTGATTTGAGGTTGTAACGCAAGGCTTTCATTTCTTCTGTGCCGAGTAAATTGACTAGTAGCAGTACTCACAGCCTCCATTGGGCTAAAAAAGAGTAAGATAATCCTTCAAAGCAGTGCTAGATCATCTCAAGCAGAGCAAAAACTGCAGTGCATCTTTCCCTTTCACACTGATGATACAGAAATGTAAAATGAGTTACAGCTGTTAGAATACAATTTAAAAGGGGAGGGGAAAAAAACACAAAAAAACCAAAACCAAACATACACCAAACAAACTCCAATGTCATGCATATGAGCAAGTGCTATGAGTTTATTTTGGCCAGCAGGCTAAGAGATTCTTAGATCTAACATTAGATATGAAAGAAAAGGAAATGGAAAGGGGAAAGTCCTGGTCGTAGTTATACCATTCAGCTTCACTGGAGTTATTTTTATGTATATTGATAGAAACAAAAGGTCTGTGTCTCTCTGTGCAGGTATGTCTTACATGTAAGACAAAACATGCCTGCTAGAGACTCTGCTAGACTATAAGTTTTTTTCATAAGAGGAAGAAACTCAAAGACTAAGATCTGACGTGAATAACACCCATTTTGGTAGAATACAGAGCACACTTTTCAGTGGTTGCACAGTTCCACCTCAAAATATACATAAAGAAAGTTTAAAGTAATCATCAGGACAGAAAGAGCTGCCAAAATGGCCACCTTGTGATGTGACAAACCAGGCATTTATTTAGGCCACTGAAGATCAGGGTTGTTTATGAGTTTATTGCTGTGTGTAGCTATCCCACACAATGCAGAAGCCTTGAGCTCATGTGGTATGTCCATATGATACAGTACGAGGTCTTGTAGAAATGCTCACTCAAGACTACAGGAAATATAGAAAGATGCTGGGTATCCAGTGGTATACTTGTAATTATTTGGACTGCTGTCACCACTGTGAGGAGCCAACTACAAAGCTCTTAGGGAGAGCACTGCAAACTCAGCTGGCTGGACTGGCTGGTATGCAGGTGATGGGGATCCCCTCTGCATTGCTTTCTGCCCTCCCGCTGAGACTGTCAGTTTCCTTCCCAATTACTAGCCATTCCTTATCTATGCACCCTATGTCTGCCAAAAGCTTTGCACTCAAATCATTGCACTGTCAAAGTCTGGCCGAACTTGCACACTGAGGAAGGTATGAAATGGGTGCTCATGGTGCACTGGCAGGCAGCCACATTTTCTTTCTTGCACCAAAAGCTCTGCTTTAATTTTGAATGACAATGAGAATTGTTCATTTCTTCCCACAGAACAAACTACCAGAAAGCCAGTACTGCCGTGCTGTGTGTGCTAGCCATCAGGAAGTGTCGAGCAGCAGGGTAAGTTCAGCTCTCTCGCAGGGCTGGAATGCATCAGACCCCTGACACATGCTTCCTCTGGAGCCCACTCTACCTCAGAGCATGCTTTCAGAAAGGATATATGAACTCCACCGACACACACAGGAGGCTGCCAAAAAAACCCCACAAACTCCTCACTTTGGGACAGAAACAGCATCTGCTGAGCATTTTCTTGATCCTGAACATTGCAAAGTCTGCAGTTTTTCAACCACTCTTTTGTTACAGGAGGGGAAAAGTCTTCAGATCTTTTGGGAAATCTCCGGACAAGTATTTCCATTAATATTTTTTGAGGAAGGCTTGAATCCCTCATTGACTAGGATAACATACCCATAATGTGTTCCAACTTCTGCAAAAGTCATTAACACAGACCTCTTTGAGCAACATAGTGCTGTTGGCTAGAATACGTTTACCTCGAAGAGAGCATCTAATTGGCCCCATATAACTTGAAAGTGTCACAGAAGAGTTGGAAAGGGACTGAAATCTTTTACCATGCTCTGTTTTACTTTTAGATATGATGTCAATGTGGGATTTGTTTAAATATAAAAGGCTGCATTGTTACTTTGTATTTCTGCTTGTACTTGAAATGCTATAGAGAAAAAAAAAACCACAACAAATAAACAACTCAAAAGAATGTGTTGCATACACTGCATTCCTCACAGTAAAATAACAAATTAACAGGATGCAATTGGAGTTTAGTCACAGTGTTTCAAGTACACAGGGTGGTATATAGGCAGCAGATGGGCTTTCAAGTGCTGCAGCCAGGTTTTCCAAAATGTTTTCCAGAGCTGTAATTTGGCCATAAAGATTCTGAAGGTATTGCAGATACCTGAGAAAGATCATCCATACACTGAGGTATCCAAAATGAGGGGCTACTTCTGAAAAATCTGAGTGTGCTTGGTCAATTTTTCAAGTTATAATGGTATCAGAAATGCAAAGGGAAAGGGATGATGATGAGCCTCTCTAATCAGTTGCTCACCCTCATGTATTAGCAAGACAGGAAAGGCAGTAGAATAACACACAAGGGAGCTCTGGGACCATATAAGCAACTGCTATTCTTGATAGACCCTCTCAGAGACAAATGAACAAAAATGTACATGTTTCTATTTATAAACATACTATGAATGCTGCAATTGTTAAGAATTTTCCCTTAGTAGAACAACAAATCATTGCCTTTTGAAATATTTTGTGTTACCTTAGATACATCAGTTGTTTCTGAAATTCAGTACAGATTTACTGTATGCCAAAGAGTGTCCAGAAGATGTAAGGTGATATAAACTTACTAATGGGTATTACAAAGAGCTATGATCTGGAGCTTCTTCATAGCAGTCCCCCTTGCCTGTGATTACCATTACTGGTAATGGTATTGCTGCCTATGTAACTTCATTAATTCCACTTTAATATGCCTATAATCAAGTATGTTTTACTTAAATCAACCAGTTTCAAAGTAATGAAAAAGAAATTGAACTGTTATCTATTAGTTTGCTTGCATTCCTATTCCAAACATGCTAATAAGACAGAAAAATTCAGATCAGATACAGTTTTCAAAGAGGTTTCCAGGCCAGATTTAAGTGCAACAGAAAATTAAAATAATGGCATAAATTGCATGTACTTTGCTTGATTGTTAACAATAAGATCTGAATCAGTCTGCGTTTCACATGTGTAAATTCAGAGAAGTTTTATTAAAGTGAAAATACTAGAATATTTTTATTGTTCTTTCATCAGTTATGCTTTAGTTGAACTGTTTCATTTATGTACAAAACAGCATGCACATTATCAGTAAGTGCTTGCTTTGCATAAGCAAATTAGGATAATGTCTGGAGGTGCTCTTAAAAGCCACGTTCAGCTCTTAGATAAATTTATTAACTTTTTCATGTAATTGTGTTGAAATCTGTGAAACAATGAATTGAATATTCTGTATTCTCCAGAAATCTGCAAACAGATTGCATTTTCATAAAGGTATTGTGACTAAGCCTTCCACAACTTACACTTTCAGGAGCAGCAATGTCTCAATTTCAGAGTAATCTGATTAGCAGTGTACTCACTTCCCACAGCTCTGCCTCTTTCTATTGCTCATCTCTGGTTAGTTTCTCTCCAGGACTGCTGACAGTGTATGACACCATGAAATTTACACTTGTGAAATCTCTTTTGGTCTCTTGGGACATGGAGGTGCAAGCAGTAAACCATGAAATCTTCCAGAATTTTTTCATGGGGCATTCCCCTGAAAGGCTGTAATTTCAGAAAAATTGGAGTCCGTTCAAATACAGCATAATTAGTCAGTCACAGTTTTAACTAAATCCTTCTGTCTCTGCTCTGAACTGTTTCTCTCATAGGTGGTCTTGGTTTTTTGCCCTTCTAAACTTCTGTGAACTAGCTTGGTAAGTGCTGCAACGGGCACAAGTGGACATGAGACCAAGAGCAACTTGTCAAAGAAGGAAAACATAGAAGGTGAAGCAGTGTCTCAGTAACCCTCAAGACTCAACCAAGAGAAGTAATTTGCCTTCTGAGCCATCCCTAATGAGCTCTAAGAGAGATTTTGGAACCAGTCACACCAGTATTTTCCCTGCTCTTTCTCCACAGACACTGAGGAGAGAAGTGGAGCACTGAGCATCAGCATTGAAGTCCTCCTTGCCTTCTGGGATAACTTCTCTTTATGTATCAGGCTCTGAATAAAATGGAGGCATAGGCAAAAAAAGGTAATGATTGCATCATATTGACAGACATGTAGTGGAAGCCAAACAGAAGGAAGTGATTACAAAACAGGGTAAGACAAGGTTCTGTTTGGAACTTCCAGGTGTACTGTCTAAAAGGCAAGATCAGTTTAGATACAAGTGATCGGGCAGACAAAATGGACACAAGTCCAGCAATATGAATATTATGGTAGCATCAGCAGTCAGAATGAGTGATAGGAGGAAAAGCTTCAGAAAAACATTAGGAGCTCTATCCAGTTTATATTAAATGAAATGTGATACCTGAGAATGGAGGAAGACATCTCAGACAGAGATACCAAAATGGAGGGGTGATGTCAAAGGCTATGAATGAGCAGAAAAGGGAAGACTTGTGAGTCACTCATAGACACTAGTTACTCACATAAGAAGATTAACCAATTCAAATATAAAAGGGGAAAGGATGTTAATGGATGTTAATGGGGAAAAAATATTAAAAGATGATCCGTAACACTGGGGGGCTGCAGCTAAATGATCTTTAAGATCCCTTCCAACAAAAACAATTCTATAATTCCACTAACACAGAAGTAGGGCTACTTAATAGTTTATAGCAGAATTAAGAAGATCCAAGAGAAGATATGTGCTTAGTCTGAAAACTGTGTTGGAAGATCCCAGCACTCCTCATCACATCCACTCAGGCAGATCATGTTATAAAGTCCAGTGTCTTCCTGCTTCATTTGCCTTCTGCTTTTTCCCCAAAATACAGCAAGTTTTGTTTGCTGGCAGTCCTACAGTGTTTGGAAGAGGCAGATTTTTTTCAATGTACTCTTCAGTGGCTGAAAATGCTTGATGTTTGTTGGTATCAATGGCAAAACACTTATCAATGGAGTGGGGATAATTCTGTCAACATGGAAGAGTGTTACAAATCCCAGCTCACACTATATATTTCAAATTGATCTGGCCTGAAGAATATAGGGCCTAGTTAGATTAACAGAATCACAAAGACCTTGGTGAGAGCTTTTCAGGGACACATGATAAATTTATGTGGGTAGTGGATCCCTGCCCCCTTTCAGTGAAGACCATAGTCTCTAAGAGAACAACTAAATGTCCATGGAAATAAAGAGGTGTCTTCCTAACAGCTTCAACTCAGGCATTGGTTTCACCAATATAAATGCAGCATATGGAAACTCCTGTACATTTTCAAGACATTGAAGGTAGCTCACAAGAAAGCCAGGTGATTTATATTGTCCTCTGATCTGATTTGTAAATAATAAACAGTCAAGGCTGTGTGTGTGTCATTGCTTACCAGGGAAATAATTGAAAATCAACTGCAGCATTTGCTGACCTCTGTTACCAAAGAGTTCATGCTTTCATTTCTCAGCATGTCCTGCCTTTATGGGAAGAAATTATGCTCAACAGGAAAGTATTCTTTCTCACATAATTATGATGACAGTGAAGTATATTTTTTTAGTTATTTTGCTTCTGAAATCTCTAATATTTATGTTCTAAATATTGCCAGTTCTTTCAGTCTTTCCTAAGCTGTTAGTAAAACATTGATTCCAAAGTCACAAAACACGCATATCAGCTGGTACTTAAGGCTTGACAAATTAGCTACCAGCTCACACCATAAAGGAAACTGTATGCTCCAATTCCCACCAATTAGAAAAAAGCTGTGTGATTATTAAAAAATAAAAAGCCTTCTGCCTCTTAGGAGACCCTTCTCTTCATCATAATGATAAGCATTCACTCCACTGTTTGCTGGGAAAATTGCTATTCCTCACACAGTATGTATCTTTCAGTGCTTACAGTGCCACCTTGACTAAAATGTTAAATATTATCTCATTGAATCTACAGGAGTTTAAGCACTGTAGTTTTGTTATGTTGATCACTGTTTCAGTATGGCAATGCTATTCCCACAGAAAGTTTCAGTGTTGGCCATTAGTTGGCCTTAATGACCTTTTGCTACAGACAGATTCTGGGAAGACAGGGTGATGAGAAGTAGGCAGCCTTCATAACCTACATGCACATTACCAACAAGCAACAAGTTGACTGTAAGTGTATTTTTGTACTGAAATGTCCTTGGAATATTTGCAAGATCTTACTGTCTTGAGGTGCTCTTACCAGACAGAGTCACTGTAAGAGACTGACATTGAAGTATGGAGTCTTGAGCTTGACTGAAATTTGTCCAAAACATCTATGAACCGACTGGTGCTCAACCCAACCCTTCTTGCTCTGACTTTCTCCAATGTTCTCCAAGCTCACATATGCATACATTACAGAAAATCTAGTCCAGCCATCAGATTTAAAGGATACATAATATTGCCAATGGATAAGTCAGTACTGTTTTAAATATTTAAAAATCTGTTTCCGGTGATTGCTTGAATCTTGCAAGCATATGCTCATTTCTTGGACTTTAAGGACCAGTGTAAATTTGTGCTTAAATTATGTTATCTAGCATAAATGCATATTAATGTAGGGATTCTGCAAGATAACTAGTATTACTTCTTTTAATTTTATATTGTATTTATATGTTTGAATCAAACACATTTCAGTAATAGCCAGCATTACAGAACCTGCTTTCTAATTACAGTTGAAAACACAACCTACTAGTCACTTGATGCTAAACATTGCTTATATTTTCAAATTATTGTTTTTTCTTACACTTCAAAAAAGTGTGAAAGTGCAGATACCCCCTTTTATCAGCAGGTGAGGTGCAGAACTTTTGATGTAAGCACACTTTTTTGCAAATATCCAAGGTATGCTGTAAGCATGAGGCAGAGACAGCTAATGAGAAGGATAAAGATTCCCTCTACATGAAAAAAATACTCTAAAAGACTGTGGAGTCACTTTTGTGGTTGATGATGATCTGTGGGGAAAGCTCCGCTGCCATTGCACCTCAGAATCTGTAATGGTGATTTGCAACACAGAGACATGCTGGCAGCCTTAATCCCAATGGAATTAACATCACGGCTATGCAGAAGAGAAAGCAAGGTAACCTTGACCCATTCCTGGATTTTTGGGAAAGATTTTCTGGCTAATATCTGTTCTCAGAAATATTTTTTGAGTGATAATCCAGGAACATTCATTTTTACTGTGCTCTCCAGTTTTCTGCTCCAACAGAGAAATATGAACGCCCACATGCATTTTCATTCATAGAAGTTTTGTGGAACTGCTTCCTGCTTCTTGTTATCATACAGCTCCATGTGTCTTTATTTGTTACCACTAGTATTAAATCTATGTCTATTCATTAACAACAAACTAGAAAAATCACAGATACACAGGGAGTAGGAAAGAAGTTTCTCACAGAGATCTAACAGTTTAAATGTAAATATGCCTTCTGCTGAGATGTAAATTCATCCCCAAGTGCAGTGGATATCCTGGAAGACATCTGGAGTCAAAGCCACTTCTGCTAATCTTATTGTTTTACTTCCTTCTTGCTGGACTGGCTGTGACATCACCATAAAAGTGTAAGGGCCAAGCACAGGAAGGAATAATAGAGTTTAAAAGTTTGGCTTAATTTTTAAAGTCTTGTATCAATATAGATTCTTCAGGAAAGAGAAGAGATTTACATATCTCAATTAGAAAGACTTTATAGTATGAGACTAAAGACAGATTAAGTAAAGTAGAGTCTGAGGCATGAACATGAGATATTATTTAGCCTGAGTTATTAAAATGGTATATGTAATGAGCTGATACCGACACAGAGGCTAGAGGCTACCGGCTGTCAAGAGGTTTCTGCAACTTACCCCCCCGCGGTGTGGAGGGCTTTTTGAATAAGACCGAGGGCTCACCCGTGGTGCTCGGCACTCACAGAGGAACGACCGCTGTCAGACTGTATTTTACGATGGACGTTAGAATAACACCCTCACCACCTTCACAAATTGCTACTGAGGCCCGTGTTTATTTTATGAATTCACCGGTTTATTAAGCGTTAACACAAACTGAGGGATGAGGTTTAGAAAAAATGTAAAAATGGCAAATGGCTACCAGGGATATACGCGAAAGTAACTGCGCTCTTCAGAGAAGTAATGCAAAATACTGTGCCCTAAAGATGTTCTCTGCGAGAGAGGGTTGTGAATCAAAGGAGACGGAGGGAGGCGGGCAAGCCCAGCGCAGTCCTCCTTAAAGAGGTCGCGCTGTGTGTGCAAGAATGGGGAGAGGGAGGAAGCGGGGCGGCTTCTCTAGCGGCAGAGGCGGCGGCGACAGCGGGGCCCTCCCGGCGGGCAGCAGCG
>NW_009952964.1:581782-628007 GCF_000747805.2 Chaetura pelagica | reverse complement strand
GGGGTCAGACCTCGGCGCGCCCACTGTTACAGCTCAGGCTGGATCCCCAGGGCGGGCAGGTCAGCAGGCCCGGCAGAGCCCCGGGACCAGGCTCCGCAGCAGGGCGAGTCCGATGAGCAGCAGGGAGGTGTCCCACGCAAGAACCGTCCGAGCAGGCCCCTCTCACCTGTCAAACCCGTCATCTTTTATACCCCAGTGACCCCAGTCAGTGTCGCTGCTGCAATGCATGAACATACTGGTGTCGAGGGCTCGTGGACATCCATGGGGCAGTAACTAGCAGGGGCAATTCATAACTTGCTGCCCATCCTTCCTGCCTTCTACCACACTGTTGTTTTACTTTTGTTTGTCCTTGAGCAGCAGGCCTGTTTTTTGTCTGTTAGCTGGGTATAATCAGCAGAAGGCATTTTGTTTAGACTTACGTGGGGAAGAAGAAGAACTGTTTCCCACAGTATAGAATATATTAAATGTTGAAGGTAAGCTTAAGAAAGTCTGGAGAAAACACTGGGATAGATAAGAAGTTAAGATAAAAAACATGTCCTGTGAGGAGAGCTTGAGGGGAAAAACTGTTTGTTTCCTCTGGAAGACACAGGGGTATGATAACAGTTGTCTGACACTTTATGGTTTGTTGTTAAGAGTCTGGTAACCTACTGTTCTCTTGTGGGCTTTGGGGAAAGGAAGAAGTAAATTTGATTTGGTAGAGATTTACAATCATCTTACAATTTTTTTCTCGTGCCAGGATGGTAGAACATGGAAATGAGCTGACTAGTTCAGCAGAGAATGCTCAGCTTAATGTAATCATGCCCTGTAAATACCCTTTTCTCCCTGTGGGCTGTGAAGAAGCCTGGAGTGACTAACTCCAATGTTGTCACCTTCATTCCATCAGATAAATCCCCATCCCAGATGTCCAGTTTGGCTTGATAGTCCCAGAGCACAGAGGCAGAGTACAGGGTCTGTCTTGGCTCTGTAACAAAATACATGGATGCTATTTTTTTTTTCCTGAAGTTTTGTCAGGACACCAGACTTTCCCTGTCTCTTCCTGTCAAGCTGCAGCCTTGAGAACAAAATAATTCCCAGCACCATAGCAAGGGAAATGTCAGGACCTCTCATGTCCCAGTTCTTGACCCAGCCACACAGCCTTCTGCAAAATGATGATTCCACCTACCTTACACCCCTTCAAGAAAAACACTATTTAGTATTTTTAAGAGATGGTCAGGGAAGCATTACTTGTGGTCAGTCTAGATATGATTCATCCACCTTCTGTGCTGGGACTCCAACTAACTTTATCATCTGAGATCCCTTTCTTTTTTTCATGTTCATAGATTTACAAAGAGGAGACTGATGGCAAAGACAACAAAATACTGAATTGCTAAACCATGAAAGATTACTGGTAGTGAGATCTGTTATACTAGCTTAGAAAATTATCTCAAGGGTAGGGGAGGAACATGAATGAATCACTTAAAAATGGATTGGGAGCATATTGGAATATGAACTGCGAGTAATGCTCCCAAGACAGGGGCCTGGTCCAGAAGTAATCTAACAGGTCTTTTTGATCATTAGCACCTCCATGTTTCAGACTACAATGATCCAAAGTATATTTCTCTCACAGATCAGAAAAATAGAAAAGAACCCTATAAAACTATTTTATTCAGTTGAGTAAAATTCCTTGAGGTAGCTATCCATATCTGTTTACAAGAGGATGTTACCACCTGTTCAGTAACTTACATGACAAATTCTCATTGTCTAGGTTGCTGCAGTATTACAGGTTGGACACTGTGAGACACCTGCAGATAAAATCCTCCCATCTACAAGCTTTTCTTTTACAGCAGTGTCTCTCTATGTATCAAAAGCTCTTTTCCAAACTCAGTTTCAAGAGACGTCTTTATATTTTTCAGTTTTTCTGAGCTTCTGATGGAAACTGAATCATTGTCCTACAGCCTTCCAGGTTGCGGCCAAGAATTTGAAGACTTGCTGTCTAAATCAGTGCAAGTCAGGATGGGCTCTGACCAGAGTGCAGGAAACACAGGTTAAAAAGTAAGGGCCCCCCTTCTTGCTCCTCATTCACCGCCCATTCTCCAGAGACTACTCATTACATGACAAAGTATAGGTGCAGTTCCTTCCCAGAGTGATTTTTACAAATCAAAATACCTTGTAAATAAAGGTGCTCTAAGAAGAAGATAGAGCCATGAATGTTTACAGGGCTGGGGTGGGTTGGGGGGATGAAGGAGGACAGATCAGACTGGAAGTGGCAGTCTTTTAATGCTGTTCAGCCAAAGGCAGAAAAACACAGTTAAGCCAGTATAATAAAGTACAAATTTACAGACTGAGCATGTACGAAATGAGACTGAGCAGAAACATGGAAAGTATGTCAACATTATTTTTCTTCTTAAAAGAACACGGTAGCCCACCTGTACCAACTTGCAACATCAAGTTATACCTACATGCTGCCAGAAGCTGCCTCCTGAGCTTTTCAGTCACTCTGGGGAAAGCTGTGTACAGATGTATGGAGGTTTTTCTTGAACAAAGGTGTTGGGGTGAGCACAACTGTTGTCAGTGCCAGTGGTGCTGGTTGGTGCACCCTTTTCTTGGAGACAGCCCTGAACACAGCTGGTCCAGAGTCATGGTGAGCGTTTCTGAAAGCTGTGAATTTGTATGTAGGGGGTATTTCTGACAATTCATACTAACACAAATAACTTCCACTCAGTAATGCTGCTTTAATTCCTCTGAATTCCTAACTCTTAAGTGCATTGGGCAGCTCTGAAGCAGCTCCTCAAACTCCTGCTAGCTTCAGGACATACTGAGATACATACTGAAGAGTTGGAGTAACAAGAGGTAATATTACTTTTAATTGTTTTTTTCCAGAAATGCTCCTGTGTTCTCCGCATGAGAGTCTCTGGACTGGTAGCTCAAAAGAGCAGTACTCCCTTGTTGTTTGGAGATTCAGCAGAGAAATCCACGTGTCCTATTAGGAGTATGAGCTGAAGTGTCTTGATGGATGAAAGCCGGTTTGCTCAGCAGCATCCCTGTTGGATAAGGCAACAACAAAGTAGACTGAGAAGGTAGATTCAAAATCCATCAGTCATGCATAGAACATTTCACCTATCCAGGATCCTACTCATTAATCATTAAGGATATATTTTAATTTATCAGATGCAAAGTCATTCTGCTTTTAGCCATTTCAAAATCACAAAGGACCATATGCTTTCAGTGGAACTCTTAGAGAGCATAAGATGCTGTTGATGCATATAAAGGTATACAATCAGGCAGTTATGGAAATATTAAGAATATTTGGTTTAAATCAGAACTCTCAAAAGGGTTTTACAGAGGCATAAAACTTTCATCCTGACTTGCACAAATTAATGCCAGATGAGAACTGCAGGGTTTGTATTTGATGTACAAACATTTCAGTAAAGTGGCAGCTAATGCAGTCATGACAACAACTAGAAAAGGTCACAAATAGTGGCAGTGCTTTGTACTAAAATGCACTTCTACTCATCATGGAAGTCCTGGGTTAAACTTTGCAGTTTCTTTCCTTTGTGTTGACCTTAGATTTTTAACCACTTTCCTGTGAGCCTTCTCAGATGCGCTGATTAATGTTACTTTCACATACTTTGCAAAGTACCACTCTTTATCAAGATTTTCATATTAGTTTTGTACAACAGGAAAAGTACAGGTCTTATTTGAAAAACTACTTTACCAGATTTCTGTTTGCTTTATCTCACTCTTATTTCAGGTGCCCTAAACTGTCCCTTGAGTAACTTCATTTAAAAGCTAAACTTTCCAATTATTATGCTTTTACCACCTTCAGCATCCAGAAAGAGTTTTGGAGGTATTTCACAAAAGTTCATTAATTCATGTGAGTTACCATTAGATAAACATTACAGTAATGCTTTTGCAACAGAAGAAGTGGAAGTAGAAATAGGTACAGAAAGTACCACATAGAAACAGAGCAATTTTCTAGTAAATTGAACAATACATTAGTATTGCAGCAAGTAACATTTATTTCAATTCAAGAACAACTGAACTAAAAACCTGGGAAAATCCATCCTTTTCTTTACCCACTAAATAAAACTCTCCATGTCATCTGTAAATCGAAACTTTTAATTGAATTTATAGGAGACTTTGCATGGAAATGGGAGATGCTAATCCCTGAAAAATTGTCACAGTAAGGCTGGAGGCACAGAGCTTAAAAGGTAACAGCAAGCATTTAAAACTTAGAAAACACCCATAACAAGCAGAAAATAATCAAATTTCTAATTGCAGTTGAATGTTGGGCAATGAGGAAGATGAACTGGACAGAGAGCTAGTTGAGGTGTACCATTCCCCATTTGCATAATGGTGAAACTTGGTAAAAAGGCAGAGCAAGCGAGGCAAAAAGGGAGTTAAGTAACTTCATTTGGTATTTGAGTAACTTCAATGTTAATTTTCTAATTCTAAAGCTAAGTGATATCCTCAGTTCAAAACAAACTTCTTTTGTGCTTCTTCCTAACCTACAGGTCTAACAGTAATCATTTGATGAGACATTGGGTGTCAGGGTGTGCAGTAATGGCAGTATATTATTCCCCTACCCTATTTCCTGTTTCTCATACATCATCTTGATCCTGAAGCAGGTGCTGGGACGGGTGAGTGAGAAAAGCCATAAAATAGAGAGCTTCCACAGAGGGGTATGAATATTTAGGTTTTTCACTTATTTTCCTCAGTGGGATATTAAACTTTTAGTCATATATTCTTTTCCTTTAAAGATGAAGCAATGCATCCTGAATCCATGAAAACTGGGTCCCTGACTCCCCAGCAGCTGTGTGTAACAAGCCAATTACACAGTCAGAGACAAAGAAAATAAAGCAGCCCTAGGATGAGGACTCCATAGATGTAACAGTTTACAACCTCCTTACATTCAGTAGCATCCTTGATGTCAATTAAGGAATGGGTTTTCTTTAAGCAATCTGAACTGTAGTAGTTAAATATGTAATTAATCTGACCAGGGAGATCAAGGGTAACAAAAAAAGCTTATATAAGTGATAAAAGAAAGACTAGGGAAAATGTTGCCCCTCTCTAGAAGAAAACAGGAGATCTGGTTATTGGGCTATGGAAAATGCTAAGATACTCAGTGACTTTTTTTGTCTGTCTTCACCAGCAAGAGCTCTGGCTACACCACCCAAACTGCAGAACGCAGAGGCAGGGACTGGGAGATGGAAGATCCAGCCCCTGTAGGAGAAGAACAGGTTCTAAGCCAAAAAAAGGAGCTTGGAAGTGCACAAGTCCATGGGACCTGATCTGATCCATCTATGGCTCCTGAGGGAATGGGCAGATGAATTTGCAAAGAGACTTCCCTTCACATTTGAAAAGTTGTGGCAGTCTGGTGAAGTTCCCACTGACAAAACCCCCTCTTTCAAGAAGGGGAAAAAAAAAGACCTAAGGAACTGGAGGCCAATCCATCTCACCTGTATGCCTGGCAAGATCATGGAGCAGATCCTCCTGCAGGCTCTGTTAAGGCACATGGAAAACGTGGAGGTGGTTGGTGGCAACCAGCATGGCTTCACCAAGGGCAAATAAAGCTTGACAAATTTGATGGTTTTTATGATGGGGCCACAGCATTGGTGCACAAGCAGAGAGCAACTACAGGCAGACATCATCTACCTGGGAAAGTCATACTGGTATCTGAATTGAAAAGATATGGATTCAATGGATGGATCATTTGGTGAATAGGGAATTGGCTGGGTTGTTGCACTCAAAGAATGTGGTCAGCAGGTCAGTGTCCAAATGGAGACCAGTGATGAGTAGCATTCTTCAAGGCTCAGTTCTGGGACCAATGTTGTTTAACATCTATGTCAGCAACAAGGCCATTGGAAATAAGTCCACCAGGAGCAAGTTTGCTGATGACACCAAGCTGTGTGCTGTGGTCTATGCACTGGGGGGAAGAGAGCCCATCTAGAGGGACCCTGGCAGGCCTAGAAGTGAGTTCATGTCAACCTCACAAAGTTCAATAAGGCTAAGCATAAGGTCATGCACACAGACTGAGGCAATCCCAAGCACAGTTACAGGCTGGGTGAAGAATTGATTGAGAAAAGCCTTGAGGAAAAGGACTTGGGGGTGTTGGCTGATGAGAAGCCCAGCAAAAGCCGGTAATGTGCACTTGCAGCCCAGAAAGCCAACCATGTCCTGGGCTGCATCAAAAGAAGTGTGGCCAGCAGATCAAGGGAGGTGATTCTGCCTCTCTGCTCTGGGGAGACCCCACCTGGAGTACTGTGTCCAGTTCTGGAGGCCCCAGCACAGGAAGAACATTGAGCTATTGAAGCATGTCCAGAGGAAAGCCATGAATATGATCATAGGGCTGGAGCACCTCTGCTGTGAAGACAGGCTGAGACAGTTGTGGTTGTTCAGCTTGATGAAGAGAAGGCTTCAGGGAGACATTATAGTGGCTTTCCAGTATCTGAAGGAGCTACAGGAAAGCTGGGGAGGGAGTTTTTACAAGGGCTTGCAGTGAGAGGACAAGATTTTTAAATGGTAGATGATAAATTTAGGTTAGACATTAGTAAAAATTTATTGCCCGTGAGGCTGGTGAGACACTGGCCCAGGTTACCCAGGGAAGTTGTTGATGTCCTGTCCCTGGAAGTGTTCAAAGCCAGGTTGGATGGGGCTTGGAGCAATGTGGTCTAGTGGGAGGGACCCCTGCCCATGTCAGGGGACTTGGAACTAGATGATCTTTAAGGTTCCTTCCAACCCAAACCAGTCTGTGATTCTACAGTTTGAGATTTCTACATTACATTACTGTTGTTTGTATCTGAACCTTCAAGTCCTGGGTAAAATATATTTGTCCTATTTTGTACATCAAGTTCATTTCACATTTTCACATTTTCATATTCAGCAAGTAAGTCAAAGCACAGCTTCTCCACTGAGCGCTTTTTCTGCTTCAGATCACTGTGTATACAAAGCAAAGGGAAAGGATGAAGCTCAGAAAACTTCCTTGTAAAGTCTTTTTGAGGAAAGCTGTTTATTTATCCTGCAAGAGATTTCACAATATGGTGATACTTTTGGATGCAAAAATGCTCTTAGAGATATTCATGTAGCAACAAAGATCAGAATTAAGTTTTTTTTTAATCTATGTCAGGCTGAGACTATTTCACATGACCCATGTCTCACTTTGAGACTGGATTACTGCTCTGCACCCTAAATTAGCCTAGCCATTTAATCAGCTAGGAAATTTTAATTTGTATACAATGGAAGGACTCCTTTTCATGGAATGCATCGATCTATTGAGGGTTGGCCCTCTGGATGCTTTCACTGTGTAAGAGCATCAAAACAGTTACAGATTCAGCCTGATATTTATGTGAAGAACAGCAAATCCATTCCAAACAGTTTGGGAGTCCCCAAATGTGTATCACAGTTTGGATCTGAAATCTGTTGCAGATTCTGTGCAATTGAATATCAATAACTGAGATATTAAAACACTGATTTTTCATTAGAGACTGCGGTTGCTTCAGAAACCATAATCTCTGATGCCAGTTAGAGACCAAAACATTAGTAATTTAAAAAAAAACAACAAAAACTTTAAAAAAAAAAAAAACCTCACAAAATTTTCTGTTATTCTTGTTCCTCTATCTGTTTTAAAAAGCAGCTTTATAGTTAGTACCACAGATCTCTGGGTTTTCCCCAAAACAACCTGCTGATAGGATGAAGTTTCCTGCAAGGAAATATTCTCAGTCCTTGATTTAAGAACAAACATGTTCCCAAACCCTGGAAAATTTTCTCGTCCCTTCAGTAATTTGTCAGAGGCAAGATATGGCTAGTTGAAGTTTTTGCTAAAATCCACCGAACACTCCTCATCAAATAGCTGCAATGTGGCAGGAAAACAGAGACAAAATCTCTGACGTGGCAGCTACAGCCCTTCATCCTGGAGCTTAACCAAGGCACCAGCCTCAGGGCAGTTCTGTGAAAGCCACGCTCCTCTCTTCCCCATATAAGATTCATTAAGAAGGTCTCAAAAAGAAGGAGATAGAGAAAAAAAAATTAAAATCAGTGTATAGAACCTTTTCCCTGAGTTAAGAGGTTCTGATTGTTTGTGAATGCCCATGAATACTGAATATAAAATAGTTTCATTTTAAACACCTTTGAGTTTTCTGTCTCTCATACATGACAGAAAGATTACTTGCTAGGTCTGACAATATTCTGGTAGTAAAAGAGCTCCTGGAAGCATAAGTTCCTGGCTTAGGGCAGAGAAATGCAAAGATGGGAGAAACACATGTTTAAAAGACTCTTTGCCACTCCCTTGCACCACAGTGATGCCAAAAAGCTGTGTGTAGCACAGTTGATGGGCTTTGTGACTAAAACTTACTCTTGCAACTACCTCGTATGGGTGGCAGCAACTATATTACAAAGAGATGCTATTAGAAATATGTGAGCCACTCACAGTGGTGCCTGTGGGGGTGCATAGACATGTATAAAGTAATCTGAAAACAAACTGCGGAGAAAACCCAAACAACTCAATCAACAACAATTTTCTTTCTTACGTTCTTCCTCTCTCTTTTGGTGAAAAGTACAGAACAGCATTTTCCACAACTGTTTTGCAGTGGAAAGTCACACAATGGAGAGCCACACATAGAGTCCTTTTAATTGCACTGTTTCCGACACACAGCATATTGCAAATTATTCCTGCCTCTCTTCCATCCTGAAGGAAGGCATGGGCACAGTTAGCACCTATGTGATGGCATGATGGCATGGCAAAGGCTGCCTTCTTCCAAGTCAAGCCCAGTAAATGCAGATTGCAAGTACAGTACAGAGATCTGAAAAGATGCCTTAATTGTTGCTTACTAACAGAGTCCTTGGAGTACATTTTGTGAAGCTCCAGCCTATTGAACTGGGTCTTAACTAGAAGTGGCATTTTTTGTACATGCCAGGAACACAGCTCAAGACTTCTTTTGACATCAAATTTTTACTGTTAATCCAACACTTTCATTTTGCCAGACTGGCTCCTGAGCAGGGGAACAAGCACCTCCAAAACTCTAAGCCATCAGGGCAATGCAGGCGTTCAACTTATGGGAAACAAAAGCAGGACTCTGTTTTATGGAGCATGATGTTTAAGTAAAACCCTTTGAGCCGTTACTTCCCCAGCATGTGAGCTGCCATGGACTCAGCAGACAGCAGATGCACTTACTCGTTAATACTAATTCCTGCTGTCTAGACACCATGTGAAGACTAAATTACCACACTTGTTTACAAAGCAGCAAATACCTGCATACTCTTGTGATATTGTTCTGGATCACTGTGGGCTAAAGCACCAGTGCTGAGTTTGTATACAATAATGCCAGAGAGAATAACGGACTGCATAATTTTTTGCACATCATTTTTGCAGTAATCCGAACAACTGCATAAAGTGGAGAACTGAAGAGTCAAGTCCTCTGTTGCTAACAACATTAATCTTCCTTCATAAAATCCTTACTGTGTTTATTAGTTTGTACCACAGGAGAAAGCAGTTTATTGCATTACATTATCAGTCAAATGTCTGTTAATGAGAAATGCTCACAAAGGCAGCTCCCAACATGTAAAGACCTCATAGAGTTTTTGTAGCAGAAAACATTTTAATTAACCTCTTTAAAAGTTGGTCATGTGATCATCTTAAGGGTCTTTGTCAGCCAAAACAATTCCATGATTCTACAGAAAAAGTGAATCACTCAGTTTTGTGCACTTTAATTTAAACTGATACCAGTGGAAGCAGATAACATTAGTTCCTGTAATTTTGCTGTAAAACATCTCCTTGTGATTACTTTCACAAACAAAAAAATAAAACATTGTCTGTCTCAAAGCTGATTTTTTCTGCATTGCCTTTGTATGTGATTGTTTGAAGTTGTGAGACTGTAGACATTCAGCCTCCACTCAGCTTTCCTACAGAGACTAATATATGGATAGGAGCATTAAGAAGTAGCAGTATCAAACAACTTATACATGATATACATACAGAGTCTACCATCTTACTTCAGCTGTAAGCTAGGGCATCTACCCTTGTTCTGCTTCATGGTGTTTTTTTCCTTTGTAGCTATCATGAATACTAAATGCAGCATTTCATGCATCAGATGAACAACACCTATAATAATCTATTAATGGCACCTGCACGAGAATGTCCTACCTGCATAACACTGGTCTTGCACAAGAAAAATTTCCAAATGAGACTGCACAACAAGGAAGGTTCAAACTGACTAATGAGAGTAGCAAATGAAAACAGAGTAATGTGGTGGTACATGGAAATCAAAGAAGTAGAGAGTAGTTTTTGGAAAACTAAACAAGTTTGTCAGGAGGGGCCAAGTTCATGTATTGTTCTTTACATGGAAGTAGAGATCTTTTACATCAATTTTCTTCTCTAAATGGGAGAAAAGCTGACATCAACAAACTATGCCAGAAGCCAAAATGAGACTAAATGTAAATTGGAGTTATTGAAACCAAGGTCTTTCTTGAAGTGTTAAGCTATTAATGCAGACTCCATTTCTGCAGACTGCACACAAGCCTTACATAACGGCTAACAAGAAGATACTATAGGTCTGGAGAACAGTACACAGTATTACTATTTGAACACAGTTGTGAGCTGAATTAGGTGACTCAAGGCTAAAATTATCTGAGTCAGCATATAGGCAAACCAGACTCAGCAATCAGCCAGGCAAGCACAGATAAAGCATGCTTTGGGAAATGGTGGCAGCTGAAGTATAAGGTCTGGGGTAGCTTATCTTTAAATTGCCCAGGAGAAGTAGCAAACTGGTATAACCAGTGACAGCCTCCTCTGTCAGTACCCCTCAGCCAAAATATCCTCTCTGAATGCCACATCTGTATTTGTTAGTCTTGCCCTTGTCTCAGGCCATGGCTGAAGGCAGGACCTTTGCCCAGCACAAATGACAGGCCCACAGCATCTGCCTGCAAATGAACACCATGTGTACAGGGGGAAAGATGTCCAAGGCATCAGTTCTCTATGCATGCTTTCCCTTCCTACTGTCATACATCTCCATACTCTTGCTTTTTTCCCTCCCTCTCTTTGCTGAAGTGTAATTACTGTGAAACACCAATGTTACTTCTTTTCTCTGACTAGCTCAGCACATGGAGATCAAGGACTTACTTGATTTAAAAAGAAAGACTGGTGACAGGACATGGGATTTCAGGACACACACAAACCTCCCCCTCTATTTCCAAGAATAAGCAAATCCATGTTTTCCAGGGCACACAGGGGACCCAACATCCAGGAAGAGCTTTCCAGCTGTTGGCTTCCTGACTTCTTAAGAGAAATCTGAACAAAATGTCCTTTGTCAAGCATCTCTTTAGTGCCAAACTGATGTCTTTCCCAAAAGTTTAGAAAAAAAAATCTCTAACTTTGATCTTTGTGCCTTTCTCCCTTCTATCCTCCTTCTTGCTTCAAAATTCTTTTTCAAATCTCTTCTACCACAGCCATCTGAATTTGTGAACAATTTCTTATTCACCATTTGCTTTGGTTGTATTTATTTTTTTTATTCTCTTTTATAGCTCTCTGAAATGCAGTACATAAAAAGAAACTTAGGATTTCCAAATAAGTTCAACCTACTCTGTCATTCTTGAGACCATTCTACTTCAGATCAAAGAGCATATTATCTTGTTTTCTCAAACCTTAGCCCACATTCTCTTAAAAACAACCAAAAAGAAAGGGAAAAAAAATAATAACATGGGCTGATGTTCAAGTTCGCACATTCCCTCTGTCCACAGCTGGCCTCTCTCCAGCTCTCACAAGTCCCAAGACACATCTTAGTTACTCTTGTTCTTATTATTTCCACTGATGTCAGGTGACCTTTCTCTTCTCCTACATGGGAGAACTGGGCAAAACGCCCAACATGTCACAAGCTGTACTCAGGGTCTGAAAGGGTGGAGAATATCTCTTCATGAAGGTCAGAAAAATGGCATTGAACCAACTGTCTTTGGTCAGTTATGTAATACTTGGTCATTATCTTATAAAGAAAGGCTTTATTGTGTTTCAGTAAAACTCAGTATTTCATTATGTATTTCATCAAGGCCACTAATAAATCTTGAGGTAGTCCTGCAACCTGAAGAACCCCCAAATGCTTTCTAACACAAACACAGGAGCCAGATGAGGTTACAGTGTATTTGAGAGCTTAAAATGAAGCATACTGGAAGACTGTGAAAAAACTTCCTAAAATAGCTAAGGCAAGTAGAATAGAATTTATATGGATTTTCTTCCTCTGTGTTAGCACCATGACAAAACCTACCTTGACTGCAGGTGTTGACCCTTGCTTACTCTAAAATAGAGGCTGTATTGAGCTTTCAGAAGGGCTTTATAAGGGAGAATTAATAGTCAAATCAAATAGCTCTGCAGGAGAAGAGAGAGCAGTGCTGATCATAAGTCCTAGGGACTGGCAACTGAGCACTTGTCTTGAACTCAGAGTCAACCATAAGAAGATTTATTGAAGCTGAATTTCCATCCAAGTTCACAGAGATGTTTTCTTGTCACCTTCTTGGCTGAAACTGTCTGCAGTCACAACTCAGTGCTGTAGGTTCCACAAACCTGAGATTGCAGCAGCCATTATTACTCAAGGCAGGCACCTTCAGAGGACAAAGGGTAGTTGTGTCTTCCACAGCACCATCTTTTCTTGCACCCCACTTTGCCCAGACTGCTGCTATACTTCACAAGCATATCAGGGCAGAGATTGTTTCCATTACAAAAATGTTATTTGGAGTTCAGTTTTGTAAGTAGTTCAGGCAGCACCAGCAGTGATACTGAAGGTAGTCAGGTCAGATTAGTTTCTTCCACTCAGAATTTTCCCAGCATCTTTTCTCAAATCCCATAGAAAATGAGGTCCATCATACTAGCCATTTGATTTTTAATTTTTTGCAAAAGGGAATGCCAATATCCTTGTAGGAGTAGCTGAAACATTAATTGTTAGTGGCTGTCTCAGACTCTTTCAGCCAATATCCAGCTCAAAGCAGAAAATGCTGGATGCTGAAGAGGTTGGAGTTCTGCCACCAACCATTTTGTTGGCCACACCCAGGGCCTGCTGCCGTAGACTCTCCTTACCCAAACTACACACCCAGGGGATATCAACTCTACATACCTCCTCTCAGTCCCAACACACAGTAAACTTGTACAGAGGTCACTGCCTTTCTCCACTGTATGTTTTGTGAAATCATAGTCTCACTTTAGGAAACACCCCCCAACGACCTCACAAGCGTACCACTATCTGTTAAGGTACTCATCAGCAGAAACTTTGGTCTAATTAAGTGGGTGCTGAACCTAACCTTTCAATACTTCTTTGACACATCTATATTATAGCTTGGTTTCTGCTGGAAAAACATATTTTGCATTCTTATGCCATTGTCTTCTACAGTCCTGAAAGTGAACAGAGGGCTTGCCCTACTGCAGCTTCCAAATATAATTCTGGTGTCACCTAAAGGACACAAGGTCAATTATTTGTCATACTTATTACATTGATATACAGTCCCAGGCCATGCCCACAGCACGTGCTCAAGCTGGTATGAGCAGCAGCAAGGCAGGCTGCTGCATGAAGCATGGTACAGAGCAAGAACCTTTATTTTTTGCTTGCTTCATCTTGGATGATCAAACATCAGGCACTTCAGTGCAAGACCTCATGCTCCTCACACCCAGACACTGTGTGATACTTGCCTTTCTCCTCTGGTGACACCTCTAAGTGTGGACACAACTCCTTGGACCAGCAGGTGTTTATGGAGGCAATTTTTTGCGGGCAGAAACAGCTTCCAAAAGACTGTAGCTAATGTTTAGAGCCTGCTAGCACCATAACAATGCATAGGCAGAATACATTAGTGCCTGATTCCCTGACTCCAGCCACCCTCCTGTTGGGGCTCTCCCTGGAGTGGGGGTGGGGAAAGATTAACAGAAAAAACAGCTGATCAGAAAGGCAGGCCAAACTTATCTGCCACATGAGTTAGTGTGTCTAGGAGTAGAGAGCCACCAGTCAGACACCACTCTTGCCCCAGGGAAGCTGTTGACCCTGGGTCAGCACCAGGGAGGAATACTGTCAGGTGAGGGTCTCCCTGATGGTTTGGAGGTTTTGAACAAATGACTCCTGAGTTGCACAGATACAACCAGAGGTGCACAAAACCACTCTGTCCCAGACACTCGCTGCAAGAAAGTATGTTTGTCGTAGATACCCTTCTTTCTTGTTTTTGTTTTGGTCCTTGTGAGCTGCTCTGGAGACTCATGCAAAATGCAGAGTTTATACAATCCAGGGAGCACAAGGAGGACCAGAGCACATGCCCACAAAATGTTATAGTGGTGGGTGCTGTTCCCACCATGATAGTAGCCAGCTGCCCTAAGTATAGCCTAGTATAGGGACACATTCAGAGAAAGCAGTAAAGCAGGATGCGCTGTAGCTAATCCCAGACACTAAGAAATCATGAGTCATGCCTAGAATAACCCAGAGATAGCTTTAAAATCTGAGTGCTTTGAAAAGCACAATTACTGTTTTACTGCTTTTATTTTCCTACCATTCTTTAATATTTCACATGCACTTTACTTGAATATTAAGTAACCATATGTTTTTAAACTGTGATATTTTAAAAGATCTGGAAACATCCCATAATAACCTGACTGACAGAGTATGACTTCCACCAAAAAATCACCATTAACAGTGGGAATTTCTGTACAGTTGCGAAGGCGGTTGACTGCAAAATGGTCCCTAAGCTTACCTTTAATGTAGACTACAACAGGAACAGTTTCCCTGACTTGGTGTCAGGGTAAATATACACAGAGAAGTCACTGTGTTACAGTTAATCTCCCTGCAGCACACCAGTTTCTAATACAGCAGCAACTTGAAAACAACCCTTCTCCTCCAGACAGCTTTTACCTCTTTATCTTAAAATAGGACTGGATATTCCTGTGTTCCTGGCTTTTTAGGAAACACCAGCCTGGACTTTTTAACCTCCCAGTCCAAAGACACCTAGTAGTTTATGGGGCATAAATAAACCACATGCTTTTATCTCTCAGCTTCAACTCCTTAGTTTTTGCTAGTACTACAGCTAATCGATGTCTGAGAAAGCTAAGACTTGAATAAATATGCACACATTTACTAAGATGCAGCTCCAGTGATGAAATCTGAATACAAGGAAAACTTGGACAACCTTTGAACTACTGTGGAATGACTACAGTGAAATGAGATACAGCAGCTGCTCTGCCTGGGGCAGCCATAAAATAACTGGCATCCCAGTCATTTGTGGTTCAGTGTAATGGGGCTTCAGGTTTAGCTATTCCAGCCAAACCAGTCCCTTTCTAAATTTCCTGTGTTTTTGTATTTAAACGCAGTCCAGCTCTCTCAGGCCCTGTGAGGAACAGCAAACTTGGTGGTCTGGGAGACATTGCTGTATTTTTCCCCCTATAACCCATGCTTTCCCTGTACTTTGCAGTCCCAGCTACCTCAGCTGTTGATCCCAGGGGAACTTCCTCTGTATATACTCTCAGGAACAGAAGACAGTTGTAGCCAAACTGGTAGCAATTCTGTGGTTGTATGCATGCTTGTAAAATTTGTTTTGTATAGATTTAATTAGAGACAGAGCAACTGGGTGAAAGTTTCTGCTACTTCAGGCCATGCACAGTTGTTTTGTCTGGGGTCTCCTTATCTTTGTCTGCAGATCACGTCTTTACGTTCTGAATCAATGTGATGTTCATAATTTGAATATTCAAAAGAAGAAGAAATGCTGAATTATTTTTCTAACTTTTTAAACACTTCAGACTATAAATCTTCAGAGGAAAAACAAAAATTAAAAAAAAGGGGAAAAAAGAAAAAAAAAAGAAGTAAGCTTATGCAGGGCTAAAAAAGAAAAGAGCTAATTCTCTCACTCATTTATCTTCTCCACAACCACATGCCTCAGAGAAGGCATCTACATCTGGCAGAGAAAGGTATGACTGAAAGGAACCAACATCCAGTTCCAAAGATTATTTATTTTACCGAAGCTGCTGAGCTGAGCTCAGGCAGCACTTCTAGCAAAGAAAAAGCAGGAAGGCATATCACAGAGTGGTGAGTTCACAGCAGCCACGATCAGAAACCTGAGCCACTGACAAACATGCAGGTGTGCCCCATGTTAGTGATTCGCTTCTTCAGGGAAGAGCTCCTTGCCTTGCCGCCTACAGGGTAAAAGCAAAAATAAGACATAAACCCCCACCCATTTAGGAATCTTCAGAGGGCAGAAGAGATAAAGATTCAATGCTACAGGGAGCTTTGTAAAAGAGCTGAAATAGCTGGACAAAGACGCTACTAAAGCACCTGAAGTGGGGCAGCAGTGCAGGGAGACTGCTGGCATGTGCAGTGGTGTGTGGAGCAATGTGTGAGGCAGGGCCTCTTGTGGGGTGCAGGGGCTGATTCTCTGCATGTAGCCAGGCCGATGCCTCAGCAGGAGCCGGAGAGGAAAGCAGGACTAGAAACAGCTACAGATGTACTTTGTGCAAGGAGTAATCCAATGTGGCTATATTCGTTCCTTTATCTTCTTGCTGCTCTGGCCTCATAATTTTTAGCAAAATACTGTTTGGCAAGGCAACTGATTATCCATTGTAATGGGGAAAATTAATTAAGCGGGCAGCAAGTAGTTTAGTTTAGTTTTCCTAAACATTTAGGTGAGAGCTTGAACTGGTCTTTTGTTAGTGATCCCTCAAATTTGATCCTGGCCCTTGGAAACTCACAGTCAAGTCAGGAAACAGGGCTATTTTATCTGTGAAGATGCAGCTTGTGTCCCTGAACTGATACATAATTGCCAGGTGAGCATTGCTTGATTATCATGTTGGTCTCCATTTGTATGCTTTGCAGTATATGGTGATACAGCAATAAACTTGCCCCACAGCAGACAACACATTAGCATTATTTTTCCCCTCATAACTTTTTTTCCTTTTTATTTTTTCTCTTTTCTTTTCTGGTTTAAGTAAAGCTTCCAGTTCTGTGTATCTTCCACTGCCAAAATATAGTATCTGTTTAAGAGAGTTGTGTTGTTTCTCAGTGTGCTGTAAGCAAAAGGAAGCTAGCAACTTCTCACTTTTTCAGGACCTGCTTTTATCTTACATTTGATCCATTATGGTGGTGCTTTCCATTACTGCAGTTGTGAGGCTGTTTTAACCTCTCATGCAGCAGCACTGCTTTTGTGTAAATGGCCATCTGCATGTTCCCCTAAGAAATTAGAAAATTTAGATGGTATATCAGCCATTAAAAAGAGGGTAAGATCAGTCATATTACCCATACAAATTCATTCCTCTTTCTTGTATAGAATTCTCTCTTTTTCCGTAGATTTCTCCTTTTGCCTGCGAACTACATCCTGCTCTTTCACAACAGTGTAATTTCTTTGACCTCAGCCTGATTGTAAAATGGAGTCCAATTTTGTGTTGCATAGTTTTAATCAGTCCTCACTTTATCTCTCCTCCTAGTTATGCACTCATAAGATACTCATTACAATATCTAGACATTTTTATTAGCTGTTAATCTATAGGAAATTCTAGTTATACATGTATTTTATGTCTTTCTGGACTATCTCACATCTGAGGAGCAATGTGTAAGGTAATTAATTGTAACTGGCAGGTCTTTGCCGAAATTCTGTCCAGCCTGCTTGCATTTCTTAACACTACTGAAGCTGAGCACGCAGATACCTGTTTTTCTATAAGACGGGAAAAAAAGAAAAGAAAAAAAACCCCAAAACTTGGATCACCAGCTTTTAAGGCCAAGGGCTGGATCCCTTTTTTTTACAATTGCAATGACATCCTGAGTTTTAAGCATTACTGCAACACAAACATTAACTAATGATAAGAATAAATTTAAAAAAAATAAATCAGCTATATATAATCAGTTCCTCCCTCCACAAAAAAAGGGCAGTTGATATCCTTGAAATGCTGTGAGAAAAACATTTCCCAGTGAAAGATTCCAAAGGAAATACAAAAAATCATCAGCATTTTGACATGATTTTCTAATTGAACTGTTTCTATTTGCATGGGAATTTCATAAGTATTAGAAGCACTTCAGTTTGTTAGTATGCAACAGATTAAATCAAAGACCAACCAGAGGGTGACCAACCCTCAGAGTAAATATTTGTAAAAGCTAAGGCAGCAAATGAGGTGTTACTTAAATGAAGGCACTCTGCAAAGAGTCCCTAAACCACACAACTTTACAAAACCACAGGCTCCCTCTGTCCACCAGGTTTACTCAAACACCTCAAGCACAGCTGGCCAAAACCATCTCCTGTCCAAATGACAGCTGTCAGATTAATGAGGAAATGGATCTAAAGCACAATTCATCTCTCCAGGTACTGTCTCAGGAAAATTATTGCATTAAAAATAACTCCTTTTTTTGCCACCTCCTTTTTTACCTAAATGATTTCCACAGTGAGGTTAGCCCCCCAGCCACCCAAACCTGTGCATGGCAGGGTTGCTAGACCCTGCTGTGGAAGGACAGAGAAGGCAAGGACCAGCAAGGAGGGGGGAGCAAGCAGAAGTTTCTCGATTTAGCCACACAGCCTGAAGAAAAGTCCATGGATGTGTGCTCTCTGGATGTACACACTTGAAATGCCACTGCTCCCATAGACCCTCATAAGACATTATGAGTGTGAGAAACGTTTGTCACGTCAATGAACAGGCCCAAACAGATGCTTCAGCAAAGCACAGTTTATTTACACTCTTGCAAGAATAGGTGACCTAAACAAGCAGGCACACCCATAGGCAGGTGACGAACCGTTTATATGTCCTATTCCCAACACGAAGTTCTCTCCCGTGTTTCCCCACTGGCTGGATAGTCCAGGGTTTACAGCCTATCCAAACACTTTGAATTATCCTGTAAGTTTCCCACTCCTGTTTACACATTCCATTCTAGTTGTTTACTTTTTACCTTTTAAGGCATAATTCTGACCTTCCTTGCCCCCTTGGCTGTCTTCCCAATTACCAAAATGATCTATACCTATTGGTGTCATCCTGCCCCGAGGAGCAAGATAGAAGTGGTTTTGTTCAGTCTTATCTTGGCCATAAATCCTGCTCCATGTTTGGATCCCCCAGATGGAGTCCAATTAAGTCCCTCAGCTCACTGGACCATAAACCACCCCACGTGTCATTGGAATGTGCAGATATCTCACTTCTCTCTTAAACAAACTATTATATTCCTAACACTAGGGTATGTATATATGTATATTAAAAAAGCAACCCAACAATATGATTCTAACACTAGGATGCAAAAACAACACTATATTTCATTTCTAACATGAGCTTAAGATAACGAGCAAGATTTGCAAATCATTGTTAGCTCTCAGCTGAAACCCCACAGCAGTGCTCTGAAGTTCTGAGCTAATCTCTCTACGTGCCCTGCTCTGTGCTATGAAGGCACTGGAACATTGTACTTTTCCCCAGCAGAGACCCCAATGTCACAGATGCACTGCATGAAACTCAGTCCTACAGTGAGACTCATGTGTAGCCTCTCCACCACCATAGCATTATGTGTTTGCATTTATTAATAAAAAATATTGACATTCAAGGAAAAATCTTGCTGCAATTACTTTTGGTTAAAGCTCGGGGACATCTTTAGCCAAGTCCTTTATCAATTTAGAGTCCCACTGTTTCAGCAAATTATTTTACTAACAGAACAAATCTGCAGCCATTACTGAAGACAAAAACCAGTTCCATTCAAGAACCAGAGCCAAATCTGTCAACAGTGGTACAGTTACAAACTCTTAAGTATGTATCATAATGTATATTGATGGCTATGCACAAAATACCTAGCAGAAAAACTGTGATAATGAAAGGTAACAGATAGATACATGAAATGATGGATGCAAGCCAGGGGTCAGCAGAGTTAGGTGGGCTGCTCCCTGAGCCTTCTCATGTAGCAGGGTACTCACTCTTATGCAGAAACTTTATGGGAAATATTGCCTTGGCTTGGATGCATATGGATTTTCATGGTTGACTTATTTCACTGTCTCCCAGTTACAACTTCAGTAAAGCAATGAAACTGAAGAACTTCATTTTGAAAATAAGTATAAGCAGGGTTGCAAACTAAAACCTCAGAAAACATATCCAAAACGGATGTGGTAAATATCTGTCAGCCTGCATCCTTTTAAAAAAATACCCAGGGGAAGTACATTTCATTAGTGACTATGAATATTTACCACAGGCTTAACCTTTTCATTGAATAATTGAGTAGCCTTCATATTCTGAACCAGATGAATGTTTTGGAAGAGTTGTTTGGAAGATTAAACTGCTTGTAAATAATTCTGGCATCCGGCCATTCTGTTCTCCTCTTTAGAGAAGTCCACCAGTGCAGGAAGATCACTCCAGAAGGACCAGTTTCACAGTAGTGGTTTAGGTACCCACAGTTGCAAATAGTTGATAATGACTGAAAAATATGCCCTATATTTAATTCAGAATATCCTGAAGAAAGCAAACATTCTTTTCTCACTTCCTATGTGAAAAACTCAGCACATAAAAACTCACACTCTATGAAAAAAAAATAAAATAGGAAAAAGTCATTAAAATCAGTAGTTGAGCAGTATTGCAGGAATGTTATTAAACACACCTACAAGAAAGGATTAAGGCTGATTGGATTTCTATTAATATTAGTTGAAAACTTCCTGTCCATACAAAGCATTATTTTTTGACAACTACAACATTCCCATAATATACCAGAAATTATGTGTTTATATACTCTCCAGCTTTACATCATTTTAACATCATTTCTCTTTGAAAACTGAATGGGTTCATATGCCAAGAGGACAGAAGTACACTCCTCTGGCTGTTTCTAAATCTCAAGAGGGTAGTTGTGTCCCTCCAATCCTATTTGGTTTGCAACCAGCCTACTTTTAAAAGTCTGCTTTACTATCAGATGAAGTGGTTATTAGTGAGGGAAGGAGAGGATGCCGTTGCCCAGTTCCTATATATTTTCCTTTTGTATAAATTAGTTTAAGGTTTTCATATATTGCATTTTTTAGACTAAAGTAACAAAGATGAGGTGCTATATAACATGGATAACTTTTGGACAGATAACTGAGGTAGCTAAGATAGATGCATCATCCTCTGAGATGGTCCCACTGTGATTGGTAGACAGGGAAGACCTACATCAAGGCTTGTTGACCAGCTTTTGTGATGCATGTGCACACATGCACATGCATGTGTCTGTGGCCCTCTAACTAAATGGTTGCAGTCCCAACCAACCACCTAAGCTAAGCACCTACAGTGGTAGGGGACAAATTTGGCAGTGACATACCAGTGGCTTTCCTGCCACAACAGGACTAAAAACTACATGTAGGGAAGTATTAGGTGTTATATCCATATACTTTGTAGCCACTAAGAGTCTGCAGAAGGATGCAGACATGTTTTACAGCTTTGTATTTATTTCTGTACAAGACTAAGAGACTAGGACCTCTTTTTATAAAAATGAACTGTCACAGCCATGGTGTATGTTTGCAAATGGCATGAGGTCAATGAGCCCTGAGAAGAGAATTTGCCCAGATGACTGTAATGTAGGGACATTGTAAGTAACCAAAGCCCTTACTTCAGTTTTGTTCTTAGCATACTGATGCTTGATGAAAGGTGAGCCTTGGTTTTGTATTCAGGCATTCTGGCCCAACCTGTTGGGCATTTCTGCAATCATGGCCAGAAGTATGGAATTTGATTCCTTTCAAAATCAGCAGTCAAAATCTGGTCATTGGGATGCATCTACCTGTGCTATTTCCCACAAGCATGAAAAGAAACTGATACAAGTCTAAGGTGGATTTGAAGTGGCTGGCTGCAATGTACAACCATTTACCCTAAATTCTATAGGCAAGAGTTGGAACTGGACTAGGCATGTAGAAAGTCTAAAACTTACTGTGTTTTTCAGATACTGTTAGCGTGAGCTAGATAATTCTGCTCCATCAAAGGATGCATCACTCCCATGTCAGGTGATAGTGGGCGGTTGTTATGTCACAAAAAACCTGCTATGTTATTACCTATCTGTTCAGTTTCACAAAGCACACCCTCTTATACTTTCTAGAAAATAAATTAGGTGATAATGGATAACCCATGCTACTAATTTCATTCTTGTTTCTTTTTTTTTTTTTTCCTAAGGGCAATATATTTTAAACCTTGCAAAGATTTCAAAGCAGCCCCACCATGTAGGAGCAAAACATTGATTTATATTGCAGAACAGAAATGCTTAAGCTCTGATGGATCTGAAACAGGAAGCAATGTAACCACAGTGCTGCCGCTCAATGAGCCTGATTAGTTTAGCAAAACAACTGCAGCTTTTCAAAACAAGGCAATATCCATCCAGTGTAGATATTCCAGTTAAGACTCATGTTAGAGTCAGTATTTGCATCACTCCTATATTTATGTCCTAAAGTCCAGAGTCATCTCATCTAGCTTCAGTCACCTGACTGAGACACATTTGTTAGGAGCATATTTGCCCTGGCATCACTGCCAGGATGAAGAAAGAGACACAGGACTGTTGTCAGAGGATGTAGGGAGGCAATTAGGAAAGCTAAGGCCTCCTTGGAACTTAACCTTGCAAGTCAGGTTAAGGATAATAGAAAGGGCTTTTTCAAATACATAGCTAACAAAACTAACACTAGAGGCAATATTGGCCCACTGCTCAATGAGGTGGAAGCCCTGGTGACAGAGGATAGAAAGAAGGCAGAGGTGCTGAACGCCTTCTTTGCCTCTGTCTTTACTCCTGCAGACTCTCCCCAGGGGCCACAGATCCCTAAAGCCCCAGAAGAAGTCAAGATAGATGAGAAGTTTGACATGATATATGAGGATTGGGTTAGGGATCAGTTAAGCAATCTGGACATCCATAAATAGATGGGTCCAGATGGAACAGACCTGTGGGTGCCTAGGGAACTGGTGGAGGTCATTGCTAGGCCACTCTCCATCATCTTCAGTAAGTCATGGGCAACAGGAGAGGTGCCTGAGGACTGGAGGATAGCAAATGTCACTCCAGTCTACAAGAAGGGCAAGAAGGAGGACCCGGGTAACTATAGACCGGTCAGCCTCACCTCCATCCCTGGAAAGGTGATGGAACAACTTGTTCTTGGCACTATCTCCAGGCACATCAAGGACATGGGGGTCATCAAGAGCAGTCAACATGGTTTTATCAAGGGTAAATCATGTTTGACTAACCTCATAGCCTTCTATGAGGAAATTACTAGGTGGATAGATGATGGTAGAGCGGTAGATGTGGTTTATCTTGATTTCAGTAAAGCATTTGACACCGTCTCCCACAGCATCCTTGTAGAAAAGTTGATCAGATATGGGTTTGGTGATCAGGAAGTGAGGTGGATTAGGAACTGGTTGAAAGGAAGGAGCCAGAGAGTTGTAGTCAATGGGGCAGAATCTGGTTGGAGGTGTGTGACTAGTGGAGTCCCACAGGGGTCGGTACTGGGACCGGTGTTGTTCAACATCTTCATCAACGACCTGGATGAGGGTATAGAATGTACCCTCAGCAAGTTTGCTGATGACACTAAGCTGGGAGGAGTGGCTGACACACCAGAAGGCTGTGCTGCCATTCAGAGAGACTTAGATAGGTTGGAGAGTTGGGCGGGGAGAAACATGATGAAATTCAACAAGGGGAAGTGCAGAGTTTTACATTTGGGGAAGAACAACACCATGTCCCAGTACAGGTTGGGGGCTGAACTGCTGGAGAGTAGTGTAGGTGAAAGAGACCTGGGGGTCCTGGTAGACAGGAGGATGACCATGAGCCAGCAATGTGCCCTTGTGGCCAAGAAGGCCAATGGCATCCTGGGGTGCATTAGAAAGGGTGTGGTTAGTAGGTCAAGAGAGGTTCTCCTCCCCCTCTATTCTGCATTGGTGAGGCCACATCTGGAGTATTGTGTCCAGTTCTGGGCCCCTCAGTTCAAAAAGGACAGGGAACTGCTCGAAAGAGTCCAGCGCAGAGCTACGAAGATGATTAGGGGAGTGGAACATCTCCCTTATGAGGAAAGGCTGAGGGAGCTGGGTCTCTTTAGCTTGGAGAAAAGGAGACTGAGGGGTGACCTCATCAATGTTTACAAATATGTAAGGGGTGAGTGTCAGGGGGACGGAGTTAGGCTTTTCTCAGTGATGACCAGTGATAGGACAAGGGGTAATGGGTGTAAATTGGAGCATAGGAAGTTCAAGGTGAATATCCGAAAAAATTTTTTTACTGTAAGAGTGACAGAGCACTGGAACAGACTGCCCAGGGAGGTTGTGGAGTCTCCCTCACTGGAGACATTCAAAACCCACCTGGATGAGTTCCTGTGTGATGTACTCTAGGTGACCCTGCTCTGGCAGGGGGGTTGGACTAGATGATCTCTCGAGGTCCCTTCCAGCCCCTAAGATTCTATGATTCTATGATTCTATGATTCTATAAGTTATACATTTGGTCTAATGTTGGAAACAAAGACCAAGGCATGTTGCTATCAGTGGACTGATAGATTTGGAAGAGAAACAGAGAAGGTAATCTGGGGGAACACTGGAGGTGAAAACTTTTTGTAGATGGCAACATTTATCTGTCACCATTAACTGACTTCTGTTCAGGAGAGTGACTTAGTATCTACTTTTTTGCTTTATGGGTGATTTATCTGTATCTAATGTTCAAGAGGCTGTAGATGAGCCCAGCAGTATAAACTTAAAAGTTATAAGTCATACTAGTTTTCTACTTTGACTTCTGATTTTGAGATGTGAATCTTACAAGTTAAGAAGTATCAATTATGAGGAAAGAGGGATTTAAGCTAGGCCAACAGTTAATGGACTGGGGATTAAGTGTGGGTTTATTAAGGATTACTAGAACTATGAAGTTCGTAGAGTCCTTATTGAGCAATCATCTTTGGTTTTCTGCTTTCTGAAATGTTTCGGTAATATTTGGTGTAGATGCTATCTGGTTTCAGTGAGCTATGGTAACCTAGATTTTTCTTTTCTACAGGTTGTACCTTACAATACCTTGAATTAGTGTAGTAAATATGCTTATTTGGCAAAAGATATCATATATACGACACTTCTGTCTAATATATAAGTCCTTTTTAAACGCTAACATTTGTTTTGCTCTGTGCCTTAACATCATTCTAGCACTAATAATACTTTTATTCATGTTACATCTCTTTTTAGCTGGTATGTTTCCTATAATGGATGTCAGGCTTCTAATCTGCAACCCTAGGATCTCCTTGGAGTTCTGTAAAATCATTTGCCATGGACTATGAAACCTCATTGGCTAATTCCTTTAGTACTCTCTGATGGATTTAATCTGGCCTTGCTGATTCAAAACATTAATTCAGTCCAGGTAATTTCTCACTTGCTCTTTACGGTGTTGATGTCTCTTCTCTTATGTTGTTCATCTACTCCCAGCATAATTAATCATTTCACAGAAGAGTTGTTTTGAGTGAACTGAAGCAGAGCAAGTACTTAGAAATTCCACTTTTCCTCCCCTCTAGTGTATTTACTTTCTGATAATTAGAGCTCTTACCTTCCCTTTTATCTTCTCTTTTTCTCTGAAGTAGCTAAATAATTATTTTTTTCATTATCTATTATGAAATTATATTACTACTGAACTTTGCATATCCAATATATTTTTTTTTGTAACTTCTTATCCTCACTTTGCTTACCCTTGCAATAAAATGTTGCAGTTGCAATGAATTCTCATCTCTGTATATTCTAGAACTTCTACCTCCAAAGCAGATTCATTTCTCATGTTTCATTTGTGGAATTTCCTCTTAATGTGAACCATGCTGCTTCAGGGATTTTCATGAAGTTGTGGAAAAAAAGGCAGTGAACAGAATGTAAAGTGGGTATGACTTTGGTATGGATTCAGGACAGCTATGATGGAAAATATGAACAGAAAGAGATGAAGGCTCCAGCATCAATAGACATTTGTGTCTGCTACCAACTTCTCTGAACCTTGATCTGATTTGAATATTTATTTAGCTTTTGACAAACAAGATACCCTCTTTGCTCTTCGGCATATATGGAACTGGTGTGCTGTATCACATAACAACAGCAATGAATTAGCCTTTTTTATTTTCTCAAAAATAATGCGTGCTTTGATAGAATAATGAAAAAAAATATTATTTTAATACCCTTTTACATCTTAGATTTAATCTACAAAAGGAGAGTAAAATGTCAATGAGGACAAAACAGACAAGACAATTTGAAAGTTAAGTGATATTTCTTAACAGCCTCACTATGTTTGGCACTTGAAAACAAAGCTTAACAATCAAGGACACAAAAATTAATATTAAATTCAAGACTGAGAAAAGAATTCTTAAAAATACAAAAAGTCCTGATTATTGAGGATCATTTTAATTTTGCAGCCTAATTCAAATCAAGCTGCTGTGCACAGCCATTTATTAATTGAGAAACCAATATTTCCAAGTGCCTTTGAATCAATAGATTTACCTATAGAATACATTAGTACTTATTAGTTCAACCAATAGGACACAAATCAGCCTTGTGGCTGAAACACGAAACACAGGTATGAATATATTTGCTATGAGTTGTTCCTTATGTATATCACTCTGATTCTAAACACAAACCAAAGTGAAAAAAATTGAAAAATTGGATAATAAAAGGTTAAAAATTACAATATACTATTTACTTTCAAATCCCATTAAGATTATCAATTCTCCTTAATTAATGATGGGGGATCAGTTATGAATTACTATATGGTAATAATTTTCATTCAGAAGTTGATTTCTGAATTTTAATATCTGTTTGTTGTGGGTTTTTTTAATTCTTGGTATCTAAACTTTCTACCAGACAAAAAGGAAGTTTCTAGCAGGTTCTCATAGGAGCTACCTCTGTAGCTCCACCGCTATAAAAACCTTGCCACAGAAACCAAATATACTGACATAACCTGATGGAACATGATAGACTTGGCAAAAACTTGCATGTCAGTGGTAGGACTGTGGTTGTATATGGATGTACCTCCTTAAACCGCTTCAAAAAAAATGTACCTCCTTTGGAATGGAATCTTAGCTACATAAGCAGAAACAAAACCTCATAGTTTACAGAACCCTCTTGATGAAGTAAGTGGGAGCTTTTAAAAATTCTGTCTATTGTAGTTCATACTACAAACCTAGGAAACTATCTTTGCAAAATTAGTTTCAAAGGGCTAAATTAAGGTTTCTACATCAATGTGCAAAAAATTGAATATATGGCTATATATAATTTAAAGACAAGGCATTAGATATGAATGTGATGGGAGTGTTTAGAAAACTGACTCATCAGGCCAGTTTTAGACTTGAAAAAAACCAACACCCTATACTAAATTAATTCATTAATATCACACTTCTGAATAGCTGTACAATACACACTAATGGCTCTGATCCAGTCTTGGGCCCCTCAGTACAAAAAGGATATTGAGATCTGGAGTGTATCCAAAGAAGGGTAATGAAGCTAGCGAAGTGACTAGGACACAAGTCTTACAACAAGCAGCTGAGGGAACTGGGGTTGTTCAGCCTGGACAAAAGGAGGCTGAGGGGAGACCTCATTGCTCTCTACAACTGCCTGAAAGGAGATTTTATCAAAGTATGTGTTGGTCTCTTCTCACAAGAAAAATGATAGAACAAGATGAAATTGTCTCAAGTTGTGTCAGGGGATGTTTAGATTGGATGTTAAGGGAAATGTATTCACTGAAAGGTTTGTCAGGCATTGGAACAGGCTGCCCAGGGAAGTGGTTGAGTCACCATCCCTGGATGTGTAAAAGACATGTAGATGTAGTGCTTAATGACATAGTTGGTGTTGAACTTGGCAGTGTTAGGTTAAAAGTTGGACTTGATAATCTTAAAGGTCTTTTCCAACCAAAGCAAGTCTATGATTCTCTGGTGATTCTTAGTTGCAGAGGTCAAAGTTATCAGGTTTGATAGATCTTTGACACAAGAAATTGGAATTGAAGTAATCTTGCCATCTTTTTAGTCCAAATTTTGTATATGCTTGATCTTTTTATGCTTTTGTCCCTCTCCCCCCCCAAAAAAGGTGCTCCCCCTGATACAACTTTCCTTTTGGTTTTGCCAGTCATGTTCTGCCTATTGACATTCTTCTGTGTATATTTTGTCTTCTGTCTGAAAACTGTTTTCCTGTTACTTGGATGCTTCCTATGTGCAGCTGCACACGCCTTTTCACTTCCCACATACTCCTATAAAACCTGTTTAGATTAAGCCTGCCTGTACTATTCACAGTATTGCAAAATAGTATTGTATTATTGTTAGTTACACTATTTTAATATATTTACATTTGAGCACAAGGACAACTGCTGCTCATTATATCCTCGTTAGTTCATTTATAATTTGTGGGTGTTTCAGCCTCTGACTAAAAGTACTTATTTGATGGCACTTTTCACATTGATGATCTCTTTCCCCCCCCCTTTATTTTATAAAATACATAGATGTACAAACTCTAACGCAGTGGGATTCTGTGTGTTGAACTGATAGCTTTGTTTCACCCATCTCTGTCTGTACAGTGGCCACCATTAAAAGCTGGGCACAAAGTAAATAAAACAAATGTACAGGAGCATCTGAAATATATATATTTATTTTTTTAAATTCATGCACTTTGTAACAGAGTTTGCTTGATTTTCTCGTATTATTTTATTGTAACTACAGCATTTCTGTTGTTTAGGGATCAAAATTTACCCAAAAAAAAGTAATCTTAGCCCACCATGTCTCCAAACATTTAGTTTGCTAGAATGGTGTCAGTAAGATATTATTTATATATTAAAAAAAAAATAAAATTACCTGATCTATTCCTCCTCTTCCTTATGTTTAGATCAAAATCTGAATTTCATTACAGGAACTCTTTATTTTTAATCTAATGTAATACATGATAGCCATAAAAAAAGTGATTAGCTTTGTGAAAAAAGAACAGAGCTGTAAAATGCGATCTGTGGCACATCTCCTAAATAATCGGATTTTCAGTAAAGAATATTATAGAGACATGCTAGATATAGAGAAGAAGCACAGCACCACAAATTTTGATGTAGTTTCTAAGTTTCAGTGGTGATGAATGACAAAATCAATCCATTACTGACAGTGACAGAACCTCAGGAAGTGCTGTGACTTTTCCAGGGTTGCCACAAGCCAAATAATAATGAAAAACAAGAACAGATTACAAAACTGGAGAGTTAACAGAAGGAATACAGACGGTAAACAATATGGAGAATAGTGAGATTAAGTACAATTTAGGAAATTGAAAGAACAAAATTAAAAACTATTGAGACATAAAAGGAAAACTTCATATAGCTTCATGAATGAGAAAGAAAATAATAATATATAGATGGATTTTTCCCCCAGTATTTAGTTTAACGATTATAGCCTCTGTATCAGACCTGCAAGAGCTAGTGGGCTGGGAATCTTAGCTGCTTTATGGAAGCTAAGTCAGTTAGACTAATGAAAGGTATGACTCTGAGCAATCTGTTCTAGAGTGAGATGTCCCTGCTTATTGTAGGGGGGTTGGCCTAGATGACCTCTAGAGGTCCCCTCTAATCCAAGAGTTTCTATGATTCTATGATTAATTATTCAGTAAAAGATAAAAAAATTTTTACAGAGTTTGCAGTTAAGAAGCTTCCACCCATCCTTTCTCCTTTTTTCCTTGCCCTCACCTGCCACTGCACAGAGGGATATTTTACAGAAACAGAGTAAGTTGTAAAGGTTCTCTAGAGCTGTAAGACTGAAAATATGGAGAAAGTATATCCGTCTAAAACTCTTCTTCCAGTGAAGTGGAAAGAATCCGAAGCAGGAATTAGGGTTGAAAAAGGGAATAGGACAAGCTAAGATTAAATGCCTGCTGGCACTTATGCAGAAACTAAATTGAGTATAATTGCATCCTGTTGTAAGAAACTGTGTTGACTTACCTGTCACTTCATCATTAGTTCAAAATAGCTTTAAAAGTATGTTGGTTTGTACAAAGATAGCAATATATATTTTTTATTTCATGCTTTTGGAACTGCAGAGAATTAACTGTGTGCCTTGGTTTTTACTTTTTAAAAGCTAATATTCTTGATAGGAGTTTGAGGATACTGTACTCTTCATGCACATATTCTACCTTGGACAGTAATGAGTAGTGAATTCTTTTACACAATGAAAATGATGGCTGCTCATTTGTGAAGACATGGCCTTGAAGCCTCAGTAGTTAGAAAAACATTCCAGTGCCTTATCAGCCTAGCAGAACACACTGTTGCTAGTTACAAGAAAGCTTACTGACGGAAAAAAAAATCAGTAAAAAGAAATATTGGCTTCATCCTGGCTCAAACCAGGACACTTTGAGAGTGACAGAGCACTGGGACAGGCTGCCCAGAGAGGTTGTGGAGTCTCCATCACTGGAGACATTCAAAACCCACCTGGATGCGTTCCTGTCTGATGTACTCGAGGTGTCCCTGCTCTGGCAGGGGGGTTGGACTAGCTGATCTTTCGAGGTCCCTTCCAACCCCTAGGATTCTATGATTCCATGATTCTATGACAAGAACCAAGGTTCAACAGAAAACTCAACAAACAAGCCTGTAAAAGCATCCTCCACTGTCAGAATGACCATTAGTTTGTGCAGGATAGCAAATGAGGATCACAGAAATCCCCCGAAATAAAATCTTCAGAGCTTACAGTGCTAGGGAGATGCCTCACTTCGTATGTTCTCTTATCTGTTGCTATTGCCCACCTTATATCTGAGAAAGGCTTTTTACACTGTCTACCATAACAACCTCATGAGCAAGCTCAGGAAGTGTACATGACTGGACATTGAGATGGACTGAGAACTGGCTACACAATAGAGCCTGGAGGATGGAGTTCAATGATGCAGAGCCCAGCTGGAAATCTGTAACTAGAGATTAGTGCTGGGTCCAGTCCTCTGCAACCTCTTCATCAACAACATTGAGGAGGGGACAGAGTGTATCATTAGCACATTTGCTGATTATACAAACTGGGAGGATTGGCCAATTCACAGGAAGGGTGTGTGGCCATTTGGCAAGATTCGGACAGACTAGAGAGATGGGCAAAGAGGAACCTAATGAGGTTCAACAAGAATAAGTGTAGAGTCCTGCACCAGGGAAGGAAAAACAATAAGCATCAGTATAGATTAGGAGCTGACCTGCTAGAAAGCAGTTCTGTGGAGAAGGACCTTGGAGTCCTGGTGGACAATAAGTCCAAATCCATGGGACAGCAAGGTGTCCTTGTGGCCAAGAAGGCCAATGGTATCCTGGGGTGCATAAAGATCAAGGGAGGTTCTCCTTCCCTTCTACTCTGCAATGGTGAGACCATATCTGGACTATTGTGTTCAGTTCTGGGCTCCCCAGTTCAAAGGGGACAGGGATTTACCTGAGAGAGTCCAATGAAAGGCTACAAGGATGATTAAGGGATTGGAACACCTCCCTTATGAGGAAAGACTGAGAGGCCTGGGGCTGTTTAGTCTAGAGAAGACTGAAAGGGGATCTTATTAATGTATATCAGTATCTGAAGGGTGGGAGTCAAAAAGGAGGTGCTAAACTCTTTTCAGTCATGCCCTGTGATAAGAGAAGGGGCAATGAATGCAAACTAGAACATAGGAAGTTTCACCTCAACATGAAGAAAAACTTCTTTATTGTGAGGGTTCCAGAGCACTGGTACAAGCTGCCCAGAGAGGTTGTGGAGTCATCTTCTCCGGAGACTTTCAAGACCTGTCTGGATGCATTACTGTGTGACCTGCCCTAGATTCTGTGGTGGTCCTGCTCTGGCAGCGGGATCAGACTCAATATTCTCCAGATTTCCCTTCCAACCTCTAATTTTTTGTGATTCTGTGATTCTGTGGTTCATGAGAGCTGCTGGAACATGCTGAATTTCTTCTGAAAGCAAGAGGCATAAGGTCCATCAGGTTTAACTCCAAAATAAGGAGCATATATTTTCCTTTCTTCTCTCTAAATGACTGGGGGAAAAAAAAAAAAAAAAAAAAAAAAAAAAGGTTAATTATTTCAAAAGAACAAATTTATGCAGAATCCCTGCTGAAGCTCTGCCTGGAACTTAAAACAAAACAAAATGAAAAGAAAAATTCACTTTAAAAACTGCTTATGGAGGTCATAAGAAACTGCTCTTAAGTGACACACAAAAGACTTTTTTTGTGACACAATAGTTGGTGCTTTCAGAATCCTGTGAAGACAACGCACTTACTAACCCTATGGAATGGAAACTAAGAAAAGAAACCAAAAGGTATGAGCTGCGTAAACAGAAGTTCCATAATATGGCTATTTTGACTGAGATTGCAAATCAACTCTTGTAAAAATATGGTCAAAAACCAGATTTTTAAATCACCCAGCAGCAGTGAAAATAACACCTATTTTATTTTCAAAGCTCACCTATAAAATGTTGCATGCATAGACATTTCTTAGAAGGAACTACTCTTTCAATAGTATTTCTCCTTGCCCACAGTCCTTCAAAATCTGCTATGTGTTAAAGGAAGGTGTCACTAGGAGCATCAGAGTTTTATTTCAGTCTTTCCTATATCTTGTTCTGCCCTTCAAAACTCATGATTCTCAGGATATGCAGGGTGAGGCCTCTGACAAGTTTTCATTTTTATGCACAAATAAGCTTCTTAGGATTAGGTGCTGAAACCAAGGAGTGTGGACTCCAGCAGACAGTAAAATGTCTATCAGTTTGTTGTTCTCAGGCTGAAGTATTGACAAGCTGTAAATCACCTTAGAGTGGGAATACATGCCCATAATTTCTGGACCATAATGAAATTAATAGTTGAGAATAAGAACACCTCATTTTCTCTTTCTATAAAGTGTGTGAGGAAACTAAGTGAAAAATGCACAGTGATTTAAATATACAAAACTGACAGGACTCAATCCTTAAATAAATCTCCAAAGTCTGCAAATAAAAAGGAATGCTGTAACTTTTTTTTCCACCACAGCCACTATCATGTGTTACTCCTTTGTCTTCCAGAACAAGTACAGCTGTGTCTGCAGGCAGCACGAGACAACGACCTATAAGAAAAGGCATGGATACGAACTAGCATTTACTGAGAAAGGGTGTCTAGTATAGACACAGCTATATCTGTATACAAGGGTTAGCAATGTGGCCACTGTCCCTTACAACCAGTGTACATGGGCACATACAGTTTCCATCAGAACTAATAGTGGCAAGGTGCTTTGACAGAGAACAGAATACAACTACTGACTTTACTACTCTTTCTCTTTTTGCATGGTAGAGGTAGTCTAAGTCTTTGTAGCCCAAAAGACTATGTTGCTGTTTGACAAAATATCACAGTGCAGATCTCTGTTATGCTACTAGCAGCACAACATTTTTGATATGTGCTCAACCTCAACGACATCTTCACAAGTTGACCTCCACTCCCAGACACACTGGTCTTTGTGCTGGTCCACGTCCCACAGCTCTTGGAAGTACTATAACATCAAACTCCTCTCTATTTTTGTAATGGCAGCTTATACATTTGCCACTGAAAATAAATACTACAAGATAAAGATACACAGAAAATTAAATAGTAGCAAAAAAAATTAATGCAATAACTGAGGTTTGTCAATTAAATAGAAAAATGACAGATGCTTGCAAAAGCATGTCTAGACTTCCCTCAAAATAAATACCACAAATATCAAATAACTCTCAGAATGAGATCTAAACAGCTTATTACATCTTAATCATATAATGTAACTTGTTCTTCTACATGTAAGTTAAGGCTTTTTTTTTTTTTTAGACTTACCTTGGAAGAAATGTCAGCATCAGCAAGATACATCAGCCTTTACACAACACCAGGGAAAGCTGAAATATCATTAAAGAAAACACAGAGCAATATGATAGATTTTAAACTGAATCTCTTGCTGAACTACACATTTCTGGACTTCCTTGACAGCTAACCTGAGCTCCTGAGGCTTTCAGCTGCTTGGGCCTGAGATGTAAATGTGAGAGACAACCTGAGTGAGGCATCTTCAGCCTTGGCCCTCATTCCCTTTCTTATGCCAGCACAGTGGGTGGAGCGGGTGTTTTAACTTGGCAGAGATCTGAAATTGAGTGGAGCAGAAATTCTTGGATGCTGAGACATATACTTGTATTGTTTAAAGTAATGTATTTTAGCAACTCACAGTGTGCTTAGCAATGATGGTCCTGGTGCAAATGAGGATGTTACCTCTCCTTTTCACAGCCCTCCCCAATACATGCACAGTTACCCAGTAAAATCTGGAAAGATGGCACTGGTAACAATTCTGTCTCCACACACTCTATATGACCATCAGCAGAGATGCATATGAAGGATTTGCTGTTCCAGAACCACAGAGCTCTGAACTTTTGGTAAATAAAGCTTAGATTATGCCTTTTATTCCCAGGCTTGCTAACAGGTGGGCCATAAAGAACACTATTCCAAAAGCATTCCAGAAAATAAGGTGCCCCAGTGACATACAGTCCTACTTTCCTCTGGAGGTGGGAGACATTATTATGAGTAATGACTCATCTCAGGTGAATTCACCACCTCGCACATCAGCTATCCCATAAGCTACATCTAGTTCTGCATCCATTTACCTTCAGTGCTGCCAGGGATCCAGGAGACAATGTTTGATAGACAGCATCACAATTAGGCAAGTTTTTCCCCCATGAGAAGAAACCTGGAAACTTGTGAGATGTAATGCTAAAGCTGACAAAACATTAACTTTTGGTAACACTGATTCTTTCAATATTGTTATCCCAGTGATTCTTAGAAGACTTTTAAAAGAGTAGCAATGAACAGCTAAGAGAAATGAAAGGAGTAGGCAGAACATGTGGAGAGTTTCAATACTTGCAAAAGAAGATTAATGTCAGAGGTTTCAAGTCTGAGAGAAGAAAATAGAGTTACAGGAATATGTAGGAATACAGGAGTAGTTAACATAGAAAAGTGATTGAAAAGAAATTTCAGTAGCTGGAGAATTTGAGTTTCTGAGAAATGTAAAACATTTGGAAGGCTCAAGCGTAATAGAGAATAGGAAGGAGAAGCTGCAGATAAAAAGGAGCTTTAATAAAGAAGAATAATACAAGGACCATTAATAGCAGTGGGGATTTTTCTGTTGGCCAATATTTCACCCTATATGCATTAATTGGTAGGTGCTATATGAAAGAAAATGAGGTCACCAACAGATCTAGCCACATGTTAGTGACAAAGATTTCTGATAACGAACCCCAGAATGTGAATTTACTAAAATCCTCCTAGCAAAAAGGATGGAAAACTCCTCTGGCATGTGGCAATTGCTACTGTGGGCAAACTGATGCAGCAGCCTCAGAAAACAGCTTAATGTAAAAAACAAATAATAACAATAACTTGAGTGTATAGCATACAGTAAGGACATGACCCTGAGTTATGACCCTTAGAATGTGACAAACGTGACAGAAAAAGTGGTAGGCTGTCACTAAGAACACACATTGCTTAGCAGAGCTAGTCACCTAGGAATCACAGAATCCTAGGAGCTGGAAGGGACCTCAAAAGATCATCTAGTCCAAACCCCTTGCCAGAGCAGGGCCACCTAGAGCACATCACACAGGAACTTGTCCAGGCAGGTTTTGAATGTCTCCAGTGAAGGAGACTCCACAACCTCCCTGGGCAGCCTGTTCCAGTGCTCTGTCGCTCTCAAAGTAAAAAAAAAATTTTCAGATATTCACCTTGAACCTCCTATGCTCCAATTTGCACCCATTACCCCTTGTCCTATCACTGGTCATCACTGAGAAAAGCCTAACTCCATCTCCCTGACACTCACCCTTTACATATTTGTAAACATTGATGAGGTCACCCCTCAGTCTCCTTTTCTCCAAGCTAAAGAGACCCAGCTCCCTCAGCCTTTCCCCATAAGGGAGATGTTCCACTTTGACCTACTAACCACACCCTTTCTAATGCACCCCAGGATGCCATTGGCCTTCTTGGCCACAAGGGCACATTGCTGGCTCATGGTCATCCTCCTGTCTACCAGGACCCCCAGGTCTCTTTCACCTACACTACTCTCCAGCAGTTCAGCCCCCAACCTGTACTGGGACATGGTGTTGTTCTTCCCCAAATGTAAAACTCTGCACTTCCCCTTGTTGAATTTCATCATGTTTCTCCCCGCCCAATTCTCCAACCTATCTAAGTCTCTCTGAATGGCAGCACAGCCCTCCAGTGTGTCAGCCTCTCCTCCCAGCTTAGTGTCATCAGCAAAGTTGCTGAGGGCACACTCTATTCCCTCATCCTGGTCGTTGATGAAAATATTGAACAGCACCGATCCCAGTACTGACCCCTAAGGGACTCCACTAGTCACAGACATCCAACTAGATTCTGTTCCATTGACTACAACTCTCTGACTCCTTCCTTTCAACCAGTTCCTGATCCATCTCACTACATGATCATCAAGCCCATACTTCTTCAGTTTATCTACAAGGATGCTGTGGGAGACGGTGTCAAATGCTTTACTGAAATCAAGATAAACCACATCTACCGCTCTACCATCATCTATCCACCTAGTAATTTCCTCATAGAAGGCTATGAAGTTAGTCAAACATGACTTCCTCTTGGTAAAACCATGTTCATTGCTCTTAACGATCCCCTCATCCTTGCTATGTCTAGAGACAGTGTCAAGAATAAGTTGTTCCATCACCTTTCCAGGGATGGAGGTGACGCTGACTGGTCTATAGTTAACCTGGGTCCTCCTTCTTGCCCTTCTTGTAGACTGGTGTGACATTTGCTATCCTCCAGTCCTCAGGCACCTCTCCTGTTGCCCATGACTTACCAAAGATGATGGAGAGTGGCCTAGCAATGACCTCCACCAGTTCCCTAGGCACCCACAGGTCTGTTCCATCTGGACCCATCTATTTATGGATGTTCAGATTGCTTAACTGATCCCTAACCCAATCCTCATCTACCAAAGCAAACTCCTCCTTCATCCTGACTTCTTCTGGGGCTTTAGGGATCTGTGGCCCCTGGGGAGAGTCTGCAGGAGTAAAGACAGAGGCAAAGAAGGCGTTCAGCACCTCTGCCTTCTTTCTATCCTCTGTCACCAGGGCACCCACCTCATTGAGCAGTGGACCTAATTTGCCTCTAGTGTTAGTTTTATCTGCAATGTATTTGAAGAAGCCCTTTATATTGTCCTTGACCTGACTTGCAAGATTAAGTTCCAAAGAGGCCTTAGCTTTCCTAATTGCCTCCCTACATCCTCTGACAATTGTCCTATATTCCTTCCAAGTGGCCAGATCTTCCATGATCCATAGATTCTCTGTTTCCACTTAAGTTAGCCCAGCAGTTCCTTGTTTACCCATGCGGGTTTCCTGGCTCCCTTACTTGATTTCCTACCCATTGGGATGCTCTGATTGTGAGCTTGCAAGAAGTCCTTGAACTTTGACCAACTATCTTGAGCCCCTTTACCACCTAGTAACCTTTCCCCTGAGACTTCCCTTAACAATTGATTGAAGAGACCAAAGTTGGCCCTTCAAAAGTCCAGGGTTGTGGTCTTGCTAGGTATTCTGTTCCTCCCACACAGGATCCTCACTCCACCATCTCGTGATCACTGCAGCCAAGGCTGCCATTGATCATCACTGCTTCAGCCAGACCCTCCTTGTTGGTGAGCACAAGATCCAGCAGAGCTCCTCTCCTAGTTAGTTTTTCCAGCATTTGTATCAAGAAGTTATCATCAATGCACTGGAGGAACCTCCTAGATGGTGAATGGCTGACTGTGTAGGCCTTCCAGCAAATATCTGGGTAGCTAAAATCCCCCATGAGGACCAAGGGCTGTAGTTGTGAGGCTGCTTTCAGCTGCCTGTAGAAAGCCTCATCAACTCCTTCATTCTGATCAGGAGGTTTGTAATAGACCCCCACAACTGTATCTCCCATGCCAGCCTGCCTCTTAATTCATACCCACAGAATTTCCACTTGCTCCTCATTGGCCCCTGGACAGAACCCAATACATTCTAGTTAATTTATCACATAAGGAGCAACTCTACCACCTTGCTTCACTGACCTGTCTTTCCTGAAAAGGACACAGCCATCTATGACCACATTTCAGTCATGTGAGCTGTCCCACCATGTCTCTGTAATTGCCACCAGATCATAACTCTTAGACTGTACACAGACTTCTAACTCCTCCTGTTTATTCCCCATGCTGTGTGCACTGGTGTACAGGCATTTCAGGGTGTGAGCTGAGCATGCTGGTGGCACCCTTGGGAGGTGGGAAGCCTTCTGGTCTTCATTAATACTAGAACAATGCCCCACTAGTTCAAACCCAGCTACAAGCCCCTCCCACTTTGAATCTAGCCTAAAGCTCTGTGAACGAGCCCTGCTAACTCTTGCCCTAGTATCCTTTTTCCCCTGCGGGACAGGGTCTAAATATCTATACTTTCTCTTCAATGAAACAGTAGATTGAGAATCCTCCCTAGTCCACCATCCTTTAAGCCCTGGCATGTTGCTCTTGGGCTTGTCCCTAATGTCCCATGGCAGAGCAGCAGTAAACTGCTGGCATCTGACTGAGCCAGTGTGGGTGTTACCACACAGCACTGCCTCTCACCACACAGACAGACCCAAGAGGAACAGTGCAAAACACATTCAGAATAACTTACCACTACTTTATGTGTAGGTATGGCATCATGTGTTTTTACATGAAGGCATTGGGCAACATCACTCACCATCAGGTGTTCTTCCATCTGCAATCCTACTGCATCCAGTGATGCTATCTGGGACAAATGATCTTTAGTCAGGCCTGCAGGCCATATTGTAATCTGGACACTATTTACACAGACCTTTACTGTGACACTTCCACCATCATGTTCCATGGAACAGCAAAAAAACACACCATCCATTAGCTCCTAAGAAGCTCTTAAAGTTTGAATTACAGAAGGCTCACATACTGCTTCAGGGAAACGTTGTATCAGAGAGTAATAACAGTTCGTAAGCACATTATGTGGTATGGGAGGAATTTATATCCTGTATGAAGGGAAACAGATGTCAAAGGGAGCAGGGGCTGCTGTGAGGGGTCAAGAGTTCTTTTCTGAACAGTGCTTGTTTTATAATTTTCCAAATTACAAAGTTTAATCATTATTATAGGGTCAATACATATGCCTGATTTTTAACATTTCTGAGCACTCTCAAACCCTGTTCATCCTAGTAAGAGCAAGGATTTCTCAATGGCTTGGAAAACCCGGACCATTATCTCTTTTAAAATTTGTAATTTCCTCTCCTCTTCCATTTATCTTTTCTATCCTTGCAATTGTCCTTAACATATAAATTACCCATGGCATAGGCAGCTAGCATTTCAGTGCCTCGACTGACCTTACACCCAGCCTGTTTAGATGTAAGCCTAGGTACAGATTTTATACTACCATGCTAGTAGTGCAAATACAGGCTTCTGTTTGAATGTTTGAAGTACTTTCCCCTGTAGCCATGTCCTATGGTCACTGTGAAATAGGAACACTAGTTTATGATGGAATGTGTGTATCCTAGGAGATCCTGAGCTTCCCAAGCAGATCTTACAAGGGGTGTAGGTAGCCTTAATCCAAGCTGCCTGCAATTGCGGGTATTCTACAATGCTCTACAGACATGAAGAACCTTAACAGCCTCTTTCTTTCCAACCCACTGTTACCTGGACAGCTTAAGTCTAGACAAGTTGTCTGCTTATTTATGCTGTTAAGGGAATAGGTGTTAGTTTTCCATAGCTGAGTTCCAGATGTCCTGCTACAATTTCCCTCTTAACTCTTGACATGTCATGTCAGCAGTGACTTTTCCTGGGTGGTGGCAGCCAAGATGCAACTGGCCATAGAGTCCCTGCATGCTGCTGGTGAGCCTCAAAACACAATTTGCATTACATTTTCAAGAATAAGCTTTGAGGGAATTTGGAGACAATTAGCTGTCACTTGTTAACTGAACAAAACTGATGTGGGACACAGACACGTTGTTTTACAATCTGTTGGATCAAGCACTGGCTGGATCATTCTTTGTAGAGTAGGGATGATGGTTGGACTCGGTGTTCCCAAAGGTCTTTTCCAACCTTGAGAGTTGGGAAAGATTCTATGATTCTAAAACATGACATACCACCAAGCTCTCATGGACTCAGCAGAGGTGATTCAACAACAGAGACCTGGGGGCACTAATCGTTGCAAAAGTTAACCTCCAGCTCCATCTTCTCCTGTTCCTTCACTATGCCCATGGTGGTGGTGGCCACATGACCTTCCCCTGCTCTGCTCCCTGCTCAGACCTGTAGTAGAAGGCCTGGCCACATCGGGTGGCCCGCAGCAGGGCAGTCCCTCTCCAGGCACCCAGACATTGAAGATGTTCCTATCACATCTTGGTCATGCCCGTTTGAAGAGCCCTTGCAGTTGCCTGCAAAGGAGACACAGGGTTGATGCTAAACCTACCCTAATCCACAGTTCTCCATAGGCCAGGGTACAACATGGTCACTGATGATTTAAAGCAACAGACCGAGCTGTAGACTGTGTCTGTGGAGGAGGTAACCACTTCCAGGATTATTGTTGATAAGACAACTGCGGTCAAGAATAGGTTCAGCTTAATTCAACAGGGCTAGAAAGTCAGTAACCCCAGAATTATGAGAGTTAAATACCTCACATGAAGCCTTACTGTGCCACCTTTGCTGAGAGCTGAGTTTTCCCAGTCTTTCAGCTGTCTCTGTTGGTTTCCACAGAAAAAAATGTCCCTTTATAACCACACACACATACTAAAAGACAGACAAAACAGGGCATTCTGCTCCCATCATGTAACACTGTATTAGGAAGAATAGCACTCCTCCAGGGATGGTGTGCATGATGCTACGACCATGGAGTCGGCAGTGGGCACAATACCTCAGCAGTGCTCTACTGACCATTGGGAGGCAGGAGGGACAGAGACTACTGTGGCAAGGTCAGGGTCCTGTGGAGACAGCATGGGGAGCAGGAGCTCTGCAGAAGCTGTGGGTGACAGGTTACAGTGCAGCAGTGGCATTCATGCAAGCTGCCCAGGCCACCCCAGGGATCTTTTCCCAGTGTCCTGAAGATCAGTGCACAGGAGGGAAAGATTACCTTCCCAGCTACTGGGGAACGATGGGAACAATGTGCAGAGAAGAAAGGAGGGACAAGAATTCAGAGAATGATGTAGGTGTACAGTCTTAATGTCTGGAGTGTTGAGCAGCAGGATGCAGACAGGGAAACCCAAGGAACTGTTTCATTGAATTAATTTCCCCTTTTCCTTTCTCTTCATTTCACTTTTTACATCATGTCTGGCTGGAAATGCTGTTACAACAACTATCTTTCTTTTAACATGTGCAATCTGCACAATGCCTTATGTTGAGCTGAGTTGATCTTAATGTAATGCTGACAATAAATATCTGGACATGCTCTAAGCATCTGTCCCACTATCTCTAGAGGAAGGTGTTACTTGCAGGAGAAGACAGATTACAGTTCAGCTAAGCTCATGATCCCAGTAGTTAATACACAACATGCAGCTGAAATGTGTTCTATGGGCATATATTGTATTTATGCATTATATGTACAAGACTGTACATCTTTAAAATGCCATTACAGTTACAGAAAAAAAGTTAAAGGAAAAAGGATGTCCAAAGTTATAGCCTTCACATGAACTTATATTCAGGTGTAGAAAGTCAAATTCCTTCCCTTTTCGTCATTCCAAATAATGATCTGAGAGAGCAGACTATAGACAATCTAAAAGCTTAATGTGGGAGGGAGGTTCTCCTTCACTTCTACTCTCCAGTGGTGAGACCACATCTGGAGTATTGTGTGCAGTTCTGGGCTCCCCAGTTCAAGGGGGACTGTCCAACAGAAGGCTACAAGGATGATTAAGGGACTGGAACACCTCCCTTATGAGGAAAGACTGAGAGGCCTGAGACTGTTTAGTCTAGAGAAGACTGAGAGGGGATCTTATTAATGTATATAAATATCTGAAGGGTGGGAGTCATAAAGGAGGTGCGAAACTCCTTTCAGTCATGCCCTGTGATAGGAGAAGGGGCAATGGATGCAAACTAGGACATAGAAGTTTCACCTCAACATGAGGAAAAACTTCTTTACTGTCAGGGTTCCAGAGCACTGGAATAGGCTGCCCAGAGAGGTTGTGGAGTCATCTTCTCTGGAGACTTTCAAGACCTGTCTGGATGTGTTTCTGTGTGATCTGCTCTAAATTCTGTGGTGGTCCTGCTCTGGCATCTGGATTGGACTCGATGTTCTTCAGAGGTCACTTACAATCCCTAACATTCTATGATACTGTGATTTTGTGATATGTTTGGTTACTGTAGTTATTGATAATTTCTAAGACAAACTGCAAAACGGTGTATTAAAATAATGTCAGTATTTAAAGGTGCTTTGAATCAGAAAACTATATTTTCAAAGATACTAAATTTAAATATTCATTCAAACACACTATGAGACAAAGTGATTCAACCAACATTTATGAAAAGCTAGAAATGCTGAGGTAGCAGGATTTGCAAGATCTTGGCCTCAGACATTTCTGTGATGGATTTACAGAGTTAGCGTATCAGCTTTACTGCTGCTAAAGAAAGGAGAAAATATATCTATAAAACAAATAGAGAAAGTCAAAAGAATTAGCAAATACATAGCCATGACATAAAAGTGCATGAAGATGTGAGAAAAGTAATTATTTTTGAAGTTTCCAAATTCTTCTCTGCCCATACTTAAGAGCGATCAACAGATGACTTCTTTGAATTTACAATCAATTTTGTTCTGATCACTGCAGATTATGGTTCCACAACACTCAAAAAAAATGTTGTCATTTTTAGTTGTTTTTATTTAATTTTATTTTAAATTAAAATACTAATTAAACTTAGCTTTTCTCTTTTAACAATTTCTAAATTAAACTATACGCCTTATAACTGATCTGGGGGTAAAGAAATAAGCACAGAAATGGAGTTAAAAACAAAAATCTGTCACAGCATTTCATCACCTATACATAACAATGCACAATACACCTTGTCAATAATAAACAAACAAACAAATAAATGATAGCTTAGCAGCAGTAGGAAAGTAGAGAGATAAAATATGTTCTAATAGAATCAAATAATTATCATACTGTTTTAAAATGATGCTGCTGCTCTTTTGTTTACATATCAAGACGGTCAAAAATAAATGACCAGTTCTCCAAATGATGGAACATTCCTTCAGGAACTCCAGGAAAGCAAATCAATGTCAGACATGTAAAACATCAGATTAATGTAAGTATGAGGAAAATTATAACTAAGGTATTAATTAAACATTGCATTAATTATTTTTTAACTTTTAAGCATGTGCTGAAAACCCACCTGTATCAATGGCATACATCTTTCACTGCATTCATTGGATCAAATGCCACATATGGAAGTAGAAAAAACTTTTAAAATCAGTTATTCTCCATCTAACACAACAACACAAACAAAAAATAATCAAAGGCTGTCACAGTGTGCTGTGAGACCTAGAACCATTCGCATAACTTCACTAGGTAATTTTCCAAGTCCGTTGCTTTAGCTGAGCCGCTTCTCTCTGAGTCACTCTGCTGACTCTTCTTTTGCCACACAAAGCAAAAATTCCCTACCAAATCCTCTCCTTTTTTCAGTACCCACAAAAGTGGGCAATAATCATGCTGTTACCTGTGCCCCAGCTTATCCACTTTGCCAAGATCATGTCTTCTTGCAATACAAAAGACCCCAGGCAGGATTCAGCCCCTGCTAAATCTGGAGTTGGATGCATGCAGGGCACCTACTGCCCCTGCTTGGGTCCCCTAGCCTTCTCATTGTGTTCAACAGCCATTGCTGGGCCTCTACTCCAAGTGGTTTGTTTAACTACTTTTTTTCTTCTGCAGCAACATTATCCACACTTTTATGGTAGATGGACAGAATTTTTTTTCCTTTTTGTTTTGAACTATTGTTTTGCTTCATTGTGGTTTTTGTCTTTCCTTCAACCATTGACGAGACCTAGTCAACTTGTCTCTTCCTTACAGGGGTTACTTTTATAATGAATCCATTGTCTTTTGTGCTTTTTTTGTTTTATTGCATTCATAAGAAGATGAAGCAAACAGAGGCATCTATGTTACTCAAAATGCAGTGCTCACAGAAGAGCTTAACCATGTTTTCCATTTTGTTCTTAATTCCTTTCTTAATCAGTCCTAGCATTCAGTTTCCTTTTGACAGTTACTGAATGTAGGATGTTTTTGAAGAACTATTCTAGACCTCTATTCTGAGTGAATGTACATTTGTACACGTATCATTAGTTTTTTGTCCTATGCCTCACTAGGCAACATGGAAATTAAGACCCCATTTTATCAGCAGGTCACTCAGGATCTTCAAGTCTCAGCAACTTCTTATCCTCAGTTTTAGTTTCACTGTCAAGTACCTCCAATAGCATCAGCAAATGCTGCTCTTCCGTTATTCATCCTGTTTGACCACTCATTGATGACTTTACAGGGCAGAAAAGACTCCTGATCCCCAAGAAATTCAGATGTTAACTTCCTGTTGCTACAAAAATTTATCATTGTTCTTGGCCCTTACCTACTGTTTCTTACCTGGTTATGAATCTTTTTATCCTACAAAAATGCATTTTCTTATAAGAGTACTGCAACAGGGTCAAGGGCTTAATGGAAAGCTGAGTACAGTATGTGTGTCTCACAGGCTGTTATGTGATGTTCAGAAATGAACCAGTGGGTTGTGTCAGCTATTGCTGAATAGGCTGACGTTAGCCGTAGGTTATTGCCAACAGCCGGTTTGGTCTGAGATGCCACCCCAGGCAAATTCCTGGCAGCCTCTGTGCAGGAACCCTCTGCCACACTTTCCTCCTGGGTGGCTTCTGCAGCTTGCACTGCAGTGTTCTGCCACCCACCTCCTCCTATAGCATTAGCAGCTACCTCCACCACAGGGGCCGAGAGACAGCTGCAAGACAACACTCACCCCTAGCAAGCTGGACACGCCTCTAGGACAGCTGTGACTGGGACCTCTTTCACATGGTGGAGAGGATAGCTGGGGTGAAAGACTGCATTTCTCAAGGTGCTTTGCAGCAGAAGAAGGGCTTTCATACACCACCATGTCAGACACTATCATCAAAGGCTTCAGACAGAGATAAAATCTGGTCTACACCACCTCTCATGCATATTCCTCTGCAGAGGAGAGTAAAGTCCTTGCACTATAGTGAGGCCTTACCGTGGGCTGCTTCTATGGGCAGTGGCAAGCCTGGCTGAGGAAGGCAAATCAAATGCATCACAGGCAGCAAGGCACAGTTTGCCACTTCCTAGCACCGTTGTAAAAAAATCTTTCTGGTGCAGCATCTTGCACCCTTACCTACTACAATCTGATCAGAATGGCTATTATTTCAGGCTCTGCTCCACAGGTAGCCAAAAGGTAGTAAAGAACAACAAGAATATAGGGAAAAGAACAAGGAATAATAGCTGACCACAGAGCAAGGCCAGAGACTGCTTAATAGAACACCTGCTCTGTAAGAACTGAGCCTTGAGAACAAGTGAGTGGCAACCAGCTTCCAGGACTGCAGAGCTTCCTGGGGTGCTTTACAGGGAAACTATTGGACAAGGCTTTTCTGTGTGATGGGAGAGCACCGAGACACTAACCCACGCCCCCCTTTGCCAAAAAGCAGTGTGTGCTTTTACAAGGCATGGAAATTTTCCACTCCCCTTCCACAGAAGAGATCAGCTTTCACACAGCACATATGTTGGGAGGACAAGGAGATAAGGCTCAGACCACCATACATTGCAGTATAATCCTATCCGTAGCTAAAGGCAGCTGTAATCCACTGGGTCCATCAGCTCTGAAGTTATTTCACCAGCATTTTGCCCTGTGTAGTACTTATTTCCTATCAAGGTCCTAAACCAGAAGATTTTCATTACTTATCTGCAGCAGACAAAAAAGCAATTGCAGAAACATACCATTTGTTCTGCTACATCAGCTTAAACTTCTTGCTATAAAAGATCTAGTTCTGCTTCCTTTCAGGACTTTTATTTCCTACCAAGTAGCAATGCAGGCAACCCAACAATCGAGCCCGTGGCACGAGCCCCAGTGCTCAGCTCCAGACAGGAGGCTCCCAATAAAAACACTGATTTCAAGAAGATGACTGAGCAACCCTTACATGCCTGCGTAAACTCTGCAAGGCTGTTGCAGTGTCCCTGTTACTCAGTTCGTTGTATCCGTTTCTGACAGAAAGCTTTGCTGTACCCACAGGCAAGCATCTTACAAATATGTTTAAATTAGACGGTTTTAGGGTCCAAGCTCGAGTTGAGTAAGGACTACCCAGAATTTCCTCCCTCCCCATCGCGTTGTTACGGACGTTACAAATACTCGGCGGCGTGTTCGCCGTTTCACATCTCACCCCGGCCCCGCAACCCTGGCGCTCCCCCGGC
>NW_009952964.1:545474-581275 GCF_000747805.2 Chaetura pelagica | reverse complement strand
CGCCCGCCCCGTCGGGTCTGTGGGCGTGGCCGCGCCATCCCGCTTCGGGGTGCCGAGGCCGCTGGGCCGGGAGAGCGGCCTGCTTTGTCTGTTGTGGGAGAGGGAAGAACACCATGCAGGACGTTCCCTCGGCGTGTCACGTAAAGGCGTCGTGGCAGGAACAGAGCAGCGGCAGACTGAGTAGAGCTCAAGGCTGTGAGTGGAGTAGTGTGGCCAGTGTGGGACGGGCACGCCGCGGGCACGTCGGGGATATTCTTGGGTGGTTTAGACACTGTGCTTGTAACCCAGAAAAGTTCACGTCGCTGCAGCAATGCAGATGTGTGAACGGAATACTGGAGCTTGGAGTCAGGATGGGGAGTAGGTCAGGAGTGCTGCGTGTCAGTGAGGGGGAAGAATTAAGTGTGCCTTCCTTTCACGTGCAAGAATTAAACCAGCCGGGAGCTCCTGTGCGAGACGAGCATGTGTGTGACTCGGAATTACAAAATCTAAAAAATCTAAAAAATTCTAAAATCTAGAAGCCAAGAAAAATAGCCACTAGTTTATAGCGTTTCTCAGGCTGTAAGCTGCCAGCACATTCACTTAAAAGAAAAATAGAATTTATTTGAGTTGTCCAAGACATTGTTCTGCAGCAGATGTTTGTTATCGAAACTTCATTTGCAATTAGCACAGCTTAGTTTTAGAGTGGAAATGTGTATTGAAATGTGCTGCTGATCTCAAAAGCCTTTTGTGTTCTTAAAGTTAACTCTACCAGGGTGTGCCTGTTAAATTGCACGTGTTTATTTTTTATCAGGAAAGGCTTTGAAAATAAATAAAACATACAAAACTTTGGCTTCAGATACACATTCTTGACTTTTCCCTTGCCTTTCTGAAAACTGTTAGTGCTGGCCAAAACATATGGCTGTCTGGTGGTGGTGAAGGAGGAGTCTGGTCTCTTTGGTCAAGTCTGTTAATGGATATTTGGAAGGCAGGGAAAATACAATTCCAGCTGAATTACAGTGAGTGTACTGAACACATAGAATTGTGTGTGCTTGTATAGGCAAAAGTAGTGGAAAGCTGAGTCCTCTTCTCGCTTGTGCTTTATTATCATTTGTTGCTTTACCTTCAAGATATCATGAAAATTGAGGGCAGTTTGACTCACTGTTTTGAAAACAGAAATGTCTTATTTTTCTAGCTGAGAAGTACCCAGTGACTCCTGAGATGGTAAAAGGCTTTAGCTCCCTCTGGGAGTTGTGCCATAGTGCTTGCTGGGGGCAGAGAGTGGGTACATTCTAAGGATAGTTGCTGAAGGGCTTTGGCGTCCCTAATATCACCAGTTCCCCTTTGCCTCCTGGGCATTAAACATTCCCAGAGGAATGCTGCAGGGTGACTCCACTGCCTTAACTAGAAGCATTATCTGTGGGGAGCCTGTAGACGTACAGCCGTGAGTCCCTGCCTGTACCACTGTGTGGTGGGGCTGGAGAGGGCAGTGGAGGTGTGCTTTGCCACAGGACACATAGAGGGGTTGTGACGTACCACACAGCATGGTCCTTTTCATGAGCCACAGGGACTATACAGATCCTGTTAGACCCTAGGGACATGAGCCATGGTGGAGAGCCCCTGCTCCAACCTGAAGGGGTGCTCAACCCTACTAGGATCCTTGACCTATGCAGCAGAGCACACTAACCACTGTCGAAACCCCTAGATCGTGTTGGTGGGCAGGGACATGTCCCAGGCAGGGTAAATGGTGGAGCTCACTGCTGACCACAACTGCTTCCTCCAAGCACAGTGGACAAAGGTCAGCCAAATAGCTGAACAAGGCAACTGGATTGTCCTCCATGTGACTGTGGTTCTTGACATTATACCTTTATTTGAGTAATTTAGCAAACACTGTTTTCACTGTAACTTCCATGAGGAAGTATAGTGAGATTGCCTATGTGTTTATTTTTCTAGTGCTACCTGGTGGTGCAGTGGCTTGCATTAGAGGGAATAAAACTGATTTCTAGTGATTTCAAGAGCTTGGAGTGTTGGAGGCAGTCCTCAACACACTACACACTACAGATGGGCTCTTAAAGTCCTTGGAGCTAGTGGCTACTCCTCTGTATGTGACCGGAACAAAGGTGTTTAGAGGTGTAATTGTTGAGCTGTCAGGAAGCAGTGGCACAGGTATTCTGGACCTAGCTGCTGTTGTCTGGTTACTATAATATACAAACAACTCTAATTTTTCTAACTCTCAAAAAATTAATATGCTTTCTGAGTTACTGAGTTACTGCCTACAAAGCAGGAGGGAAAAAGGTAGTGCTGCTGAAAGATACCTGGAAATCTTGCTGCCAGAAGAGGATAAATTTTAATTCATTACATTATTTTTAATATTAACTTTAAATTTAATTGTGAGTGATGTTAATTCCTTGAGAGTCCTGGCAGTTAATACTGTTGCAGCCTCCGTTGCCTGCCAGTAGCCAGTCAGAGGCAAAGATTTACTTTTGTGATACTGTTTGCTGTAAAATTTTAAGAGGAGAAGTAATTACGAACAATGAAAGAGACTTGGTATGATTTCTGCTAATTGAGTGCATCGTCCATGCCTTTAGCTAGGGGAACTGGTATAGCACCATTGCCTGTAGTAGCGTCATGACAGTTTACAGCTGCTGAGTTGTGGCTGATAAAGTTCTAAGTCTGGCATTTAATTCTCTTCACAGAAGGAAATGTATTTCTCATTTGATAGACCAGTATGATATTCTGTTTGGAAGAGACTTGCAGAAACATTTATATTGTTGCATGTGGTGCTCTTAAATGCTATCAATATAATGATTCTCTCAGGCAGCCATCAGCAAGCCTGGTTGAGCTATCATTAACAAATACTTTTATAGTCAAATGAGATTGTTTATTTTACAGTGGAAAACAGTTGCAATTCATATGGATAAAGTGGCATTTTGTTATAAACAAATACAATGAAAAACTGCGATAGTTTCTGTGGTAACAGCATGCAGATTGTAACTGATTTACAATTAGACTGAACCTTAACTGAGGTGAAGTTGTTCTGTCAAAGAGCTTCACTGTTACCATGCTTCAAAAATGAAGTGAACAACTCAAGGGCCCAGTTCTGCTCCTGGGAAATGAATGAGATGGTTGCTGTAAACTTCAGAGCAAAAAAGACCCAGGACACCAAGCATCAACTGTGTTTCTTGGCTGATATCTGTCTCCCAAGCAAGTCTCTTCAACAAAGTATTTTGGACCTAAGAACTAGAGTGGTGAAATAACAATAATAATGGGGTAAATAGTAAATTATTTTCTCAGAAAATAATTTTACAACATCCTGAATGTACTAAAGAATTTAATTCAATTTACCATTTACCTTTTGTGAGATCACTTCTTTTCTGAAGGAGGGAACCCAGGAAAAGGGAGGGTGGGAAAACCGAGTGCCGGTCATCTTTTAAATCCATTTACATTAATGTGGGATCTGGTTTCCTCCTCCCCTCTTCCAGAAGGCACTTGAGAATGCATCTCCCATTTTTCAAGTGCCCAAAACAGTGTGCTGGAACAGCAGTGGCTCACATCACAGAATCACAGAATCTCAGATAGAAAGGGACCTTAAGGATCATCTGGTCCAACCTTGGCAGAAGCACAATCTAGACAAGATGGCCCAACACCCTGTCCAGTTGAGTCTTAAAATTCTCCAGTGTTGGGCAATCCACAGCTTCCCTGGGGAGATTATTTTGTGATCTTAAGAAACCTGTATATAAGAACCATAGAACAGTTTGGGTTGGAAGTGACCTTAAAGATCATCTAGTTCCAAGTCCCCTGACACAGGCAGGGACACCTCCCACTAGACCAGGTTGCTTAATGTCCCACCCAACATGACCGTGAACACTTCCAGGGAGGGAGCATCCACAACTTCTTCTCTCGGCAACCTGTTCCAGTGTCTCACTCCCCTCACTGTAAATAATTTCTTTCTAACATTTAAATCTAAATCAGTTAAAAACTGTTAGCTCTCATACTGCATTCCCTGATAAATAATTCCACCCCATCTTTCCCGTAGTGTACTTTCAAGTACTGGAAGGCTGCTGTTTTCCAGTGAAAGTACAGACACCTAAGCTTGCTTGCAATAAGCCAACTCTTACCCAGAGAAAATGAAATGTTCCTTGGGATGTACAGGCTGCAAGTGGAAAACTGTTGGTGTGTTGCTCTCTAGCAGAGGTTGAGATCTCAGTTTCTTCCCTTGATACCCATCCTTTGAAAGTGTCTTTCACATGTCTGGGAGATGATCATGTCCCTCAAGTAAATAAACAGGTCAGGAGCTGTAGCTTTTCAAAAATTCAAAATTTTTCAGAAGTTCTTTGCTACATGAGGTCTGCATAAGGAACCAGGGCAAGCTTAGGCTCATGCTCAAGCAGTGATTGTTGGGTGGTGTTTTGGTAGCTCCATGTACACTTATGTCTTTCTGAGAAGTTAGCCCATTGCTGTGCATGCTGGGGCTTGCAGGGACTGTTGGCTAATCTTCACCACTCTGCTGCAACTTTTTCAGCATGAAAATTTTGTAGGGACACACACCTATGAGCAGTTGTCTGCATTGCCCTCATATTTCCACAGCAGAGCATGACCAATGACTCACCCACAGTGACCTTGCTGAGCATACAGCAGTGCTAGACCTTGGTACCCCATTGCAGTCAGCATCCTTTTCAGCTCTCTGGTGAATGTTGCAACTTGAGCACCTGTGCAGGCCATGGGTGACACGGAAAAACAGTTAGATTTATTTGCACTTGTCTTTATTTTCAGACCCTGGTTTTTGAGCCACTCTCCCGAATTAATATGCAAGACTTGCTGGAGCAAGGGATACCTACTGCCTGCCTAGAGGAGTCCTCCAAGGAACGGGGCTTTATCTCCCTCTTGTGGAAATTTATCAGAACTAAGTTCTTGTGATATTGAAAAGTCCAGCATCAGCAAATGATGGCAGCAGTTACCATACCACCTGATGCTCTTGTTAGCCCTCAAGGAAAGGAGGAGATGGACTCTCTGATCGTACTACATTATAATTACACAGGAAAGCTCATTCTAAGGGAAAAGGCAACTGATAACATCGACCTGCCTGCTATTGCATTTCTTATCCTATGTAGTTTCATAGTCCTGGAAAACATGATGGTATTGATTGCCATATGGAAAAACAATAAATTTCACAACCGCATGTACTTTTTTATTGGCAATCTAGCTCTCTGTGATCTTTTAGCTGGGGTTGTTTACAAAGTAAACATTCTTATGTCTGGGAAGAAAACCCTGAGTTTGTCCTCCACAATCTGGTTCATTAGGGAAGGCAGCATGTTTGTTGCCCTGGGAGCCTCCACTTTCAGTTTATTAGCAATAGCTATTGAGCGGCATTTAACCATGATTAAAATGAGGCCTTATGATGCAAATAAAAAATACAGAGTGTTCCTTCTCATTGGTACATGCTGGCTTATTTCGATTTCCTTGGGTGCCTTACCCATCCTTGGCTGGAATTGTATAAACAATTTAGCAGATTGCTCAACAATTTTGCCTCTATACTCTAAGAAGTATGTGGTGTTCTGCATTAGTATATTCATAGCCATTTTGGTTGCCATTGTCATCCTTTATGCTCGTATCTACATCCTGGTAAAGTCCAGCAGTCGTAATGTCACTAATCACAATAACTCAGAGAGGTCCATGGCACTCCTTAGGACTGTCGTGATTGTTGTTAGTGTCTTTATTGCCTGTTGGTCACCACTGTTCATTCTGTTCCTCATTGACGTGGCCTGCAGAGTCAAAGAGTGCTCTGTCTTGTACAAAGCCAACTGGTTTATTGCTCTGGCAGTCATCAATTCTGCAATGAATCCCATCATCTACACTCTGGCCAGTAAAGAAATGCGTCGGGCTTTCTTTCGTCTTGTTTGTGGCTGCCTAGTGAAATCCAAGGTGGCCAGATCCTTGCCTATTCAGCCCACGCCAGATCACAGTCGAAGTAAATCCAGCAGCAGCAATACCCAGAAGCCAAAGGAAGATTTGCCACAAATTAATGTTTCCTCATGTATTGCCAAGAAAAATGAATCTTCATTTCGCAATGGAAACTTCTGTAAGTAAAGGATTCCTCGAGACAAGTACTTTTATGTGGCTTTCAGATTTAAACTACAAGTGTAGTTTAAGCATTCATGCACTTAACGCAAAGGGGAAAAAGACTAACCACTTATTTAATTTTGAGGACTTTTAAATCAACTATCATTTGCTTTGGATGTTTGATCAGTAACACCTTTCATGCTACCTAACAGCCAGGACAAGAGTCCATGTGTATCTAAGGACATTGTGCACCACGATGGCATTGCATAGTGTGGCTGCGTTTGTCAACTCCTGATCTTGCAAAACATCAAGAAAACCTACTAGAAAATTCAGCATTCACTAAACACTGCTGACAATTGGAAAATTACACCAATTACTGCCAATTGGGAGAAAAGCCCATTGTAGATGTTGGCGATTACAGTTCTCTAGATCTTGCTGTTATGTTAATGGCCTCACAGGTATGTGATATAAATAGCTATATATTTGTGCAATTACGTATTATTTGTTAAAAGTTTACAGTATGCTAAAGATTGTATTGCAACGTACAGTGTAAGTCGGCACATTATACAAATAGATAGATGTGTTTCAATGGGGATATTTGAAAATAAATGAAGTAGTAGCTTCTAATTGACAGGAACTTCAACGTGGCCTATCAATGCAGTATTTTAATTTTTTCCACTGTTAGTCAGACTTTTCATGTTTAGTAAGAGACAACATGGCAGTTTTCACTGTGACATTTCTCAACTTGTTTTAAACAAGTAGTAAATAACCAGTAAAAGAAGCTGTATGTGTATTCTATTTAAAGTAGTTAAAATGTGACCCATCAATACATGTGTATCAACTGTTTGTACTGTTTTAATACATATATTTTTACTTAATTTTTCCACTGTATTTTAAAATGTATGCCAAATGTCTGTAAACCTGTGTACATTGTGAATGCACTACCTAGGCTGAGATCTTTCTGTTCTGAAACAGAGACATATAATTTCAGAAAGCAGTGAACCAGCAACGGTTCCCCATGGAGTTCCTGCTTTTCTCTCCAGGCACTACCACAGCATGGGATTGTGTTAGAAATTCTCGCTGGGAAGAAGTCCAGCAAGTGGGACAAGATCTCACTTTCTGGCAATGGGACCCTACACTCTTAACATCTCCAAGCACTTTTGCAGATGAAAGAGGAAAGATGTACAAGAGGATCATGCTGAAGGGCATATCTCCATGTATACCTGACCCTGTCTTGGGTGTGGAAGGAAAGCCTGTTCAGTTTGGAAGACCTTTAAACTTTCCTGGAGCTCCAGACTTACTCTTTCGAGAGGCTGTTCCAGGGAAACCTGTATGAAAATAACTTAGTGATCTATCACTGCCTTACTAGCCTCAGTACTGGATGGCGTTCAGCATTAGAGGGCTTCCCTGAGACCTAGAGCAGTTAAGACTTCATAAACACCTGGTTTCAAGTCCCCATGGAAGTGGCCTGTAGTATTTCCATCAGTAATACTTTATGGCTCAAGACTTCAGTGAAGGTTGACAGGAAATACTGAGATTAGTTCCTTTGTCTTTCAGTAAGAATGTAAGGGTCTAACTTTATTGGCCTGTTTTAAAGTGTGATGTCTCAAGCCACACCTTGCATTATGCACAATCAGAAGTAATTTTAATTTTTTAATACACAGCCTGAAAGAGCCTTTAGCTTTACTCTGCTCTTAATTGTTTAAAGCAGCAGCATTAGACTCTTCTTAAGTATGCACAGTGTATAAGTTGTGTAATGTGTGTAGTAAAAGCCTTTAAAATGTAGAGGTTTTCATTGTGATTATCTTTTACAAGTTAAGTCTTACGGTGTTAGCAAAGTGTAAGAACAAAGGTGATCTGTATTTGAATTATATAACTGGGAAAGAACAAAATAATTAATACCAAAAATATTGAAAAGCAGTGCACTTAGAGAAGAAGAAAATGCTAAACTATGCTGAGCATGATATAACTGTACAAACTGCACATACAGGCTAGGTCAGCAGCTCTGTAGCTTTGTGAGAAATAGAACTGGTGACGTTGTATTACCATTGCTTGCTTAGGTTTTTAGATCTTAACAGTGCTATTTGGCTGTATTTTCAGTGTGGAAATTCTCTCGCAAAGTTATGTCTTCAAAATTTCCCAGCTAAAATATTTGGATAATTCTAAATGTTAGGTCATGAGGTGGTGGCATGTGGCAGTCTTCCTTGCTATTGTAGAGCAGAAAGGCCTTAGAAGCACAATGGTTTGAGAAAACATTGTGGTTGACCAACTTTTATGTCATGGATGTTACATTATTCTCACTATATAAGTGGAAAAAAATTAAAATAAATTAATAGCCAAAGTCCAAGAATATGCACATGAAAATGAGTTTTAACATCTGGATTCTAGCCTTAGCCATTGTCAGAGTTGATGCAAAGTACAGGTAATGCAAGCAACTCCACTGTTGGAGGCTGTGCGATTGTGTGTCAGTATAAAAACCTTTCACTCTACTTTGATTTCCTTTTCTTATTTTGGAGCTGTGAGGATATTTTGTTAGGTCACTACCCTGCTGTACCTGAAGCAGGCTTTTAAGATTCATGGTACACATGTAACACTGCTAATAATTTACAAAGTACTTAAAGCTGAAGAGGAAAAATCTGTTCTGGATACAGTCTTCAGTGGGTACATCCCACTGGGATGTATTACGTAGAGTACAGATTCTAGAAAATTCCAGAGCAAAATTTTAGAGTAGGACAAGTCAAGTAGTAGACCATAAACAACTGGAAGATATTCTATCATTGAAGGTGGAAAAAGATGGAGAATAGTTTCTTCACCCTAAAATATTAGAACATTCCTTAAAATCTATTCCAGAATCCAAGCTTTTTATAATTTAATCCTATTTGAGAACACAAGAATCAGGTCTCCCTCTCCCAATTGACTTTACATAGAGAAAAAGCTACAAAGGAGATTAACATTTCATTCATGTTATTTCATTAATTGGAATATTTATTATGAAAGAAATGCAAATCAAACCACCTAAGTAGAAAAAAAGCTTTCACAATATGCTTTCCAAGTGTCTTTTTATTGCCAACAGTTTTTCAGAGTAGTTTTAACACTTTAGGTACCACAAACACTATGAAAACTTTTTAATTAAATCTCAAACCTTTGAACTGAAGTTGTGTAGCAGTCATTTTCAAAGAAATGTAAAAAATGTTTTTACCTTCTATGGAAAATGCATTTAAACTCTTCTGGGTGTCATGCCTCAAAGCAGTACTTGTGACAATGCTCTGCAGCCAAAAGGTGGTAGGCTCTGCCTCTGCTGCCTGTGGAGCCAGAGGAAGGCTTTGCCCCTACATTCCTGGGTGAAGTCTCAGTCCTCGGTTCACTTGCTCTGAGGCCTGTTGGCTCCAGAAGTACTGCACTGCTTGTGGTCTTGAGACCCCAGATGGATTTCTGTGTCCAGTTCTTGGGCCCCCTACACAGGAAGGACACGGAGCTATTGGAGCAAGTAGTCCAGAGGAGGACCATGAAGGTGATCAGAGGGCTGGAGAACCTCTCCTATGAAGATGGGCTGAGAGAGTTGGAGCTGTTCAGACAGGAGAAGGCAAGGCTCCAGGGAGACCTTACAGTGGCCTAACAGGACCTGAAGGTGTTACCATTTTAGGGTTGCTCCCAAAACACAGACAAAGAGACTGTTTAGGAAGGAGGTATTGTTCATTGCTGGGTGCTCGATGGACTCCCACAAATCGGGCACACCTTCCTTCTAATACAGAATTCTTTTATACATCAAAAACGCAAATTCATCTTATCCCTCAAGTACACTAATATTAACATCTACATACTTATGTGTTGAGTTCTTTTGTGAGAACAGGCTTCTTCCTGGTAAATTTAATGTTCATTGTTCTCTGCTACCTGGTACACCCATCTCCTATGGCTACAGACATTCACACCAAGATACATTGTGACCAAAGAAGCACCTCCTTGCCTTGGTCCTGCTTGTCTGTCTCTTCCAGTATCAATGGATCCTACAGGAAAGCTGGGGAGGGACTTTTCACAATGGCATGTAGTGATAGGAAAATTAAGGGAAACGGGTTTACACTGAAAGAAGGTAGATTTAGGTTAGATACTAAAAAGAAATGCTTATCTGTGAGGATGCTGAGACACTGGAACAGGTTGCCCAGGGAAGCTGTAGATGCCCCCTTCCTGGAAGTGCTCCTTGCCAGGTTGGAAGGTGTCCCTGCGATGCAGAGGGTTCAGAACTAGATGATCTTTGAGGTCCCTTCCAAACCAAGCCGTTCTGTTTCTATAATTTTATAAAGACCAACTGTAATTAGTGTGTTGCTCTGCCTACAAATTTGTAATTTCGAGCTGTTTCAGTAAGGAAATGGAAAACACACCTATGCATGCCAGGTGCCAAAAAGTTTGGGTCCTAGGAGCAGCCAGTCTGCCCCTTCTGAGCAGAGCTGTGCTGGTGTCTGCCCTCACTACTGCCATTTAACTCGTCAGCACAACCAAGGGCACGGCTCAGCCCCATGACTTTGCTGGGAGCGGTGAACACCAATGACCACTCCAGGCCTGGGGACACTCCCTTCTTATGGCAAAACTCAAGGGGGTCAGGCACAGCAGTATTAATCAGTGATTTCTGTTTGGCCACCATTGAGCCATGAGGTTTGCTATAGCCCTGAGGCCTCCCAGCACCTGATATTGTCTGGAGACACTGTGCAGAGGCATGTTGAGGTGTGCTGGTGCCCATGCTGCTGTCAGAGCTGCATTACTCCACCCCAAAAGCAATGTTACTTCCCGGGGCATCTCCAGGCTCAGTTTTTCTCCAAGTAGGTAAGAGGGAAGGGTCTTAGCAAGGAGACACTTAGGCAGCGGAAGAAGAGGGTTTGGGGAATATTGGCCCAGCTACGCTTCCTTCTAATGTGGAACCTTGATCGTCTCTACAGTACACTAAATACCTGCTTTTGCCCAGACATCTCTTCAGGCAAATTGAAAAACCCCCAAAACCCCAAATTAAGCCATTAGGGAACTTGGGCATAGGAGAACAGACTCAAGTTACCTTACATGCATTTCAATGTGATAATAGTGCTCATTATTTTATTACTTTGGTTAATCATATACAAACTGAATAATCGGAAAACAGTTGCATGACACTAACATTCCAAATTCTATTGCTCAAGAAATTCCTCAGAGGCAAAATTTGCCTCTATAATCAGAATACCACAATCAGCAGACAGGCAAAATCTTGAGACTCTCAAAAGTCGAGGGGAATATAACAATTCTTCACAATATTTCCACACATTATTTTTCCTGCAATTGTAATTTAAAAATTATTCTAAAAGTAATGAATATTAATAACTAACATGTTATTTTACAGCAAAATAGTCACTTTTATGTTTTGTTGTTGCTGCCAACACAACACAAAGAAAAACATGAACTTCAAAAGAAGAAACCTGTCTTCTCTTGAGATTTAACTCTGCAGGAATTTACTGATAAGTAGTTATCACATCAATCCAGCCACAAAGGACACAAATATATACCAATTACGATGTTTACATTCTTATTTTAATAAAAAAATCACTTATTTTGAATGTGTATTTGTCTGGGTATGTTTGATTATTTTTTCCTCACAGAAGAAAAAGGAGGACTGATGGAAAAATCTGTCATTTGACTTGAATGTTAGTTGACCATGATAGCTACAGAAAATGTAAATACGCATCTTAATCTCAAAATCTGAGTCTACCTTACTTTTCTGAATCATCCATGCTGGAGTAGCAGAATGAGTCACCCAGCTTTTGCCTCTTTCATCCTTTCCAAGGCTTGTTCTGTTGTCAAGTAAGGTTTAATCACTTTTTATTTGGCTTTTCCCCTACATGATGCTTGTGGTAAAGATGTGTAACTCTGAAATCTTATCCCCTTTGCTGAGACAAAACCAAACCAAGCCAAACCAAAACCAAAACCAAACAAGCTTGCTTTTTTGCCTTCCTTTTTCTCAATGGAAACCATACAAGTTGCTTATGTTGGAGGATGCAGATCAAGTCTTACATGTCAAAAAGAGGTAAGCTGTAGGCATTGCCTAAGTACTTTTCAGTTCCCCCTCCCAGAGTTTCTGCTTTAACACTTTAACCAATTAGCATGCTTACAATTTGACAACAGCTCTCTTTTCATTAGTGACTTACAAGTGTATTGGCTTGAGTTTCCAGCCTTTACTTTTCTTATACCTGGGTTTTTTACAGAATCACACAGAAACACAGAATGTTAGGGGTTTGAAGTGACTTCAAAAGATAATCTAGTCCTCTGCCAGAGCAGGATTCCTTAGAGTAGGTTACACAGGAATGTGTCCAGGCAGGTTTTGAATGTCTGCAGAGAAGGAGACACCACAACCATTCTGGGCAGCCTGTTCCAGTGCTCTGTCACTCTCACAGTGAAAAAAGTTTTCCTCATGTTTTTGCGGAGCCTCCTATGCTTCAGCTTGCACCCATTGCCCCTCGTCCTATCATTGGACATCACTGAGAAGAACCTGGCTCCATCTTCTTGACACTCACCCTTTAGGTATTTGTAAACATTGATGAGGTCGCCCCTCAGTCTCCTCCAAGCAAAGACACCCAGCTCCTTCAGCCTTTCCTATTAAGGGACATGTTCCACTCCCTTCAGCATCTTTGTGGCTCTGCACTGGATTCTTTTGAGTAGTTGCCTGTGCTTCTTGAACTGAGTGGTCCAGAACTGGACACAATATTCCAGATGTGGCCCCACCAGGGCAGAGTAGAAGCAGTGGAGAACCTTCTAACCACACTCATTGTAATACACCCCAGGATGCCATTGGCCTTCTTGGCCACAAGGGCACACTGCTGGCTCATGGTCATCCTTGTGTCCAGAAGGACACCGAGGTCCCTTTCCCCTACACTGCCTTCGTGTCTCCTTGCTAAGACCTTTCCCTTTTACCCACTAGGAGAAAAACTGAGCCTGGAGATACCTGGGAAGTTACATTGCTTTTGGGGAGGAGTAATGCAGCTCTGACAGCAGCATGGGCACCAGCACACCTCAACATGCCTCTGCACGGTGTCTCCAGATCATACCAGGTGCTGGGAGGCACAGAAAATTTAGTGCTGAGAAGTGACACTTCCCAGACTGTTAGTAAACGTTTTCTTCCACTGTCAGTACACATTTTGCACTTAAATCCTGGTTCCAGGACTATATCCTTTGTTCAGGCTTGTGTTGAAACATGAGAGATACGTTTGGCAGAACCAGTGCTACCTCCCATTGTAAACCCTGTAGAATGCGGAGGGCTGCTACTGTATAACCTTCTATCCTCACTGTGTGCAAAGCTCTGGGCAGGGATGCTGGCAGTGAGCCATGGAAAATGCCTCTCCTCCTGTGGTCACCAGCCAGCCATGGCCAACTTGAATGTCCTCTTCTTGGGTTAGGGAAGGGAACCTGGGAGTTCACACACTGAGCAAACATCAAGTTAGGAGGTAATTCAGTTTTCAAATCACAGTTTCTGAAGCATCTGAAAGAACTGAAAGCTTGGGAACATGACTGTACCTCAATGCCCATTCTATCACTAGAAAATTTTATTGTCCTATTACTCTAGATTTGCAACAAAACTAATCAGAAACATTTGGTTCACTTTTGAAAGTTTGAAAGTTTGTTTAAAGGAATCAAATGCATCTCCATTGTCAAAAATTTCACATAGTTGCAACACAACTAGAATCAAATCTGATGATCAAATAGGACCCAAAATCAATGTAGGCAGTCTTGCAGGATACTCAGCTTCAATTCTGACTTCTAAACTATCCCCTAGAAAAATATCAAAGGATACCATAACATTGTGTAATCTCAGTGATTTCTATTTAATCTAGAAAATGTGTTCTTTCAGTAAGATCCCAGTTCTTGAAGTTGTGGAACTGAATTATATCACCAGCAAGTGTCTAGCCCTTGGGACTGAAAAGAAGAGGATCAAACCAAAAGATGAGGGGACTCAAAACCAAAGCCAACCATTAAAAGGCTCAAATTATTACAGTCAGATGTCTGGTTTTCATAGAATCATAGAAATAGAAACACTTGGGTTGGAAGGGAGCTTTAAAGGTCCAATGTCCCCTTCAGTGAGCAGTGACATACTCAAGTAGATCAGGTTCTTCAGATTTCCATCCAATTTGACCTTGAATTTTCCAGGGATGGGACATCTACCACCTCTCTGGGCAACCTGTTCCAGTGTTTCACCACCCTCAGCCAATCCTTGATTTATTTCAGCCAATCACGCAGTATTTAAGCCCATCTTGTAATTTCTACATCTCTTAAATTGCTGGCAGTCTTAACTCCTCACAGAAATGAGCCCTGCCTCTATAGCAGGTTCAATTTGATGTGGTTGAGCTCAGTGTAAAACAGTCTTTGACTACAGAAAACACGTTTGGAACTGCTATCTGAATTGACTATACAGTTTTTATAGCATTCTCATATAAGGCAAAGCCACATCTACTAGAATAAGTGAAAAAGCAATGGCAGGTTCCATAAAAAGAGCATTGGTTGGTCCACATGCCCGTTCATCTGGACAGCTTTGAGATAATTTGTTTCCCAGTAACTTAGAAAAAGCCTCTGGATCATCATACCTGGACAGACAGATCTGGTGGCTTATTGTGGCAGCAGAGCATTGTTGCAGCCCAAATGCACTACCACTACCTGGGACCAAACTGCATCTGATCAAGTTATGTGGAACCTTCGCATCATCAATGGGCATGCTGAACTAGGCAAATTGCTTGTGGTGGTGGAGCAACTTAAAGTAGACATATTTTCCTGGAGGCAGACTTTGTGAAATGTTGTCGGAGGAATTTAGTATTTCTGCTAAGCTATTTCATTTTGTGTCTGCTTGCCACTTGCTTTAATTTCCAAAACATTTTCCTGCTAACTTATTAAAGCTACATCTAGGACAATGGTAAAATTTAGATGCTTATTTCAGTGTATGTTTAATGCCTTCATTCATACACCCATATCTTGTATGATTTTTCCACACATACATGGGTATTTAGGAATCCAAAACAGACATAGGCAGCAGGTGAGATTTCTGAAGGCACCTAAGGTAGTTAGGCACCTGGATCTTACTAAAGTGGTATACAACATTCAAAGCATTAAAGAGGACTTCTCTTACAGTGAGTGATACCACACAAAAAAACTTTCCAGGACTGTAGGGAGGTGGGAGAATGGAATTAAAATGTTATATACTACAAAAAAGGTGGCAACTGAGATACTTCAAACTGGAATATGGTGAGACATGCATGCTCTTACATGGAGTAAGCTTGAAAGATACTGCTTTGGGGTATAAGGTCTCAGAGCCATACTAATTTGGGTTGCAGTGCAGCATTTAATTTCTTTCTTTTGTTCTTAGCTCCCATCCAGACCTAGAAATATCAACTAATCTGCTATTAAATTAATTACAAGCATTTGGTTCACTAATGTCTTAGTTTGGCTTCTGAATGTCTGGATTACAGAATCAAGTTATTTTATTGCACAGATAACATTATTAGTTTTAGGTACCTCAATCTTTTTCATTCTTGAGATCAACCAAAACCAAACTTTCAACATTGCAACCTCACCATATTTCAATGCAGAAAGTACAAGAACATGGTTTCAGATGTTTAATATAATGATCCTACATGAATGTATTCTAAGTGAATTCCTAAGTCCTTCAGTTTGGTTGTTGTTTGACAAATCTTTAAACTTAGCAAATTCTTAAAGCCAATTCTAATTTTAAGAAGATTTAAGTATTGAGTAGTTCAAGGTAGGAAGATGCTCAACCTAGGCTTAGCCTGCTGAATCTTGGCCTTTGTGAATCAAGTCTGAAGATTTTATTTGAAATACTGATGCTAGAGAAGACCTTGGAACACTTGAAGGCTAAATCCTGACTCTGGCACAAACTGTCTTTACAGGAATTGTGTCAATTGAATTTGCCTTTTGATAAGCTTGATAAAAGAGGAAAATAACTTCATATAGTGCTTGCACTTGAATAGTACAAATCTCTCTTAAAACATTTCTCAGTACCAAAATCCAAGCACATTTCTGCCAGAAATGCATTTTTAGTGTATGTGTATTTTTCAACTTGATATTTAGAGAAAAGCAATATACTTGCAATACCCATCACTTGCTGAAGGCCAGAGTCAAGTTATGCTTTGGTAGGTAAATGCAAACGGCATCACTTGCAAAACTAACCACTGGATCATGATAGTTTTCACTGCTTATACAAATATAAGATTTTTCAAATATGTCTTTGAACGGACACATACATCTTGCAGTAAACCCATTCAATAAATTATTTGAATTGTCTAATCAGTATGCAATATCTCATTGCAAACTGGTAGTCAAGGACACCAAGATCTTCCCCTTAGCAGAGAACTACTCATTAATAACCTAGGAACTCAAATTAATAAAATAAAATTGCAGAATATTGTTACATTATTGTTAGAAAAATCAAATGTAGACACCAAATCATTGTTAAAGCAAGATATAAATCTTTTAAGTAGTATCATATAAGACTTCAAAGTTGACATCAGAAAGATAAAATGCTTTTGATATCAGTGACACTGAATAATGCTTTTTAAAATTATTTTGTGCTATATTTCTGAGTTGGAATACTAGTTTCTGAATGCAGACTTCTTCCATGGTTAACCATATAATCCATCTGTTATCCCCATAGTTGTGCTTCTTAGGTAAAGTAAAAAATAAGATTCCAAATATTCATTTTCTCAAGAAATCGAGACTGCTGAATTCTATTTTTATCTTAACAATAACAATTGGTATTTTTCTTCTGGTAAAAACACATGGCACAGAAGACAGTTCTATGCTATCAATAGACTGACCTGAAAAATACATATACTTTATTTATATATGTAATGTGTGTATATTTACACTATCAATATTCACATTAGAGAATCTGAACACTTTTATTGAATTACTTTTTAAGAAAGCCTTCTGCTATGACTTCATTTCTACATAAAGTACTGTGAATTTTCAAGTGTACTGTGTGAAATGGGGTTTCTTAAACCTAAAGAAAACATAGTGGTGAAATACATGTACATATGCCACTTCTTTTAAAATGTATATATTTTTTTCAGATCCATAATTTCTACCAGTTATAGCTTGCAAGTTACAAAAACTAAAATAATTGTCTGGAGTCAGTGTTTCCTCTCAGCAGGCTGCTGCAGGCAGAGTTCACTTCCAGAAGAAACTATAGGCAAGTTATTCTCAAGATGATGATTGATGAGATGACTTATGCTGTCAAAGACACGATCTTTTGTACGAACCTTCAAAAAGGATGCAAGAAGATATTAAAGAGCAAAATACTTTTTCATAACTTCACACTGAACTTGTCTAAGAATTAAATGACACAATCATGTTTTAGAGACTGAGCCCTCTCCCATGGAAAAAACCAGTGGAAATCTGGCATTTCTGGAGCTTTTCTTGTTTTCTCTCTTATTCCATCTATTCTTGCCAAAGAGATATTTTGCATGCTACCTATGGGGTAATCTACTGCTTTTACACTTTCTGAACAAGTTTGCATGAACATTTTCTGTACAATATTTGTTTTACTATAAATTGGATTTTTAGGTCAAAATTTCTTCACGAGATCACCTGCTTCTTTTAAGTGTTTTCACCAGTTTCATTAGAAAAAGCTGTCCCTTCAGGGATGCCAGAAACAAACTCTTCTCTCAGCACCTGAGCATGTTTGTGCTTTCCTTATGAAAGACCCTCTTTAGACACTGGAAAACTCCTTCCCCAGAAGTGATCCAGCCACCACATGTGCTTGACTTGGGTTTATTCTGTGCTGCATGGTGCACCCCTATGCCTTTGAAACTGAAACATGGCAGGGTAGAGAACATCATTTTTCTAGCCCATTTATTAGCCCTCTGCACCAGCATCCTGCTAAGTCAATTATTACACCCATGATAAGAGGAAACTGTTCTTGCAAGGTAAAACAGTTGAAATTATGAAGACAGGCCAAAACCTCATCTATATTAAAAAAAAAAACAACACAAAAACCCCCCAAAAAACAAACAAAAAACCCAACAAAACCCCTGTAATTATTTAACCACATCTTCACAAAAAAATTCATTCCCATGTTTAAAATGAGTTATGTGTACGGCTTCCACAGGCAGAGCAGAGGTCCTCTCAGGCAAATGTCATGCTCCAGTAGAGCTTTGTATTTGGATGGCTCTGCACCGCCTCAAGCAAAACCCAGTCAACACTGCTCTGAAGTGAGGCATATCATCTATTTTCCATGAACTTTTCTCAGACAGAGAGAATAACTTTTGTTAAAACTTGCCAAAGCTAGCTTATGTTGTGATGGGCACCTTGCTTGAAATATTTTGGTCTTCATCACTAAGACTGGCATTCTGACTAAACTGCTAGAAGCTTAGCACAGACAAAGAAAAGAAACTAAGAACTTTGGTGGCAAATGATATCTGCTTAGTCCACATGTAGCTGTGTCACTGAACAAAAACAACGAGGTCTCATGATTTCTGAAATATACCACTTTGAAACAAGACTTCCTGTAATTATTCAAAGCTGAATCTTTATAATTAAAAGATATATGTCTTAATCAATAAATTTTCAGTGTATTTAACTCAGATGAGATTTTTCCCACCATAAGCAATATGCCCTGCCATCACCAGAGTTCAATCCCTAATTCTAAATCCAGCAAAAACCCTGCAGTACTCCATTTGAAGCATCCCTTACCTGAACTAGAAATATATTTAGGGTTTTTTTGGTTAGCTGGAAGAGATCAGAAGCACTGCACAGTTAACTCTGCTCTGAAAACATGCCATTAAAAGCTGTAATGTGTCACTGGTAATTTATGTGTGAAATTAATTTTCAGGCAGCTTTTGTGTGAATTGGTTCTTACAAATAATTATGCTGAGACCACACAAAAGAGATGCAAGCCACCAGCATGCTGCTGTGGCTGGGCACACATTGGCATTTCATTGACAATTCTCTGCCCTGACAAGTCACAAACAGGGCTGCTCAAGAGCTGTACCAGGATCCCACAAATCATGCAGACAGCACAGCTAACCTAAATACAGTGCAGAAAAGCTGTTCTTCTCAAGTGATGCCTCCTGAGGGAGGAGCTTCAGAGATATTTGGGCCATAATGTCACATCACAGGTAGGCTGAGGGAGAGGACAGGTGTAAGGAATGAACAGGTCCCTACAGAAGATGGACAGCAAACTAGTGCTGGTCTTAGAGGCAGTGCAGAAAAGATGAGGGGCCTCCATTCTTTGCAGGAGGAAAATGTCCTAGGAGTCATAACCGTGCCTAAGTGCTCCATGCCAGTCAACAGAGTAGCAGAGCAGTCGGTGAGACACAGCCTCCCTGCACTCAGGATGTCACACAACAGTATTTTCTATTTGTGGGTTGATGTAGGAAGGAGAATTAGGAGGCTCTGCTGTAGGATTCACAAAACTGCTGGTGAAAGTTTAGCAAAGGAGACCGTGCCCCAGAGGCACAGGGTCAGGTCCCCTGGCTGGTGTACTGGTCAATCCCAGGAGCAGGCACCTGCCACTTAGCAAGCGCAAAATCATTCTTTGACTGCCCTCATGTGGCAAATACGATTACAATAAGCATCACAGACATTCCTCATGGCAGTGTTACAGACTGCATGACCAGCATAATTCTGTCATAGGTTTATCAGCTGAAACAGATGCCAACAGGCCAACTCCTTTGTTACATTTACTTTTGGAACTTGCCATCGACAGGCATCTTTTACAAAGGAAAAGGAGTTGAGCACTCTCAGCTATCAGGAGTGAAGAATAAACCACGTGGCAATGCTTTCATCCTCTCAGAGGAATAAAGCCTGCCCAGATGCAGCACAGGACAACTGCAGAAAACTGGAGCTCTCTTGCTGTCTCTGTCCTGCTGCTGGGAGGCTGCCTTTGTCAGCATAAGGGAGTCCCTGTACAGCACAGGTGGAGCAGGTTTACCCCAGTTCTCTCCAGTGCTTATGTGAAAGAAAACAGAGCGGGTCTGGTCTGTATCCTGACTGACAGGGGTGTCATGTGGAAACTGCCACACGCAGGCTGGTCAAACTATGACAGCCACCAGCAGCTTCTCAGTAGAAAGGCTAGAGAAGTGGCTTAGATGCACTTTTGACTAAGACTGTACTGCAGTGGCCAAAGCTTGACCTTGCCAGTGAATCAAGTACTTAAGGCTGCCTGCAACATGCAGAAATCATGGAGTGGGTGTTCTGCTAGACATTGGGGAGATAATTAGAGATGTTATGGCATATTAGAAACGAGGCTGTACTTGTGATCAGTTGTGAATAAACTGTAAAGAAGATTAAACACATTTAGAGAAAATGTGTACTGCCCAAAACCTCCTGTATTACTGAGGAGTCAGCACTTACAGTTCCTTCCGGATCCATCAGAAGAAGATGCTTGGCCTGTCCATTATGCAGGCCTGTCAGCACATAGTAGCCAGGATTTGTGGTACTCTTCCTCACCAAGAAGTCTCCACATTTCTTTAACAGCTGTTCTGCATCTTTCCTGCTCATCTCTCCTTGATACCATGGCTCTGTACTTAGCTCTTCAGCTACAGTCCAGTCAGCTCCTCTGGATAAAAGAGGACTGCTGCATCCCATGGAGGTGGATTTCCTCGATGCAACCTCAGATGGTTGGTTCTTGAGAGCATCTTCAAATGGTTCTGGTTATGGAAATAGAAACAAGGGCAAGATCATTCAGAGTTAAATCATGTTATGAAAGGGTGATATTCCAGTCACTGGATTCTTTTTGGTTTGTAGCCACGTCTCTTTATTTAAAAAATGAAGGAAGATATACTGCTAGACCTACTGATTTATGGATTAGATTAAGACTGAGGAGTGTAATATGTTAAAAATGTATGCTATGCATAGAAGGATGCTCATAAAAATCAGAGCGAACCTTGACAGGAGGTTTTGAAAGGCACTGATTTTATTGCAGTAATGACTCTCACTAATGTTTATATTATATGCTCTGGTACAAGTCAGAGGTCTCCTTTTGTCTTGCCAGGTACATTAGACAGCTTTATTTCAAATAAACTGCATACTAGGGGTACCCAATATCTTCAACCACAGTCTGGACAAAGGACAAGGAGGGTTCTTCACTTATTAAGGTCTCAGGCAAAACAAACTCAACTTGGGGAAAAATAATAATTTAATTTCACACTGATCAAACACACACAGGACACACACAACACAAAGAGCAGTGCTTGCATGTTACCCCACCCCTCCCTTCTTCCTGGCCCCAAATTACTTTGTTACCTGTTTCTCTCCCTTCTTCCCCCCAGCAGCACAAGGGGATGGGGATGGGGTTTAGAGTCAGTTCACAGGCTGATGGCTCCTGCTGCTCCTTCCTCCTCAGGAAGAAGGATTCCATACAGTCCTTCCCTGCTTCCCACAGGGTCCCTCCCATGGGAGAGAGTCCTCCATGAAGGACCTTCCCACGAGGTCCAGAGCTGCTCCAGCGTGGGCTTCCCACAGAGTCACAGGCTTCTTTGGGAACAGTCACCTCCCCTGGCATTGGAGTCTTCCAAAGTTGCATAATCATCCACTGGCAGCAAATCCACTGGCCACAAAATCCAAGTCCACTGGCCAAGTTCACCCCTCCAGGTGCTTTCAGGGAATGTTCCACCACGTTTCTCCATGACTGCAGGGGGACAGCCTGACATCTCGCCATGGGCTGCAGGGAAACTTCTGCTAAGGCACCTTGTTCCCCTTCCTCTTCACCAACCACCAGCACTGCTCTCCTTCCCCAGAATAGCTCTTCTCTCCCTCCTTCTCTGCTCAAGTGTTAATATCAGTTCTTCCATACGTTAATTGCTGAGGCACATCTGTTGTCCCTCTAATGGCTCCTTGGATGGTTTTCATGCAGGGGGGGCTTCTCAGCTTCTTAGCGGAGCCCCTCCTGTGGTCCCTCCCCTGCTACCAAAAAACTCACCAAACCAAACCAGAACAAGATCCCAACAGTCTTACAGAAGTAGTAAATAGGTCAGTGCATGCGACATTACACGCTGCACCAACCTATCAGAAGATATTTCACCTTGCAAGACCCTCATCTGGCTAACTACTGCATATTAAAAAGATAAGACATCTGCACAGCAGTACCGTAAAGCAATACACCATCTCTACATAGACAGTTCAGATGCGGAGTACGTAGCCATGTTTGCATGGGGCCACAGAGAGGCTGATTTAGCTCAGAAAAATAGAGTAAATACACAGCTTATCGGCACCTCAGCTAATTCTTAAAACCAGCTTAAATACCTCTTCACTATCTTTTGGACTGCGCTAATTGCAACACCTGTTTAGCTTGACAAACCACTAACTTAGGGCTAGTTATCACACTTTTTAATACTATTTTCCCTGATGATCCAAAAGTTAATAAAGAGTAATGAAGGCTGGAAGATAGAAGTCGATTTTCCCTATGTTTAGGAAAAGAATAAATGTGTATAAAATAGCAGTAGGTGTGTGCATGTTTTATGGGCATGGCATGTTCAAAATCAATGTTAACATCCCTGATTTCAGACATCACACTTTTCTTATTTCAGATCTATATTTACAGACAGATACTCTCTCAGCTTTCTTCCCTCCCCCTTTCTTTCAACCCAAAACTTCCCTAAACTGTAGAAATACAGCAAAAAAAAATCTCAGCAAAAATGTGCAAGTAAGATAATGTATTCTGAAGTAACAGAAAAGTAGTTATATTATTTTACAAATAATATACAGGCACCAACAGCTTTGTCCCTCTGCCTTTTAATTACATTAAATGAATTAAATAAATCATGTGTCAGCAATTGATTTGAGGTAGAAAGATTAGAAAAACAAATAAAATATTCTGTGCATCTAACTACTTTCCCCTTATTCTCTGTTTCAAGGCTGAAAAAACGTGTATTTGTAACACCAATATCAAATTATGACTGATGCTTAAACAATCATTTTATGGCTATGGCTATGATTCTAACTTTGGAAAAGCTGACATCAAAGCTGGAATGAACAGCTAACTAGGCTGGCAGGCCTACCCAATGCAAGGGATTACCCAGCCTTTTAATTTCCCTCCCAACTTCCCTGTTGCACAATTTTTTTGTACTATCATTCACAGTACAGGCTGGAGCTAGTTCTCCAGCCATTCACTCCTTCACTTTCCTGCATGACAAGCCTCCTAATTTATTTTCCTTCTGACATCGTTGCCTGTGATGCTAAGGATAACATAGACTGCAAATCACCTTAGCTCAGATATAATACAAACTAGTTTCAAATCTTCAGCCAGCCTTATTTTAACTTGGTCTGATATGAAACCACTATTAATTCTAAAATTTACCATACTTCCACCAAGAATACTAAAACTTGCAAAATTGAAAAAATATTTTTTATACAGTACTCATTAATAAACATATCTGAATGCTTGTTACAAAGGGAGTGAATAGAAAGAGCACTCACTCATGTCAAACAGATCCTTTCCTGGGCTGCTCTCTTTGGTATCATCTGCTGTTCCACTGAAGGTACTTCCAGCACCTGCCTGACGTGCCAGTAGAGCTGCCATATTTATATGCTGGGTGTTTACATATGTTGGTATCTCTGCTGTTGGAGTTACTCGTGATTTCCCTTCCAGCATACTACAAATATCCAGAGATCCTAGAAAATTCAAGATTTTTTTAATTCTTCTTTTTTGTATTTGAGAAAACAGTGTTAGAACAAACAAATACCCCACACCCCACTACCACAGGTTTAAAATTCCCTGAAATGGGAGATGTAAAAACAAAACTGCAGGACCTGGTAGTAAAAAATGAGGATTATTGGTTTCAGAATTGTGCTTCCATGGGGGCTTTGGAGGAGTAGGTCATTATTCAGGGGGAAAGGAAATATTTGTAAAGAAAAATTATCTGATTCAAAAAATTATATTCAGTTTGGGAGTCATGAGAGGAGGAAATGGAATAAATTCTTCAAATCTGAGCAGATTAATAACAGATAACACATTCTGGCATTGTAAAAGAACGTGTTCCCAGAAATACAGTAAAGGTGTCAAATAAAAGTGGATGGAGTGATATTTCATGCTTTTTCATGTGACTTGCTTAAAATACATAGACAACAACAAAAATAGCATGCATTATTTGTTATTTATAGAGCAAGATCACGTGCAAACACACACATTTTAAAAAACTTCTGTCTTTAAACTCTTCCTTTGGAAACTGAATATTGGATACCCTTATTGGAACATATTTTCAGAATAGACCATATAGCCTGTCTTTAAGAACCATGGAATTTTAAGACATGGCAAGCTATAGAACTAGAGGTTTGGGGCAACTCTATTTATCAATTGCTCTGCAAAAGATAAGATTTCATGAAGGAGTGCATTTAGTAATTTATCCAGATGTAAATACCAAACACTTCTCACTGATCAAAGTCGGACAAAGGGAATGCATCATCAAAGTCCAATTCATTACCGTAAGACTTCAATACTTCAAGGCAATGAAGTGGTGGCAATGCATGCCTTGGCCACCTAAGATCTCCTGCAGTCTTACAGCTAAAACTAGCAAAATTACCTTCCTTAACAGACCCATGATGCCAGTCTTCACAGAGTTTGTCTCCGAAGTGATGACTCTGGTAGTAGATTTGGTCTCCTCCCACTCCTGCTGCAGACTAGAATGGATACATGTGCAAAGACATTTTCAATTACCTTTAAAACGTTCATATATCTCATCAGCGGCTCTGATAATTTCCTTGGCTGTATTCTTTGTACTCCCACTCTTCACTTCCCATTCATCATCATGCCAGAATATATATTGCACAAATGCATTTGTATAGGAGCAAGATAATACCAGTGACCTTCATGTAAACTTCCCTGTTTCCTGCTTTTATTAACCTCTGCAATCCCAAATGATCCATCATACCCTCTAGTATATTTGCCTTCTCATAGCAAGCCCTAACAAACCACACCTGGGAAAAGCACTATTGGATACTATCTGAAGCAGACATGGTTTCTACAAATGTAGTAACCCTCAGTGGATTTCTCTTCCTTGGACCTGTGTAATCTTTTAGCACCATGAGGATCTCACCTCCTTTTGTTTGTTCTGTGTCTGCCTAATTTGTTATCCCTTGGATCTGCAATCCTCATTCAAGATGAAACTGGCCATACACAAAGGACTGGGAGCTAGAAATGGTCCCAATGTGTCCGTCCTAAAATACACTTCTTCAAAAACTTTTGGATCCCTCAGCAGGACAGCAGACATGTAATCACACTGACCTGAGCTGTATCTGCGGTGGTAAGAAGTCTTGCTTTGAGTCTGGCATCAATAAAGTTGCCAGGGGGTGGCATTTTATTTGGGATGTTTTTGTAATAGGGGTGTTCTGTTGCCTCGTTGTCTTCCTCCATCCATGGCTCATCAAAACTCTGCAACCTGTAAGAAAGAGAGTGCTTTATTTTGCCCTTTGCTTGCAAAGCACTTACAGTTACTTGCAGCATCTTAAGACTGCCTGTCAGGCAGTAATTATTGCATATTATTTTGACAATTCAGCTACCATTATAAGTCAGGAAGCAATGACAGATCATGCAGCAGACCTTCTCTGTTTAGATAAACTAATCCAAGCCTCCTATGCAATGGATAAAATTCTGAGTAAAGGATGTTTTTATTTAGCTTTAAACACCATTATAAACACCATTAAGAAACAATTTCATTTAATCTTACAGTAGGTACAGTTAGTTCTGACTAATAACTACAACAGAAAACACATGAGCATTTCAATAAGTTCCTTGTGAAGTCCATACTTAGCTCATTCTTTTAGAATTACTATGATCCTTTCATGTTCTTTAGGCAAACACTACTTTGCTAATTCAGCAGAAATATCTTTCTAAAGTATTTAAAATCTGTGTGTCTCCAGTATGTTTTATTAAGTAAATACAAGCTAATGAAGATCCTTTAGCAGTCTTCTGCAATTGTACTCACCTATCATGGAAAGTAGGTATCTTAGAGGGGCATCGCAAGTATTGTTTAAATCGAAGCTCAAATGCTTGTCCTATGGTGTTGATAACATCCTGGGCCATGCTATCACAGCATTCCAGTATATGACAAGCTAAATGAAAAAGATTTGACACATGCACATGCAAATAATTGTTTAAATAGTGAGATGCACTGACCTGGGATAAAAGTCCTACACATCAGACATATTTGCCTGATTCATCGTGTGAGTATTTCAATAAAACTCAATTCTGGCACAGAGGATTTCAAGCAATGGAATCTTTCTAAAGGTTAAATAAAATTTCTCTGATGTGTAACTGCAATAGGCCAGACCCCAAATCAGTTCCACAGTTTTAGCAAGTCCAATAAGAAAGGAAATCTCTAAAATGTCATCTGTTATTACCTGAATGCCGGAGATTTTATGGGAATTCTACACTTTAAATTAAAATTATAAAAATATTAATAGATGGTAACAACCAAATGCTTTCCTTATTTTTATTACCACTACTTTATGTCTAATCACTCCAAGTTTGCAAGCTCTTTACCTCTTTTGAGGTGAATTTCTCAAATTACCAGCTGAGGGAGGAGGAGTAACTAGGGTACCTCCTAGATCCCAGGCTCTGATCTGACTCCAGTGATACAGAGGCTTCTTCCTTTTCCTTCTTGTCTGTATGGAGACACACAAAGCAAACTGCAGTATCACTGAGGAGCACAGAGCCAGGACCCTGATTAACTTCAGCAACACCCCACGTGCCACCTCTCTGAACTTCCTGTGAGAGAGGCAATATGGAGGAAGGCTGGCAACCATGTGCTTTCTTACTTTGGGAGACCAAGAAATCTGTATCAGCTGTCCAAGCAGCCAAATCCACCCTGGTTTTAAATCAGAGAGTGACTCAGAGGTATCATTTCATGTGACAACACAAACAGGTGATCTCATTATGATTTCACCTAACGCTGCAGGAAGATAAATGGGTAATAACAGCTGGAAGCTTAAGATCTGAATGAACAACACCTCAGTGATACTCAGAAAAGCCCAGGAAAGATGATTTTCCATATTCAGTGCTGGACACGCACTTGGCCTACTGGCTAGAGCCTGGGTTGGATTCAAAACCTGCAGTTACATGGGTATGGAATGACCAGGGCACCAAGCTGTGTCTGTCAGCACCAGCAGCACCTCACACATCATCAGGTAGCACCAGTCACAGTGTTACGTGGCTAAACATGTCCACTGTTGCTCTTTTCTCACCTTATAACACCCACTGTGTCGATTAACATGCTGAGGCAATGCCTGATTCAGGGAAAATGTTCTTAGCAGCATGTGTATTTGGAAGCCTAAAACAGGATCTCCAATGTGTTTAAAGGCAGAGGCACATATAACAGCAGGTTATTTGCTGTTTATCCCCTCTGCACCACTGCTGGTGGCAGCGAACAAGTGCAGGCTTATCTCTATGAACATGGACCAAAAGTAGTTATGACAAACAAAGCTCTAATTTTTGCACCCTAGATCTAGAGTGGGAATTTAAGGAGGATATATTGCCCACTGCTAAGCCTGTCTTAAGCATGAGTAATTAAGCAGTTCCAGTAGGTGAGATAATGAGTAACATGTTTCTGTGGATACATTAATGGACTTTAAGCAAGCAGGTAGGAGATGTGCTTCTTGTAAAAGGATGAGAAGTTTTGGCTCACACAGAGATTATTTCATTTAAATGTTGCAGCAGAAGACAGACAGCTTTTAGCTTGCTATCTACAGACTATAAGGCATGAAGAGAGCTTTTCCATCTTTGGGAAGAAATGAGAGATGAAACTGAAAGCTATGCTACAGCATCAGTTCTAGTGTCAGTAACAGCAGCAGTAACATTTACACTATAAACAGAAGTCAATTTGTAGTCATTTCTAAACTAATCTGCAGCTAACACAAAGACTGGCCAGTGGTGGTGAAAAAGGGCAGTTCAGATCCCTTGGTAAATAAGACTGCTTAAAAAAATGTTTTAATACTAGTCACATACAAAGTCCCTGATCTGCAAATCACTGATATACACACTTGAGTGGGGAAAGGTCCCATGGAAAGTAGGAACACAGAAGGCTTAAACATCACAGCATGACAGAATTTCATGTGAGGTAACAGTGCAGCAAAAAGGGCTTACGAGACACAGGTTTAGACAAGGACAAAAGGAATTAAGAATAGGAAGGTGCAATCTCTGTTATAGATTGCTGACATTCAAACTAGATTACTCTGAACAGTAAGTCATCATCTACCATTTTTAAACAATGCAGGAAAATGAAAGAAGGACAAGAAATTATCTAAAGGACAGAAGCACTGCAGCTGGAGAGCTACAGAGTTCACTCTGTTAATTTTTTCCTAAAAGAAACAAAGCAATTACTTGAACTAAATATACCATAGGAAGACAAAACCGGGTCCTTGATCTAGGATGGACTAGCTCAGCAAGGAACAGTTACAGGAAGGTAAGCTCAAACACATTCAACTTAGATAAAAGGGACATTGTCCATGGAAGAGTTTTTATAGAAAATCCATTTATATGGGAACAGAAAACAGAGCACAGGAGTCCTCCTTGCTCTGCAGTGCCAAGATCTGGTCTGTGATGCTGGTCCATTACATTGCCACTTAATCTCTCAGAACAAGTAAATCAGTCTCCAGTTTAGCAGTAGGGTACTGCTAAAGCAGGTGGGGTTGAAAGCAACTCTGTAACATACAGCCAGAGTCTTTCTTCTGTGGGACATATGATGCTGGAACATAACAAGCCTGGCAAAGAACTGGACTATCTCTCTACCTCCCACTTCCCTAAGTTTTCTAGGTGTTTCACTAATGTTCAGCATATTAGCATGTTTAGTGCAGGTCATTTATGAGCTAACGTTCTGAAGTCTGGACATCTCTGGACATGGCCGCAACAGATTGGTGAGGTGTATAAAATCATAAAATGTGACAGAATACACAATTTATTGAATCAGTGGTACATATGGCAAGTGGTACATATGGCTCAGGTTTGTAGGGTTGGCATTTTGGAGTTACAATGTCTTATTTCTGTATAAATCCTGTTGGAAGTGTTTGAGTTTTTTTGGAGCTAGTCATTTTCTCTTTACTCAGCCATGAATAATAAATAGATTTTCAGGTACATTGTACAATACTTTGTATCCAGCATTAAGACTTAGTGATGCTTTCCACATTACAAGCAGAAATATCTTCTGTACCTATTATTTCAGCTTGTAATTTATATTTTTTATAATTCACTTTTATTTTTTAATATCTGAACTGGATCTGAATCTTTGAAGACAATCAACAAGAGGCTCCTTGTTCCTGAGTGATTGTTCATAAAGCAATATAGCAATGATTAAAATTTCACTAAGAAAGAGTGTTACAGCTGCCAGCAAGGTGACTCAAAAGCTCACTATTTGGTGGAAAATCTGATTTTGTCAGAAGAATTAGGCATGTATACTGAGAATACTAACAGATTCAGCCACCTCCTCCTCAGACTTAATCAGAGGACTTCTTACTTCTCACGTAGTGACTTGGTGAAGGTAAGAACTGGCTGTTGCCTAGAAGCTCACACAGCCAAGTAAGGTCAAGTTTTTGATTTAAGAGATGAAGAGAATGAAAGCATTATTTGGAGATGAACTAAAGGCAAGACCTGTTCCAAGTTTGAGAACCAATTTGCACATGGCTGTTCCTCATTGCTACACAATCTTTCCATTACTCTGTCAAAGGCAATCTTCATAGTGGTCTGCATTTGTTGTTTTGTTGTTTGTTTGTTTGTTTGTTTTTTTCTGGGGAAAAATATAAAAGTCAACTTAATTATACCTTTCTCAAAGGAAAAAGGATGCCTAATAGATACTTCTAACTTACCTCTCCGATTAACAGGATCCTTAGCTACATATGCAACATAGTCAGCCGTATCCTGTCAAAAAATTTAAATATCCATAGTGAATGCAAAAAATCTTTGCACTGATCATAGCAAAATACCACAGTCCAGAGTGTGCCTATTCCTGTGGACATAGCCACAAATTACATGTTTTGCTCTAAAGTTGTATACTACTTAAACCTTATTAAAATAGTTATGAGTTTTGGTACTGTTCCCACCACTCTGCCTCCTTCAGTGTGATCTATTCCAGAATAAATTAAAAATCTCTTCCAAGGCTTTTGAAAATCAATTAAACAATTTCAGTAGGATTTGAATCAGGCCTCATTTAGAATGGACTAGAATTACAAGTCCTTATCTTCAAATTCTCCAGAGTTTGTGGTTCAGAACATGAATAATCAACTGGTTCAATGACAGAAAGAGTTGGAGGAATAGTCCTGTTCTCCAGCAATACTGAGTAATGGTGTTTATTCATGTGTGACACAAAGGTGTGCTTACTTTACCGACTACAATGCCATATTGCCCGGAAGTGCTCAGCCACTGCTTTGGCTGTAACAAGCAGCATCTCAGGATAATCTCCCTCAGCACACGGGTGCTCCTAGTCATCCCTGTTGCCACACACCAAGTGGATTCTCTGTCAAGAGCAGGCTGATATAATCTTTGAGGATTTTTTACTTGCTCTCCTGCTACCCTCATGCTTCAGTACACAAGCAGCACAGACTTCTATCATCGCACAGATGAAATTGAAATGTCAGTACTTCTGGGAAATGTGAGGTCTGCTGGCACATCTGGAAAATGCTATATATTCTTGATATAATGGTTAGTCAGGTATAGGTAAACCTGAGGTATATATAGGATACACTACGGCTGGCTGCATAATCTACCCAAATCTACTTTTCAGGTGACTGATTTAAGAATCATGTTAAGATCTAATGTAATAACAAACATCAATCTTCAGTTAAAAGATAGACTTCATTAGTTCAGCCTTCTCTAGGGCAAGCACACACAACCACCACTCACCCAAAACAAACCACTGTGCTCTATATATGCAAAATGTGCTTCCTAAGGGGAGGGCAAGGGAAATGATGAAGCACATTCATAGTTCTGGTGACAGATGTGTAGCCATATCACTTAATGCACTACTGGAAGGCACTCAAGACACAGCAGTAATGAGGCTGGTCTGTAAAAATAGCAGAGGTCACCTGTGAGAGACCTGCCTTATTAGACCTTAGGAGATCTGCCTCTCTGAACTTTCAGCAGTCATCTGCAAAATAATGTCTTGCCTAGCAGACTGGAAACAGCCACCTGAAATTACTATGGATGAAAATTGTTTAGTGTATCATGAGGGGCTGAAGAGAGCTAAAGCAGATCCAGAACACAGTCTTGCAAGTGGACTAAAAATTATTCTAAAGTGGTGTGTAAAAGGATTTGGTGGAAAGGTTTTTAAGCTGTCATGTACTGACACTGCCAGAAACATTCTAAATTCACTGCAAAGGGGAATATTACCAAAATATATATGGTACTTAAGCTGTTCTCCAAGACTGTGGAACACTTCTCTAGTTGATATTTTTTTAATGATGAAGGTAATTAATACTAAGGGAGTGGGAAAGAAGTTGCAAAGCTAATTGCTGGAGTGTTGCAGACATCCAAAGCAGGAGAGTAGATGGGGTGAAAAGTAGGGGCAGTCAAGTCATGCCTCTAAATAAAACAAACTTTAAAATTCAAAAAAAGGGAAGTATTTCCTGAAGAAACATGGCCACAGATCTTGGTTCCTACTTCAGCAAGGCTCTTCTCCATCCATTTTAAATCTCATCTGATGAGATGAGTTTATGAGCTGGAGCCCAGCTGCTTTTGAGGTATACTGTGTGGTGATGGCAGTCCTGCACCAAATGGATATCATTTAGGGGCTGATGAAAGTTATGTCTCGGTGATCTTCAGATGGTTAATCAAGCTGTGGCTTAAGTCACACCTTGTCCTATTCTCTGTGTGTGCAGGGCAAAGTAACCACTTGCTTTACGAGTAAGCTTTTGATTTAAAGTTGTGCCAGGTACTAGCCCACTAAGACAAGCCTGCGTAGAGCACCACTAGATACCCATAACTACCCTTTGCACTCCCAGAATGAGATCACCATTAAGTGGTCTTATTTGGAATACAACTTCACAATTTCACTGCCTCTTGTAGGCTCCCTTACACCATGCAATTTTATTTCTCTGGTAGCTCACTGACTCAGTAGCATGATTTTTGTCCCCATAACATTTGGAAAAGCTTGATAACTCCATATCCAATCTCTACTGCTACTCCTCTCCTCTTTCCTAGTAAATCACTCTATCAGTGGGCAGTGTGCAATGGTGTTTCCAGGACTTAGCATTTGGGATAGCAGATGGGGAGCAAAGAATCTTCTGATGGAGTCAGGAAACTGTGCTAATCACTCCTCTGCCCACTTCAGAAATTGTTCATTTACAGCATCCGCTGCTATCTGTTGTATTTCAAAGCTGCTGTTGATCAATGTTTAGTCCCCCAAACTATTATGATCTGGTGTCCTTTTTCCTTCTGGAACTGAACTGAGCTCAGCAGAGCTATACCTGTACTACATGACTGATAAATTATAGACAATCATATGATGGAGGAAAAGGCAGACACATTCAATGACTCTAAGTTTAAAAGCTTTCAAACCTCTAAGGTAAGAGGTGTGTAATGTCCCTGTTTTATAATTCTCCCATTGCTTCCTAGGTGACAAATATTTTTTAAACATGTTTAATATGCCTTTGGATGGACTGCTTATAAAAACAGGGAAAAACTGCAACATGCAGGAGTCTACCCTTTCATCTAAAAGAACCAAATGTGTAGGTGTATCTGAAAGCTTTGCATAACATGAAAGAAAGATCTGAGCTTTTCCTGAAAGCCCATCTTCAAGCTGCATGATTGCAACAAATAGAATTGAAGGCAGTGTTTAACACAGTCTTCTCAATGCGCACTTAAAGATTAGAAGAAAAAGAAATTCATGCATCAGTATAAATATAACTGCAACATAGTGTATTACTGTAAAAGTACAAAATAACATTCAGGACAAAAATAAAAAATGCTACCCATATCACTATACTACCTTACTCTGAAAAACAGAGCACTGCTCATCAGTTATATGAATGTTCACAGCCCTTTGATACCTTTTGTTTCAGTCATTCAAAGATAATAATTTACGACTGCTTGTCACTTGTTTCCCTCAAAAAGAGTTTGATGGCAACAATCAAGAAGAATTTATGAAACAAGAAACAGGAGCTATTGTGGTTAAATTTTTCTTTCAGTAAGCTACGCAATAAATTTTGTCACTCAGTCCTCCAAAAGCAATGTGGAAAAAGCTTTAAAAGAATGCTTACCTGATCACCTCCAGATGCAAAGGAAATAGATTGCATATGGTGATTTGCTATGATCTGTACAGATCAGAAAGAATAAGTATGAGTCAATAGGTTTTCTTACAGTTTACCCTTTAGATTTCTTTTTGGTTTATATAGGCGTGAAAATCCAAAGCCAAGATTAAAGTTACCTCTTCATTTCATTTACAAGGAGTGCAAAGAGTAACATGATAATAAAAACAAACTTATGGATGAATGTATCTATTCTGGTGTTTTTTAAAATGTAGTAGGACATGGCAAAACACCAATAAACCACATAGATCTGTCACACAGTATCTTTGGAGAATCTTTAGTCTGCTAAAGCTCACTGTCTTTATTACAGATAGTGATGAATGGAGAAAAGAGTCATATTAAAATACTTATCTGCTGATGCCATTCTGGTGAAATCAATTAAATAATGTCAAACTGCAAACCAGCTAAGGATCCTGACATTGCTTTCAACATCTACTGTGTCATTTTCTGTTTCACCAACATCTAGATGTTTGCAATATGCAAACAAAACTTTGAATCTCGCTGCGATACAGCATTGTGGACAAAACGTCAGGCATGCTCCAGGGTATATTTCTCTGGGAAGAAACCAATTGTCATGAGTCTGTAACCCAAGAAGAAGAGCTTTGCTCCACTGCTATTCTGTGATTTAACTTAAGAAATCTTTTAACAAAAAAATCATGTAACAACCAGGGAAAAAAAGATCATTTGAAAGACAATTTCCCTTGCTCATTTGAGTCACAGAAACCATGCCAAGGAATTTGTCTTGCATTGGACAGGCCCTTATTTAGTACCTCAGGGCACATGATAATAGTGATTTGGACCTTAATTGCTCATTTTGGATAGCATACCACTTAGTTTAAAAACTGGTTTTGGAAAACATGAGGCTAAAAAGATATTCTCTGAGCTGTTTTACCCATCCTGTATCTTAAAGCCCTGAACTAGCAACTATCTTCCTTGGAAAGAAGAAAAGATTGACATGAGTTTCTCTGGGTCTTGCTGCCTCACTAAGTCAGAGTTGACAGCTATCTGTAGGGCTTCTTCCATGTAAAAAGTACTTAATTCTCAATGCTCCTGCTTGTCCCACAGCAGTCTCCGACGATGTGGTTAATTTTGAAGTGTCCAGTGATGAACCATTGTTCACCATTGTGAGGATTTCCTTCTCTTTTTCCCATCAAGAAATAATCCTAACAGTAGAGAGTAGTTAGTGCAGATTAGTTCCACATTTAATATTTTCCTATCTTGAATTGTGCAAACCACCCAATCTCTTAGGTCATCATCATAAAAACCAAAGCATGTTTCGTATCACTTCAAAATTTATTTCAAGAAAACTGAAAAGTGCTTGAAACCATCAGCTCATGTCAAACACTTTAAAAAAAATTTAGAAATACAAAAATCCACAGCTAAACAATTTTGTTTAGTTTTAGGCAAGGGTATTTCCCCACCTGCCCCCAATCCATCACCACTCCTCCACCCCACCTCACCCTCCCAATACCAAAATGTTGAAACAAGGCATATCAAATGACAGCATTGCTTAAAATGAAATTATTCACTCACATTGTCACATAATTTAGAAACATTTTGACCTACCCCGATTCTGCACTTTACATGAACAAGTAAACTGAAACTAAATCATCTTTCACTCATCCTAAGCTGTGATGCAGGGATACATGCAGTTGCTTTCCTGCTACCCCAAGGGCCAACAACACTGTGCTGTCTTTTCTTTCCTTTCAGCCCCTCTGGGAAAAAGAGGCTATTAGAGAAGTTCACAGCCATCCTTCTAGGTGGGGCCTCAAAGGGCAAAGCTGCTGGGCCATACTTATTTTCAAATCAAGCACTTGGCACAAACAAGAAACATGGGAGAACACAGCCTGACTAATCTTTGATAAAACAGGCATTTCCCAGGCCTGCAGCACTCAAACCAAGTCTATCTCAAATAGAATTATGTGGGAGAATATAAACAGTTGTGTCAGAGAAAAGGCAAAATAGGGCAGGATTCGTCCCTGGGATAAATCAGCTGAACACCATTTCCACCCTGATGTTAGCTAAAGACAAGGCAACTTTCAGGGTTTGGCTCTTTATTAGATCTAATTAAAATCAAGTTCCTATGATTCTGACTGGGGACAACTGTCCTTATGAAAAGTACTGTTGTGTATGTTCCATAATAAAGCTCCAAACTAACACAACCAGCCATAACACTGCTCCCACAGGCTCCATGCTCACTGCATCAGATTATGATGTTTTTTAAGTAAGGGTAAGAATAAAGACAAATAAATGAAAATATAATAGTAACAGCAAGTTTTTAAATAGACAATGTATGTATTTTTTCTTATTCTTTAATCCTGGGCCTCCTAAGGACAGCAGGAACTGCCTCTCTAGCTGTATCTAGGCAGAAAGTTGCATGCTTTAAGGGAGTATGTCACTCACAGCAAATACCACAGCCGTGACTACACATCTGTCTGCTTTATATACCTTGAGCAAGGTATTTTCTCATCTTATACATCGTTCACAATCCACTGCAGTGATTTCCTAAGTCCTTCTGTTCCTTC